>NC_092336.1:127580000-128180000 GCF_046630445.1 Rutidosis leptorrhynchoides
TTAAGGACCAATGGCATAATTAAGTCAAATGAAATTATTAAAGTATGTTTAATAAAGATATATACTATATATGAATTTAATACTATTTATATAGTTGTATTTTCACAATTTATATTTTTAATAAAATTTTGGTAATTTATAATGAACATGTATAAGAACTTGTGTTATATATATATATATATATATATATATATATATATATATATATATATATATATATATATATATATATATATATATATATATATATATATATATATATATATATATATATATATATAAATTTTGTATATATTTATATGTATATATATATTTCGGGTGGTAAATGAATTTATTAATGTATGACAAATTAACATCGATATCTAATTCACTAATTTTTTACATCATTTATATTCATATTGATATCCGTTTATCATCCATATCTATGTTAGTCACCATTGACACCTTTTTTGGCGGGTTCAAGTCACCACTCCATATGCCACCACTTCGAAGCCTCGTTGGTCACAACTATTTTTTTCATGGTTGTCACCCTTTGAAATGTCCCGTTCTTATTGATTAAAAACGTTCCATATTAATTGATTTCGTTACGAGGTTTTGACCTCTATATGAGACGTTTTTCAAAGACTGCATTCATTTTAAAACAAACCATAACCTTTATTTCATCAATAAAGGTTTTAAAAGCTTTACGTAGATTATCAAATAATGATAATCTAAAATATCCTGTTTACACACGACCATTACATAATGGTTTACAATACAAATATGTTACAACAAAATAAGTTTCTTGAATGCAGTTTTTACACAATATCATACAAGCATGGACTCCAAATCTCGTCCTTATTTAAGTATGCGACAGCGGAAGCTCTTAATAATCACCTGAGAATAAACATGCTTAAAACGTCAACAAAAATGTTGGTGAGTTATAGGTTTAACCTATATATATCAAATCGTAACAATAGACCACAAGATTTTATATTTCAATACACATCCCATACATAGAGATAAAAATCATTCATATGGTGAACACCTGGTAACCGACATTAACAAGATGCATATATAAGAATATCCCCATCATTCCGGGACACCCTTCGGATATGATATAAATTTTGAAGTACTAAAGCATCCGGTACTTTGGATGGGGTTTGTTAGGCCCAATAGATCTATCTTTAGGATTCGCGTCAATTAGGGTGTCTGTTCTCTAATTCTTAGATTACCAGACTTAATTAAAAAGGGGCATATTCGATTTCGATAATTCAACCATAGAATGTAGTTTCACGTACTTGTGTCTATTTTGTAAATCATTTATAAAACCTGCATGTATTCTCATCCCAAAAATATTAGATTTTAAAAGTGGGACTATAACTCACTTTCACAGATTTTTACTTCGTCGGTGTAGTGACCCGAACTTTTCCATGTTTATATATATTAATTGAGATTGATATTTACATGATTAAATGTTTCCAACATGTTAAGCAATCAAACTTGTTAAGACTTGATTAATTGAAATATGTTTCATATAGACAATTGACCACCCAAGTTGACCGGCGATTCACGAACGTTAAAACTTGTAAAAACGACTTGACGATATATATATAGATATACATATGGTTAACATGAGATTATGATAAGTAAGTATCTCCATAAGTATATTAACAATGAGTTATATACATATAAACAAGACTACTAACTTAAGGATTTCGAAACGAGACATATATGTAACGATTATCGTTGTAAGACATTTAAATGTATATATATCATATTAAGATATATTAATATATCATAATATCATGATAATATAATAATTTAACATCTCATTAGATATAATAAACAATGGGTTAACAACATTAATTGAGATCGTTAACTTAAAGGTTTCAAAACAACACTTACATGTAACGACTAACGATGACTTAACGACTCCGTTAAAATGTATATACATGTAGTGTATTTAGATGTATTAAAATACTTTTGGAAGACTTCAAGACATATATCAAAACACTCATACTTAACGAAAATGGTTACAGTTACTTTCCCATTCTTTTCTTTCATCAAGAATTCTAGTCGTATTCTTACCCGTATTATACACAGCTTCAAAACGTACTTACTATGGGTATATACCAATAGGAACTAGCATGGGATTCCACTCTTGATTATGTCATGTATGACTAATCAATTTTAACTTCTACCATGAGCTAGTCAACTAACTAGAACTCCTTTTAACCCCACTCACCACTCACCAATTAACACTCATCATTCACTCCATTTCACTTCCAAATCTCTTTCTAATTCTCTCTCAACACACCCACACTATTATGAACGTATTTTTCCAGTAGTTAATCATCATCTTCATCAAAAATCACTTCAAGAATCAAGCTATAATCATCATAGGAAGAACACTTCAAGAATACTTCAAAAATCCCTTCAAGTTTACTAATTTACTTCCAAGCTTTCTAATCCATTCCAAGTAATCATCTAAGATCAAGAAACCTTTGTTATATACAGTAGGTTATCTTTCTTATTCAAGGTAATATTCATATTCAAACTTTGATTCAATTTCTATAACTATAAACTATCTTAATTCGAGCAAAAATCTTACTTGAACTTGTTTTTGTGTCATGATCCTACTTCAAGAACTTTCAAGCCATCCAAGATCCTTTGAAGCTAGATCATTTCTTGTCACTTCCAGTAGGTTTACCTACTAAACTTGAGGTAGTAATGATGTTCATAACATCATTCGATTCATATATATAAAACTATCTTATTCGAAGGTTTAAACTCGTAATCACTAGAACATAGTTTAGTTAATTCTAAACTTGTTCGCAAACAAAAGTTAATCCTTCTAACTTGACTTTTAAAATTAACTAAACACATGTTCTATATCTATATGATATGCTAACTTAATGATTTAAAACCTGGAAACACGAAAAACACCGTAAAACCGGATTTACGCCGTCGTAGTAACACCGCGGGCTGTTTTGGGTTAGTTAATTAAAAACTATGATAAACTTTGATTTAAAAGTTGTTATTCTGAGAAAATGATTTTTATTATGAACATGAAACTATATCCAAAAATTATGGTTAAACTCAAAGTGGAAGTATGTTTTCTAAAATGGTCATCTAGACGTCGTTCTTTCGACTGAAATGACTACCTTTACAAAAACGACTTGTAACTTATTTTTCCGACTATAAACCTATACTTTTTCTGTTTAGATTCATAAAATACAGTTCAATATGAAACCATAGCAATTTGATTCATTAAAAACGGATTTAAAATGAAGAAGTTATGGGTAAAACAAGATTGGATAATTTTCCTCATTTTAGCTACGTGAAAATTGGTAACAAATCTATTCCAACCATAACTTAATCAACTTGTATTGTATATTATGTAATCTTGAGATACCATAGACACGTATACAATGTTTCAACCTATCATGTCGACACATCTATATATATTTCGGAACAACCATAGACACTCTATATGTGAATGTTGGAGTTAGCTATACAGGGTTGAGGTTGATTCCAAAATATATATAGTTTGAGTTGTGATCAATACTGAGATACGTATACACTGGGTCGTGGATTGATTCAAGATAATATTTATTGATTTATTTCTGTACATCTAACTGTGGACAACTAGTTGTAGGTTACTAACGAGGACAGCTGACTTAATAAACTTAAAACATCAAAATATATTAAAAGTGTTGTAAATATATTTTGAACATACTTTAATATATATGTATATATTGTTATAGGTTCGTGAATCAACAGTGGCCAAGTCTTACTTCTCGACGAAGTAAAAATCTGTGAAAGTGAGTTATAGTCCCACTTTTAAAATCTAATATTTTTGGGATGAGAATACATGCAGGTTTTATAAATGATTTACAAAATAGATACAAGTACGTGAAACTACATTCTATGGTTGAATTATCGAAATCGAATATGCCCCTTTTTATTAAGTCTGGTAATCTAAGAATTAGGGAACAGACACCCTAATTGACGCGAATCCTAAAGATAGATCTATTGGGCCTAACAAACCCCATCCAAAGTACCGGATGCTTTAGTACTTCGAAATTTATATCATATCCGAAGGGTGTCCCGGAATGATGGGGATATTCTTATATATGCATCTTGTTATTGTCGGTTACTAGGTGTTCACCATATGAATGATTTTTATCTCTATGTATGGGATATGTATTGAAATATGAAATCTTGTGGTCTATTATTATGATTTGATATATATAGGTTAAACCTATAACTCACCAACATTTTTGTTGACGTTTTAAAGCATGTTTATTCTCAGGTGATTATTAAGAGCTTCCGCTGTCGCATACTTAAATAAGGACGAGATTTGGAGTCCATGCTTGTATGATATTGTGTAAAAACTGCATTCAAGAAACTTATTTGGTTGTAACATATTTGTATTGTAAACCATTATGTAATGGTCGTGTGTAAACAGGATATTTTAGATTATCATTATTTGATAATCTACGTAAAACTTTTAAACCTTTATTGATGAAATAAAGGTTATGGTTTGTTTTAAAATGAATGCAGTCTTTGAAAAACGTCTCATATAGAGGTCAAAACCTCGCAACGAAATCAATTAATATGGAACGTTTTTAATCAATAAGAACGGGACATTTCAGTTGGTATCAGAGCGTTGGTCTTAGAGAACCAGAATTTTGCATTAGTGTGTCTTATGTAGTTTGTTAGGATGCATTAGTGAGTCTGGACTTCGACCGTGTTTACTTGAAAAATGATTGCTTAACAAATTTTGTTGGAAACTATATATTTTTAACATGTGAATATTATGTGATATATTAATCTCTTAACGCGTTTGATATTATGTGATAGATGTCTACCTCTAGAACAAGTCCCATTGACTCACCTAATAATAATGAAGAGTCAAATGTAAATTGGAATGATTCGTGGACTGATTCACAAGTTCCCGAAGAGGAACCGGAAGAAGAGTCGGAACCAGAAGAAGAATCGGAATCGGAAGAAGAATCGGAACCGGATGAAGAAATAGAACCGGTGGGGGAAATAATAAAACGGTTAAGTAAAAGAAAATCCTCAACCAACCGACCAAGGTTAATTATGGTCAATGGTGTTTCCGCTAAGGAAGGAAAATATTGGGAGGATTACCAATTCTCCGATGAATCGGATTCCGACGAGAATTCCGATGATGTTATAGAAATTACCCCAACTGAATTTAAAAAGGCAAAAGAAAATAATAAGGGAAAGGGCATAAAAATAGAGAAATCTAATTCCAACCCCGATGAACTTTATATGTATCGTCAACCCCCGAAGTCCTTAAGTTGTAACAATGACCCGGGAACCTCTAAACCACCAGGTTTTTCTAAACCAATGTGGAAAATAACGGCTCGTATTAGGGGAACATCATATATCCCTAGAAACTTGGGAAAACGAACCAAAACCAAAGAAGAAGAAACAAGCGAGTCGGAATAAGATAGTTGTATTCGTGTGGTATAATATATGTAATATAGTGTGCTTATGCTTTATGATATATGTAAAAATTGCTTGTATTAATAAGTATTTTTTTATGAATCTAACTCTTGTCTATTTTACAGTATAAAAACACAAAATGGATAGACAACCCAATATTTTAAGAGACCTACCCGGAGACATGATTGATGAAATCTTGTCTAGAGTCGGCCAGAATTCCTCGGCACAACTATTTAAGGCGAGATCAGTTTGTAAGACATTCGAAGAACGTTCCAAGAATGTCTTGGTTTATAAGAGACTTTCGTTTGAAAGATGGGGGATATCACATTGGGAAACCCATAAGTTACGATGTGTTTACTTTGACGCATATATTGCGGGGAACCCAAATGCTATTTTACGCAACGGGTTAAGAAATTATTTTGACTCAATATATTCGAATATTGGACTTCGTGATTTAGAAAAAGCGGCTAACATGCAACATAAAGAAGCATGTTATGCTTACGGATTAGTAATGTTTGCTTCTCACCAAAGTGAGAACAAGAACATCGGGCTACAACTATTAAACAAAACGTTTCCACAAGTGACGGAGTCGGTAATTGGGGTAAGAAATGAGGTTTTTAGATTATTACGGGACTGTTGGACATTACGTAACCCTCGTCCCTTTGATGACGCTACAACACGCTGTCTTATCAACGGCCATAACGGTTATGTTGCACAAGACCAAGGATGGGAAGTAGTCCTAGTAAAACCAGAATGCATGACTTGTTTCTGGACGTATGAATTACGTGTCTTTATTGCCTTTGCTGAACGACTTGTGTACTAGCTAGAATTATCTTCACAACTATCTTGTATCAAAGTTATTTTGTGCTATATTTCATGCTTTATGTAAAATAAGCGGTATTGTAAGTTTGTAAAATATTGTATAAAAGTTTGAACGCGAAATATTATTATAATCAGTTTTTCATATAGAATTGTAGTAGTTGAATTGTATATTAGCTACTAAGTATGAACTTAACGGGTAGGTACTACCCGAATTTAAACTTATAAAATGCTAATATGAAGAAAAAGCTTTTATAAATGAGTTCATATTATGCTACGAAATACTATTAACTACTCTTAATATTCTGTATGATTAACTTGTTCCATTTAACTATTTTGAAGGAAATGGCACCGACTACTCGACACACCGTGAATATGAATGAAGAGAAATTCCGTACTTTTCTAGCTTCAAACATAGCCGCAGTACAGGCTGCGCTGCATACCAACAATAACCTTGGATCTAGCAGTACAGGAAATCGTGTAGGATGCACCTACAAAGAATTCACTGCCTGCAAACCTTTGGAATTTGATGGAACCGAAGGACCGATCGGATTGAAACGGTGGACCGAGAAGGTCGAATCGGTGTTTGCCATAAGTAAGTGTACTGAAGAGGACAAAGTAAAGTACGCTACGCATACCTTTACAGGTTCTGCGTTAACATGGTGGAATACCTATCTAGAGCAAGTGGGACAAGATGATGCGTACGCACTACCGTGGTCAGCATTCAAGCACTTGATGAACGAGAAGTACCGTCCCAGAACCGAGGTCAATAAGCTCAAGACAGAACTTAGAGGGTTACGAACCCAAGGATTTGATATTACCACGTATGAAAGACGATTCACAGAATTGTGCCTATTGTGTCCGGGAGCATTCGAAGATGAGGAAGAGAAGATCGACGCGTTTGTGAAAGGATTACCAGAAAGAATCCAAGAAGATATAAGTTCACACGAGCCCGCCTCCATACAACAGGCATGTAGAATGGCTCACAAACTAGTGAACCAGATTGAAGAAAGAATTAAAGAACAGACTGCTGAAGAGGCCAATGTGAAGCAAGTCAAAAGAAAGTGGGAGGAAAACGGTGATAAGAATCACCAATACAATAACAACATCAATTATAACAATAATCGCAACAACTATCCTAACAATCGCAACATCAATCGCAACTACAACAAACGGCCCAACAACAACAACAACAACAACAGTAACCACAACAATCATCTTAACAACAATAATAACCGCAACAACAACAACAATCAGAAGCAGCTATGCCAAAGGTGTGAAAAGTATCACTCGGGGTTCTGCACCAAATTTTGCAACAAGTGTAAAAGAAATGGTCATAGCGCGGTGAAGTGTGATGTCTACGGACCAGGGGTTAACAGAACGAAAGGAACAAATGGTGTCGGAACAAGTAATGGCGGAGCAAGTAGTGTCGGAGCAAGTTATGCCAATGTAGTTTGTTATAAATGTGGAAAACCGGGCCACATTATTAGAAATTGCCCGAACCAGGAGAACATGAATGGACAAGGCCGCGGAAGAGTTTTCAATATTAATGCGGCAGAGGCACAGGAAGACCCGGAGCTTGTTACGGGTACGTTTCTTATTGACAATAAATCTGCTTACGTTTTATTTGATTCGGGTGCGGATAGAAGCTATATGAGTAGAGATTTTTGTGCTAAATTAAGCTGTCCATTGACGCCTTTGGATAGTAAATTTTTACTCGAATTAGCAAATGGTAAATTAATTTCAGCAGATAATATATGTCGAAATCGAGAAATTAAACTGGTTAGCGAAACATTTAAGATTGATTTGATACCAGTAGAGTTAGGGAGTTTTGATGTGATAATCGGTATGGACTGGTTGAAAGAAGTGAAAGCAGAGATCGTTTGTTACAAAAATGCAATTCGCATTATACGAGAAAAAGGAAAACCCTTAATGGTGTACGGAGAAAAGGGCAACACGAAGCTACATCTTATTAGTAATTTGAAGGCACAAAAACTAATAAGAAAAGGTTGCTATGCTGTTCTAGCACACGTCGAGAAAGTACAAACTGAAGAAAAGAGCATCAATGATGTTCCCATTGCAAAAGAATTTCCCGATGTATTTCCGAAAGAATTACCGGGATTACCCCCACAGCGATCCGTTGAATTTCAAATAGATCTTGTACCAGGAGCTGCACCAATAGCTCGTGCTCCTTACAGACTCGCACCCAGCGAGATGAAAGAACTGCAAAGCCAATTACAAGAACTTTTAGAGCGTGGTTTCATTCGACCAAGCACATCACCGTGGGGAGCTCCTGTTTTGTTTGTCAAGAAGAAAGATGGTACATTCAGGTTGTGTATCGACTACCGAGAGTTGAACAAACTTACCATCAAGAACCGCTACCCACTACCGAGAATCGACGACTTATTTGATCAACTACAAGGCTCGTCTGTTTATTCAAAGATTGACTTACGTTCCGGGTATCATCAAATGCGGGTGAAAGAAGATGATATTCCAAAGACTGCTTTCAGAACACGTTACGGTCATTACGAGTTTATGGTCATGCCATTTGGTTTAACTAATGCACCAGCTGTGTTCATGGACCTTATGAACCGAGTGTGTGGACCATACCTTGACAAGTTTGTCATTGTTTTCATTGATGACATACTTATTTACTCAAAGAATGACCAAGAACACGGTGAACATTTGAGAAAGGTGTTAGAAGTATTGAGAAAGGAAGAATTGTACGCTAAGTTTTCAAAGTGTGCATTTTGGTTGGAAGAAGTTCAATTCCTCGGTCACATAGTGAACAAAGAAGGTATTAAGGTGGATCCGGCAAAGATAGAAACTGTTGAAAAGTGGGAAACCCCGAAAACTCCGAAACACATACGCCAGTTTTTAGGACTAGCTGGTTACTACAGAAGGTTCATCCAAGACTTTTCCAGAATAGCAAAACCCTTGACTGCATTAACGCATAAAGGGAAGAAATTTGAATGGAATGATGAACAAGAGAAAGCGTTTCAGTTATTGAAGAAAAAGCTAACTACGGCACCTATATTGTCATTGCCTGAAGGGAATGATGATTTTGTGATTTATTGTGACGCATCAAAGCAAGGTCTCGGTTGTGTATTAATGCAACGAACGAAGGTGATTGCTTATGCGTCTAGACAATTGAAGATTCACGAACAAAATTATACGACGCATGATTTGGAATTAGGCGCGGTTGTTTTTGCATTAAAGACTTGGAGGCACTACTTATATGGGGTCAAAAGTATTATATATACCGACCACAAAAGTCTTCAACACATATTTAATCAGAAACAACTGAATATGAGGCAGCGTAGGTGGATTGAATTATTGAATGATTACGACTTTGAGATTCGTTACCACCCGGGGAAGGCAAATGTGGTAGCCGATGCCTTGAGCAGGAAGGACAGAGAACCCATTCGAGTAAAATCTATGAATATAATGATTCATAATAACCTTACTACTCAAATAAAGGAGGCGCAACAAGGAGTTTTAAAAGAAGGAAATTTAAAGGATGAAATACCCAAAGGATCGGAGAAGCATCTTAATATTCGGGAAGACGGAACCCGGTATAGGGCTGAAAGGATTTGGGTACCAAGATTTGGAGATATGAGAGAAATGGTACTTAGAGAAGCTCATAAAACCAGATACTCAATACATCCTGGAACGGGGAAGATGTACAAGGATCTCAAGAAACATTTTTGGTGGCCGGGTATGAAAGCCGATGTTGCTAAATACGTAGGAGAATGTTTGACGTGTTCTAAGGTCAAAGCTGAGCATCAGAAACCATCAGGTCTACTTCAACAACCCGAAATCCCGGAATGGAAATGGGAAAACATTACCATGGATTTCATCACTAAATTGCCAAGGACTGCAAGTGGTTTTGATACTATTTGGGTAATAGTTGATCGTCTCACTAAATCAGCACACTTCCTGCCAATAAGAGAAGATGACAAGATGGAGAAGTTAGCACGACTGTATTTGAAGGAAGTCTTCTCCAGACATGGAATACCAATCTCTATTATCTCTGATAGGGATGGCAGATTTATTTCAAGATTCTGGCAGACATTACAGCAAGCATTAGGAACTCGTCTAGACATGAGTACTGCCTATCATCCACAAACTGATGGGCAGAGCGAAAGGACGATACAAATGCTTGAAGACATGCTACGAGCATGTGTTATTGATTTCGGAAACAGTTGGGATCGACATCTACCGTTAGCAGAATTTTCCTACAACAACAGCTACCATTCAAGCATTGAGATGGCGCCGTTTGAAGCACTTTATGGTAGAAAGTGCAGGTCTCCGATTTGTTGGAGTGAAGTGGGGGATAGACAGATTACGGGTCCGGAGATTATACAAGAAACTACCGAGAAGATCATCCAAATTCAACAACGGTTGAAAACCGCCCAAAGTCGACAAAAGAGCTACGCTGACATTAAAAGAAAAGATATAGAATTTGAAATTGGAGAGATGGTCATGCTTAAAGTTGCACCTTGGAAAGGCGTTGTTCGATTTGGTAAACGAGGGAAATTAAATCCAAGGTATATTGGACCATTCAAGATTATTGATCGTGTCGGACCAGTAGCTTACCGACTTGAGTTACCTCAACAACTCGCGGCTGTACATAACACTTTCCACGTCTCGAATTTGAAGAAATGTTTTGCTAAAGAAGATCTCACTATTCCGTTAGATGAAATCCAAATCAATGAAAAACTCCAATTCATTGAAGAACCCGTCGAAATAATGGATCGTGAGGTTAAAAGACTTAAGCAAAACAAGATACCAATTGTTAAGGTTCGATGGAATGCTCGTAGAGGACCCGAGTTCACCTGGGAGCGTGAAGATCAGATGAAGAAGAAATACCCGCATCTATTTCCAGAAGATTCGTCAACACCTTCAACAGCTTAAAATTTCGGGACGAAATTTATTTAACGGGTAGGTACTGTAGTGACCCGAACTTTTCCATGTTTATATATATTAATTGAGATTGATATTTACATGATTAAATGTTTCCAACATGTTAAGCAATCAAACTTGTTAAGACTTGATTAATTGAAATATGTTTCATATAGACAATTGACCACCCAAGTTGACCGGCGATTCACGAACGTTAAAACTTGTAAAAACGACTTGACGATATATATATAGATATACATATGGTTAACATGAGATTATGATAAGTAAGTATCTCCATAAGTATATTAACAATGAGTTATATACATATAAACAAGACTACTAACTTAAGGATTTCGAAACGAGACATATATGTAACGATTATCGTTGTAAGACATTTAAATGTATATATATCATATTAAGATATATTAATATATCATAATATCATGATAATATAATAATTTAACATCTCATTAGATATAATAAACATTGGGTTAACAACATTAATTGAGATCGTTAACTTAAAGGTTTCAAAACAACACTTACATGTAACGACTAACGATGACTTAACGACTCCGTTAAAATGTATATACATGTAGTGTATTTAGATGTATTAAAATACTTTTGGAAGACTTCAAGACATATATCAAAACACTCATACTTAACGAAAATGGTTACAGTTACTTTCCCATTCTTTTCTTTCATCAAGAATTCTAGTCGTATTCTTACCCGTATTATACACAGCTTCAAAACGTACTTACTATGGGTATATACCAATAGGAACTAGCATGGGATTCCACTCTTGATTATGTCATGTATGACTAATCAATTTTAACTTCTACCATGAGCTAGTCAACTAACTAGAACTCCTTTTAACCCCACTCACCACTCACCAATTAACACTCATCATTCACTCCATTTCACTTCCAAATCTCTTTCTAATTCTCTCTCAACACACCCACACTATTATGAACGTATTTTTCCAGTAGTTAATCATCATCTTCATCAAAAATCACTTCAAGAATCAAGCTATAATCATCATAGGAAGAACACTTCAAGAATACTTCAAAAATCCCTTCAAGTTTACTAATTTACTTCCAAGCTTTCTAATCCATTCCAAGTAATCATCTAAGATCAAGAAACCTTTGTTATATACAGTAGGTTATCTTTCTTATTCAAGGTAATATTCATATTCAAACTTTGATTCAATTTCTATAACTATAAACTATCTTAATTCGAGCAAAAATCTTACTTGAACTTGTTTTTGTGTCATGATCCTACTTCAAGAACTTTCAAGCCATCCAAGATCCTTTGAAGCTAGATCATTTCTTGTCACTTCCAGTAGGTTTACCTACTAAACTTGAGGTAGTAATGATGTTCATAACATCATTCGATTCATATATATAAAACTATCTTATTCGAAGGTTTAAACTCGTAATCACTAGAACATAGTTTAGTTAATTCTAAACTTGTTCGCAAACAAAAGTTAATCCTTCTAACTTGACTTTTAAAATTAACTAAACACATGTTCTATATCTATATGATATGCTAACTTAATGATTTAAAACCTGGAAACACGAAAAACACCGTAAAACCGGATTTACGCCGTCGTAGTAACACCGCGGGCTGTTTTGGGTTAGTTAATTAAAAACTATGATAAACTTTGATTTAAAAGTTGTTATTCTGAGAAAATGATTTTTATTATGAACATGAAACTATATCCAAAAATTATGGTTAAACTCAAAGTGGAAGTATGTTTTCTAAAATGGTCATCTAGACGTCGTTCTTTCGACTGAAATGACTACCTTTACAAAAACGACTTGTAACTTATTTTTCCGACTATAAACCTATACTTTTTCTGTTTAGATTCATAAAATACAGTTCAATATGAAACCATAGCAATTTGATTCATTCAAAACGGATTTAAAATGAAGAAGTTATGGGTAAAACAAGATTGGATAATTTTCCTCATTTTAGCTACGTGAAAATTGGTAACAAATCTATTCCAACCATAACTTAATCAACTTGTATTGTATATTATGTAATCTTGAGATACCATAGACACGTATACAATGTTTCGACCTATCATGTCGACACATCTATATATATTTCGGAACAACCATAGACACTCTATATGTGAATGTTGGAGTTAGCTATACAGGGTTGAGGTTGATTCCAAAATATATATAGTTTGAGTTGTGATCAATACTGAGATACGTATACACTGGGTCGTGGATTGATTCAAGATAATATTTATTGATTTATTTCTGTACATCTAACTGTGGACAACTAGTTGTAGGTTACTAACGAGGACAGCTGACTTAATAAACTTAAAACATCAAAATATATTAAAAGTGTTGTAAATATATTTTGAACATACTTTAATATATATGTATATATTGTTATAGGTTCGTGAATCAACAGTGGCCAAGTCTTACTTCTCGACGAAGTAAAAATCTGTGAAAGTGAGTTATAGTCCCACTTTTAAAATCTAATATTTTTGGGATGAGAATACATGCAGGTTTTATAAATGATTTACAAAATAGACACAAGTACGTGAAACTACATTCTATGGTTGAATTATCGAAATCGAATATGCCCCTTTTTATTAAGTCTGGTAATCTAAGAATTAGGGAACAGACACCCTAATTGACGCGAATCCTAAAGATAGATCTATTGGGCCTAACAAACCCCATCCAAAGTACCGGATGCTTTAGTACTTCGAAATTTATATCATATCCGAAGGGTGTCCCGGAATGATGGGGATATTCTTATATATGCATCTTGTTATTGTCGGTTACCAGGTGTTCACCATATGAATGATTTTTATCTCTATGTATGGGATATGTATTGAAATATGAAATCTTGTGGTCTATTATTATGATTTGATATATATAGGTTAAACCTATAACTCACCAACATTTTTGTTGACGTTTTAAAGCATGTTTATTCTCATGTGATTATTAAGAGCTTCCGCTGTCGCATACTTAAATAAGGACGAGATTTGGAGTCCATGCTTGTATGATATTGTGTAAAAACTGCATTCAAGAAACTTATTTGGTTGTAAAATATTTGTATTGTAAACCATTATGTAATGGTCGTGTGTAAACAGGATATTTTAGATTATCATTATTTGATAATCTACGTAAAACTTTTAAACCTTTATTGATGAAATAAAGGTTATGGTTTGTTTTAAAATGAATGCAGTCTTTGAAAAACGTCTCATATAGAGGTCAAAACCTCGCAACGAAATCAATTAATATGGAACGTTTTTAATCAATAAGAACGGGACATTTCAGTCGGGAAGTAAGACTTGGCCACTGGTTGATTCACGAACCTATAACAATATATACATATATATCAAAGTGTGTTCAAAATATATTTACAACACTTTTAATATATTTTGATGTTTTAAGTTTATTAAGTCAGCTGTCCTCGTTAGTAACCTACAACTAGTTGTCCACAGTTAGATGTACAGAAATAAATCGATAAATATTATCTTGAATCAATACACGACCCAGTGTATACGTATCTCAGTATTGATCACAACTCAAACTATATATATTTTGGAATCAACCTCAACCCTGTATAGCTAACTCCAACATTCACATATAGAGTGTCTATGGTTGTTCCGAAATACATATAGATGTGTCGACATGATAGGTCGAAACATTGTATACGTGTCTATCGTATCTCAAGATTACATAATATACAATACAAGTTGATTAAGTTATGGTTGAAATAGATTTGTTACCAATTTTCACGTAGCTAAAATGAGAAAAATTATCCAATCTTGTTTTACCCATAACTTCTTCATTTTAAATCCGTTTTGAGTGAATCAAATTGCTATGGTTTCATATTGAACTCTATTTTATGAATCTAAACAGAAAAAGTATAGGTTTATAGTCGGAAAAATAAGTTACAAGTCGTTTTTGTAAAGATAGTCATTTCAGTCGAAAGAACGACGTCTAGATGACCATTTTAGAAAACATACTTTCACTTTGAGTTTAACCATAATTTTTGGATATAGTTTCATGTTCATAATAAAAATCATTTTCTCAGAATAACAACTTTTAAATCAAAGTTTATCATAGTTTTTAATTAACTAACCCAAAACAGCCCGCGGTGTTACTACGACGGCGTAAATCCGGTTTTACGGTGTTTTTCGTGTTTCCAGGTTTTAAATCATTAAGTTAGCATATCATATAGATATAGAACATGTGTTTAGTTGATTTTAAAAGTCAAGTTAGAAGGATTAACTTTTGTTTGCGAACAAGTTTAGAATTAACTAAACTATGTTCTAGTGATTACAAGTTTAAACCTTCGAATAAGATAGCTTTATATGTATGAATCGAATGATGTTATGAACATCATTACTACCTTAAGTTCCTTGGATAAACCTACTGGAAAAGAGAAAAATGGATCTAGCTTCAATGGATCCTTGGATGGCTCGAAGTTCTTGAAGCAGAATCATGACACGAAAACAAGTTCAAGTAAGATCATCACTTGAAATAAGATTGTTATAGTTATAGAAATTGAACCAAAGTTTGAATATGATTATTACCTTGTATTAGAATGATAACCTACTGTAAGAAACAAAGATTTCTTGAGGTTGGATGATCACCTTACAAGATTAGAAGTGAGCTAGCAAACTTGAAAGTATTCTTGATTTTATGAAACTAGAACTTTTAGAATTTATGAAGAACACTTAGAACTTAAAGATAGAACTTGAGAGAGATCAATTAGATGAAGAAAATTAAAGAATGAAAGTGTTTGTAGGTGTTTTTGGTCGTTGGTGTATGGATTAGATATAAAGGATATGTAATTTTGTTTTCATGTAAATAAGTCATGAATGATTACTCATATTTTTGTAATTTTATGAGATATTTCATGCTAGTTGCCAAATGATGGTTCCCACATGTGTTAGGTGACTCACATGAGCTGCTAAGAGCTGATCATTGGAGTGTATATACCAATAGTACATACATCTAAAAGCTGTGTATTGTACGAGTACGAATACGGGTGCATACGAGTAGAATTGTTGATGAAACTGAACGAGGATGTAATTGTAAGCATTTTTGTTAAGTAGAAGTATTTTGATAAGTGTCTTGAAGTCTTTCAAAAGTGTATGAATACATATTAAAACACTACATGTATATACATTTTAACTGAGTCGTTAAGTCATCGTTAGTCGTTACATGTAAATGTTGTTTTGAAACCTTTAGGTTAACGATCTTGTTAAATGTTGTTAACCCAATGTTTATAATATCAAAAGAGATTTTAAATTATTATATTATCATGATATTATGATGTACGAATATCTCTTAATATGATATATATACATTAAATGTCGTTACAACGATAATCGTTACATATATGCCTCGTTTCAAAATCATTAAGTTAGTAGTCTTGTTTTTACATATGTAGTTCATTGTTAATATACTTAATGATATGTTTACTTATCATAATATCATGTTAACTATATATATAACCATATATATGTCATCATATAGTTTTTACAAGTTTTAACGTTCGTGAATCACCGGTCAACTTGGGTGGTCAATTGTCTATATGAAACCTATTTCAATTAATCAAGTCTTAACAAGTTTGATTGCTTAACATGTTGGAAACATTTAATCATGTAAATATCAATCTCAATTAATATATATAAACATGGAAAAATTCGGGTCACTACACCCTTCTTTTGGTGGGTCCAAGCCACCACTCCAAGGTTTTAGAACTCGAAAGATGAATTGCTCTGATACCATTTGTTTTGAACTTATCTTTTAATGAGTTCATAACCAAAACATAAGTGTGACTCTAGGTTTTAAAAACTAACTTGAAGGAGGAGGAACACCTAGCCTTATATGTCAACAAACTATTTATTATTCAAGTCGATGTGGGTCAATACATTATACAACATAACTGTTATCAACGTATCATTTCCTTAGGTGAAAATAAAATTAAACGGGTTAACATATAAAATTTTCCGTTACTCGAGAGCAGAAGTATTTTCACTTATTGTCGGCGTCAATTCAATTTATTTCGTAATTATTTCTCTTTATTTTATTATATTGTAGATTGGTTTTTATTATTAACAAAAAACTTTGTTATTTTAAGTATAACAACTTAAAACACTAAATACATTGGAGTCCATGATATTCAATTTCAATTGGGCATTAATAAGTGAATGTTGCACATATGATATGATTCTTGACACGGCAAATTAATTCCCCATAGTTATTAAGTAGGTGTGGTACTCGTACTTTACTGTGGAAGTATCGGGAATACGATATCGAATAGTTTTGCTAAATTTATCATATATGTATTGAATTAAGCAACACGTATGAAATGTCCCGTTCTTATTGATTAAAAACGTTCCATATTAATTGATTTCGTTGCGAGGTTTTGACCTCTATATGAGACATTTTTCAAAGACTGCATTCATTTTAAAACAAACCATAACCTTTATTTCATAAATAAAGGTTTAAAAAGTTTTACGTAGATTATCAAATAATGATAATCTAAAATATCCTGTTTACACACGACCATTACATAATGGTTTACAATACAAATATGTTACATCGAAATCAGTTTCTTGAATGCAGTTTTTACACAATATCATACAAACATGGACTCCAAATCTTGTCCTTATTTTAGTATGCAACAGCGGAAGCTCTTAGTATTCACCTAAGAATAAACATGCTTTAAACGTCAACAAAAATTTTGGTGAGTTATAGGTTTAACCTATATATATCAAATCGTAACAATAGACCACAAGATTTCATATTTCAATACACATCCCATACATAGAGATAAAAATCATTCATATGGTGAACACCTGGTAACCGACATTAACAAGATGCATATATAAGAATATCCTCATTATTCCGGGACACCCTTCGGATATGATATAAATTTCGAAGTACTAAAGCATCCGGTACTTTGGATGGGGTTTATTAGGCCCAATAGATCTATCTTTAGGATTCGCGTCAATTAGGGTGTCTGTTCCCTAATTCTTAGATTACCAGACTTAATAAAAAGGGGCATATTCGATATCGATAATTCAACCATAGAATGTAGTTTCACGTACTTGTGTCTATTTTGTAAATCATTTATAAAACCTGCATGTATTCTCATCCCAAAAATATTAGATTTTAAAAGTGATACTATAACTCACTTTCACATATTTTTACTTCGTCGGGAAGTAAGACTTGGCCACTGGTCACGAACCTATAACAATATATACATATATATCAAAGTATGTTCAAAATATATTTACAACACTTTTAATATATTTTGATGTTTTAAGTTTATTAAGTCAGCTGTCCTCGTTAGTAACCTACAACTAGTTGTCCACAGTTACATGTACAGAAATAAATCGATAAATATTATCTTGAATCAATCCACGACCCAGTGTATACGTATCTCAGTATTGATCACAACTCAAACTATATATATTTTGGAATCAACCTCAACCCTGTATAGCTAACTCCAACATTCACATATAGAGTGTCTATGGTTGTTCCGAAATATATATAGATGTGTCGACATGATAGGTTGAAATATTGTATACGTGTCTATGGTATCTCAAGATTACATAATATACAATACAAGTTGATTAAGTTATGGTTGGAATAGATTTGTTACCAATTTTCACGTAGCTAAAATAAGAAAAATTATCCAATCTTGTTTTACCCATAACTTCTTCATTTTAAATCCGTTTTGAGTGAATAAAATTGTTATGGTTTCATATTGAACTCTATTTTATGAATCTAAACAGAAAAATTATAGGTTTATAGTCGGAAAAATAAGTTACAAGTCGTTTTTGTAAAGGTAGTCATTTCAGTCGAAAGAACGACGTCTAGATGACCATTTTAGAAAACATACTTCCACTTTGAGTTTAACCATAATTTTTGGATATAGTTTCATGTTCATAATAAAAATCATTTTCCCAGAATAACAACTTTTAAATCAAAGTTTATCATAGTTTTTAATTAACTAAACCAAAACAGCCCGCGGTGTTACTACGACGGCGTAAATCTGGTTTTACGGTGTTTTTCGTGTTTCCAGTTTTAAATCATTAAGTTAGCATATCATATAGATATAGAACATGTATTTAGTTGATTTTAAAAGTCAAGTTAGAAGGATTAACTTTTATTTGCGAACAAGTTTAGAATTAACTAAACTATGTTCTAGTGATTACAAGTTTAAACCTTCGAATAAGATAGCTTTATATGAATGAATCGAATGATGTTATGAACATCATTACTACCTCAAGTTCCTTGGATAAACCTACTATAAATTAGAAAAATAGATCTAGCTTCAAAGGATCCTTGGATGGCTTGAAAGTTCTTGAAGCAGAATCATGACACGAAAACAATTTCAAGTAAGATTTCCACTCGAAATAAGATTGTTATAGTTATAGAAATTGAATTAAAGTTTGAATATGATTATTACCTTGTATTATAAATATAACCTACTGTAAGTAACAAAGGTTTCTTGATCTTGGATGATTATTTGGAATGGATTTAGAAAACTTGGAAGTAAACTTGCAATCTTGAAAGTATTCTTGATTTTATGAAAATAGAACTTTTGGAATTTATGAAGAACACTTAGAACTTGAAGATAGAACTTGAGAGAGATCAATTAGATGAAGAAAATTGAAGAATGAAAGTGTTTGTAGGTGTTTTTGGTCGTTGGTGTATGGATTAGATATAAAGGATATGTAATTTTGTTTTCATATAAATAAGTCATGAATGATTACTCATAATTTTGTAATTTTATGAGATATTTCATGCTAGTTGCCAAATGATGGTTCCCACATGTGTTAGGTGACTCACATGGGCTGCTAAGAGCTGATCATTGGAGTGTATATACCAATAGTACATACATCTAAAAGCTGTGTATTGTACGAGTACGAATACGGGTGCATACGAGTAGAATTGTTGATGAAACTGAACGAGGATGTAATTGTAAGCATTTTTGTTAAGTAGAAGTATTTTGATAAGTGTATTGAAGTCTTTCAAAAGTGTATGAATACATATTAAAACACTACATGTATATACATTTTAACTAAGTCGTTAAGTCATCGTTAGTCGTTACATGTAAATGTTGTTTTGAAACCTTTAGGTTAACGATCTTGTTGAATGTTGTTAACCCATTGTTTATTTTAAAAAATGAGATGTTAAATTGTTATATTATCATGATATTATGATATATAATATATCTTAGTATGATATATATACAGTTAAATGTCGTTACAACGATAATCGTTACATATATGTCTCGTTTCGAAATCATTAAGTTAGTAGTCTTATTTTTACATATGTATTTCATTGTTAATACACTTAATAATATATTTAATTATCATTTAACATAATTAACCAAGTGTATCAATATCTTAATATGATTCATATGTACCTAGTAAGACGTTGTTATAACGATAATCGTTATATATATCGTTTTCGAGTTTCTTAAATTAATAGTCTCATTTTTATGTATATAACTCATTGTTAAAATACCTAATGAGATACATACTTATAATAAAATCATGTTAACTATATATATAACCATATATATGTCATCGTATAGTTTTTACAAGTTTTAACGTTCGTGAATCACCGATCAACTTGGGTGGTCAATTATCTATATGAAACCTATTTCAATTAATCAAGTCTTAACAAGTTTGATTGCTTAACATGTTGGAAACACTTAATCATGTAAATAACAATTTCATTTAATATATATATAAACATGGAAAAGTTCGGGTCACTACAGTACCTACCCGTTAAATAAATTTCGTCCCGAAATTTTAAGCAGTTGGAGGTGTTGACGTATCTTCTGGAAATAAATGCGGGTATTTCTTCTTCATCTGATCTTCACGCTCCCAGGTGAACTCGGGTCCTCTACGAGCATTCCATCGAACCTTAACAATCGGTATCTTGTTTTGTTTAAGTCTCTTAACCTCACGATCCATTATTTCGACGGGTTCTTCAATGAATTGAAGTTTTTCATTGATTTGGATTTCATCCAACGGAATAGTGAGATCTTCTTTAGCAAAAAATTTCTTCAAATTTGAGACGTGGAAAGTGTTATGTACAGCCGCGAGTTGTTGAGGTAGCTCCAGTTGGTAAGCTACTGGTCCGACACGATCTATAATCTTGAATGGTCCAATGTACCTTGGATTTAGTTTCCCCCGTTTACCAAATCGAACAACGCCTTTCCAAGGTGAAACCTTAAGCATGACCATTTCTCCAATTTCAAACTCTATATCTTTTCTTTTACTGTCCGCGTAGCTCTTTTGTCGACTCTGGGCGGTTTTCAATCTTTGTTGAATTTGGATGATTTTCTCGGTAGTTTCTTGTATTATCTCCGGACCCGTAATCTGTCTATCCCCCACTTCACTCCAACAAATCGGAGACCTGCACTTTCTACCATAAAGTGCTTCAAACGGCGCCATCTCAATGCTTGAATGGTAGCTGTTGTTGTAGGAAAATTCTGCTAATGGTAGATGTCGATCCCAACTGTTTCCAAAATCAATAACACATGCTCGTAGCATGTCTTCAAGCGTTTGTATCGTCCTTTCGCTCTGCTCATCAGTTTATGGATGATAGGCAGTACTCATGTCTAGACGAGTTCCTAATGCTTGCTGTAATGTCTGCCAGAATCTTGAAATAAATCTGCCATCCCTATCAGAGATAATAGAGATTGGTATTCCATGTCTGGAGACGACTTCCTTCAAATACAGTCGTGCTAACTTCTCCATCTTGTCATCTTCTCTTATTGGCAGGAAGTGTGCTGATTTGGTGAGACGATCAACTATTACCCAAATAGTATCAAAACCACTTGCAGTCCTTGGCAATTTAGTGATGAAATCAATGGTAATGTTTTCCCATTTCCATTCTGGGATTTCGAGTTGTTGAAGTAGACCTGATGGTTTCTGATGCACAACTTTGACCTTAGAACATGTCAAACATTCTCCTACGTATTTAGCAACATCGGCTTTCATACCCGGCCACTAAAAATGTTTCTTGAGATCCTTGTACATCTTTCCCGTTCCAGGATGTATTGAGTATCTGGTTTTATGAGCTTCTCTAAGTACCATTTCTCTCATATCTCCAAATTTTGGTACCCAAATCCTTTCAGCCCTATACCGGGTTCCGTCTTCCCGAATATTAAGATGCTTCTCTGATCCTTTGGGTATTTCATCCTTTAAATTTCCCTCTTTTAAAATTCCTTGTTGCGCCTCCTTTATTTGAGTAGTAAGGTTATTGTGAATCATTATATTCATAGATTTTACTCGAATGGGTTCTCTGTCCTTCCTGCTCAAGGCGTCGGCTACCACATTTGCCTTCCCCGGGTGGTAACGAATCTCAAAGTCGTAATCATTCAACAATTCAATCCATCTACTCTGCCTCATATTCAGTTGTTTCTGATTAAATATGTGCTGAAGACTTTTGTGGTCGGTATATATAATACTTTTGACCCCATATTAGTAGTGCCTCCAAGTCTTTAATGCAAAAACAACCGCGCCTAATTCCAAATCATGCGTCGTATAATTTTGTTCGTGAATCTTCAATTGTCTAGACGCATAAGCAATCACCTTCGTTCGTTGCATTAATACACAACCGAGACCTTGCTTTGATGCGTCACAATAAATCATAAAATCATCATTTCCTTCAGACAATGACAATATAGGTGTCGTAGTTAGCTTTTTCTTCAATAACTGAAACGCTTTTTCTTGTTCATCCTTCCATTCAAATTTCTTCCCTTTATGCGTTAATGCAGTCAAGGGTTTTGCTATTCTAGAAAAGTCTTGGATGAACCTTCTGTAGTAACCAGCTAATCCTAAAAATTGACGTATATGCTTCGGAGTTTTTGGGGTTTCCCACTTTTTAACAGTTTCTATCTTTGCCGGATCCACCTTAATACCTTCTTTGTTCACTATGTGACCGAGGAATTGAACTTCTTCCAACCAAAATGCACACTTTGAAAACTTAGCGTACAATTCTTCCTTCCTCAATACTTCTGACACCTTTCTCAAATGTTCAACGTGTTCTTGGTCATTCTTTGAGTAAATAAGTATGTCATCAATGAAAACAATGAAAAACTTGTCAAGGTATGGTCCACACACTCGGTTCATAAGGTCCATGAACACAGCTGGTGCATTAGTTAAACCAAACTGCATGACCATAAACTCGTAATGACCGTAACGTGTTCTGAAAGCAGTCTTTGGAATATCATCTTCTTTCACCCGCATTTGATGATACCCGAAATGTAAGTCAATCTTTGAATAAACAGACGAGCCTTGTAGTTGATCAAATAAGTCGTCGATTCTCGGTAGTGGGTAGCGGTTCTTGATGGTAAGTTTGTTCAACTCTCGGTAGTCGATACACAACCTGAATGTACCATCTTTCTTCTTGACAAACAAAACAGGAGCTCCCCACGGTGATGTGCTTGGTCGAATGAAACCACGCTCTAAAAGTTCTTGTAATTGGCTTTGCAGTTCTTTCATCTCGTTGGGTGCGAGTCTGTAAGGAGCACGAGCTATTGGTGTAGCTCCTGGTACAAGATCTATTTGAAATTCAACGGATCGATGTGGGGGTAATCCCGGTAATTCTTTCGGAAATACATCGGGAAATTCTTTTGCGACGGGAACATCATTGATGCTCTTTTCTTCAGTTTGTACTTTCTCGACGTGTGCTAGAACAGCATAGCAACCTTTTCTTATTAGTTTGTGTGCCTTCAAATTACTAATAAGATGTAGCTTCGTGTTGCCCTTTTCTCCGTACACCATTAAGGGTTTTCCTTTTTCTCGTATAATGCGAATTGCATTTTTGTAACAAACGATCTCTGCTTTCACTTCTTTCAACCAGTCCATACCGATTATCACATCAAAACTCCCTAACTCTACTGGTATCAAGTCAATCTTAAATATTTCGCTACCCAGTTTAATTTCTCGATTCCGGCATATATTATCTGCTGAAATTAATTTACCGTTTGCTAATTCGAGTAAAAATTTACTATCCAACAGCGTCAATGGACAACTTAATTTAGCACAAAAATCTCTACTCATATAGCTTCTATCCGAACCCGAATCAAATAAAACGTAAGCAGATTTATTGTCAATAAGAAATGTACCCGTAACAAGCTCCGGGTCTTCCTGTGCCTCTGCCGCATTGAAATGTTCCGTTCTTATTGATTAAAAACGTTCCATATTAATTGATTTCGTTGCGAGGTTTTGACCTCTATATGAGACGTTTTTCAAAGACTGCATTCATTTTAAAACAAACCATAACCTTTATTTCATCAATAAAGGTTTAAAAAACTTTACGTAGATTATCAAATAATGATAATCTAAAATATCATGTTTACACACGACCATTACATAATGGTTTACAATACAAATATGTTACAACAAAATAAGTTTCTTGAATGCAGTTTTTACATAATATCATACAAGCATGGACTCCAAATCTCGTCCTTATTTAAGTATGCGACAGCAGAAGCTCTTAATAATCACCTGAGAATAAACATGCTTAAAATGTCAACAAAAATGTTGGTGAGTTATAGGTTTAACCTATATATATCAAATCATAATAATAGACCACAAGATTTCATATTTCAATACACATCCCATACATAGAGATAAAAATCATTCATATGGTGAACTCCTGTAACTGACATTAACAAGATGCATATATAAGAATATCCCCATCATTCCCGGACACCCTTCGGATATGATATAAATTTCGAAGTACTAAAGCATCCGGTACTTTGGATGGGGTTTGTTAGGCCCAATAGATCTATCTTTAGGATTCGCGTCAATTAGGGTGTCTGTTCCCTAATTCTTAGATTACCAGACTTAATAAAAAGGGGCATATTCGATTTCGATAATTCAACCACAGAATGTAGTTTCACGTACTTGTGTCTATTTTGTAAATCATTTATAAAACCTGCATGTATTCTCATCCCAAAAATATTAGATTTTAAAAGTGGGACTATAACTCACTTTCACATATTTTTACTTCGTCGGGAAGTAAGACTTGGCCACTGGTTGATTCACGAACCTATAACAATATATACATATATATCAAAGTATGTTCAAAATATATTTACAACACTTTTAATATATTTTGATGTTTTAAGTTTATTAAGTCAGCTGTCCTCGTTAGTAACCTACAACTAGTTGTCCACAGTTAGATGTACAGAAATAAATCGATAAATATTATCTTGAATCAATCCACGACCCAGTGTATACGTATCTCAGTATTGATCACAACTCAAACTATATATATTTTGGAATCAACCTCAACCCTGTATAGCTAACTCCAACATTCACATATAGAGTGTCTATGGTTGTTCCGAAATATATATAGATGTGTCGACATGATAGGTCGAAACATTGTATACGTGTCTATGGTATCTCAAGATTACATAATATACAATACAAGTTGATTAAGTTATGGTTGGAATAGATTTGTTACCAATTTTCACGTAGCTAAAATGAGAAAAATTATCCAATCTTGTTTTACCCATAACTTCTTCATTTTAAATCCGTTTTGAGTGAATCAAATTGCTATGGTTTCATATTGAACTCTATTTTATGAATCTAAACAAAAAAAGTATAGGTTTATAGTCGGAAAAATAAGTTACAAGTCATTTTTGAAAAGGTAGTCATTTCAGTCGAAAGAACGACGTCTAGATGACCATTTTAAAAAACATACTTCCACTTTGAGTTTAACCATAATTTTTGGATATAGTTTCATGTTCATAATAAAAATCATTTTCTCAAAATAACAACTTTTAAATCAAAGTTTATCATAGTTTTTAATTAACTAACCCCAAAACAGCCCGCGGTGTTACTACGACGGCGTAAATCCGGTTTTACGGTGTTTTTCGTGTTTCCAGGTTTTAAATCATTAAGTGAGCATATCATATAGATATAGAATATGTGTTTAGTTGATTTTAAAATTCAAGTTAGAAGAATTAACTTTTGTTTGCGAACAAGTTTAGAATTAACTAAACTATGTTCTAGTGATTACAAGTTTAAACCTTCGAATAAGATAGCTTTATATGTATGAATCGAATGATGTTATGAACATTATTACTACCTTAAGTTCCTTGGATAAACCTACTATAAAAGAGAAAAATGGATCTAGCTTCAACGGATCCTTGGATGGCTCGAAGTTCTTGAAGCAGAATCATGACACGAAAACAAGTTCAAGTAAGATCATCACTTGAAATAAGATTGTTATAGTTATAGAAATTGAACCAAAGTTTGAATATGATTATTACATTGTATTAGAATGATAACCTACTGTAAGAAACAAAGATTTCTTGAGGTTGGATGATCACCTTACAAGATTGGAAGTGAGCTAGCAAACTTGAAAGTATTCTTGATTTTATGTAACTAGAACTTGTAGAATATATGAAGAACACTTAGAACTTGAAGATAGAACTTGAAAGAGATCAATTAGATGAATAAAATTGAAGAATGAAAGTGTTTGTAGGTGTTTTTGGTCGTTGGTGTATGGATTAGATATAAAGGATATGTAATTTTGTTTTCATGTAAATAAGTCATGAATGATTACTCATATTTTTGTAATTTTATGAGATATTTCATGCTAGTTGCCAAATGATGGTTCCCACATGTGTTAGGTGACTCACATGGGCTACTAAGAGCTGATCATTGGAGTGTATATACCAATAGTACATACATCTAAAAGCTGTGTATTGTACGAGTATAAATACGGGTGCATACGAGTAGAATTGTTGATGAAACTGAACGAGGATGTAATTGTAAGCATTTTTGTTAAGTAGAAGTATTTTTATAAGTGTATTGAAGTATTTCAAAAGTGTATAAATACATATTAAAACAATACATGTATATACATTTTAACTGAGTCGTTAAGTCATCGTTAGTCGTTACATGTAAGTGTTGTTTTGAAACCTTTTGGTTAACGATCTTGTTAAATGTTGTTAACCCAATGTTTATAATATCAAATGAGATTTTAAATTATTATATTATCATGATATTATCATGTATGAATATCTCTTAATATGATATATATACATTAAATGTCTTTACAACGATAATCGTTACATATATGTCTCGTTTAAAAATCATTAAGTTAGTAGTCTTGTTTTTACATATGTAGTTCATTGTTAATATACTTAATGATATGTTTACTTATCATAGTATCATGTTAACTATATATATATCCATATATATGTCATCATATAGTTTTTACAAGTTTTAACGTTCGTGAATCACCGGTCAACTTGGGTGGTCAATTGTCTATATGAAACATATTTCAATTAATCAAGTCTTAACAAGTTTGATTACTTAACATGTTGGAAAAATTTAATCATGTAAATATCAATCTCAATTAATATATATAAACATGGAAAAGTTCGGGTCACTACAGTACCTACCCGTTAAATAAATTTCGTCCCGAAATTTTAAGCTGTTGAAGGTGTTGACGAATCTTCTGGAAATAGATGCGGGTATTTCTTCTTCATCTGATCTTCACGCTCCCAGGTGAACTCGGGTCCTCTACGAGCATTCCATCGAACCTTAACAATTGATATCTTGTTTTGCTTAAGTCTTTTAACCTCAAGATCCATTATTTCGACGGGTTCTTCGATGAATTGAAGTTTTTCGTTGATTTGGATTTCATCTAACGGAAT
Source organism: Rutidosis leptorrhynchoides (assembly GCF_046630445.1). NCBI lineage: Eukaryota > Viridiplantae > Streptophyta > Magnoliopsida > Asterales > Asteraceae > Rutidosis > Rutidosis leptorrhynchoides. The sequence continues at coordinate 127,607,877 of NC_092336.1, forward strand.
AGTGAGATCTTCCTTGGCAAAACATTTCTTCAAATTCGAGACGTGGAAAGTGTTATGTACAGCCGCGAGTTGTTGAGGTAACTCAAGTCGGTAAGCTACTGGTCCGACACGATCAATAATCTTGAATGGTCCAATATACCTTGGATTTAATTTCCCTCGTTTACCAAATCGAACAACGCCTTTCCAAGGTGCAACTTTAAGCATGACCATCTCTCCAATTTCAAATTCTATATCTTTTCGTTTAATGTCAGCGTAGCTCTTTTGTCGACTTTGGGCGGTTTTCAACCGTTGTTGAATTTGGATGATCTTCTCGGTAGTTTCTTGTATAATCTCCGGACCCGTAATCTGTCTATCCCCCACTTCACTCCAACAAATCGGAGACCTGCACTTTCTACCATAAAGTGCTTCAAACGGTGCCATCTCAATGCTTGAATGGTAGCTGTTGTTGTAGGAAAATTCTGCTAACGGTAGATGTCGATCCCAACTGTTTCCGAAATCAATAACACATGCTCGTAGCATGTCTTCAAGCGTTTGTATCGTCCTTTCGCTCTGCCCATCAGTTTGTGGATGATAAGCAGTACTCATGTCTAGACGAGTTCCTAATGCTTGCTGTAATGTCTGCCAGAATCTTGAAATAAATCTGCCATCCCTATCAGAGATAATAGAGATTGGTATTCCATGTCTGGAGACGACTTCCTTCAAATACAGTCGTGCTAACTTCTCCATCTTGTCATCCTCTCGTATTGGCAGGAAGTGTGCTGATTTGGTGAGACGATCAACTATTACCCAAATAGTATCAAAACCACTTGCAGTCCTTGGCAATTTAGTGATGAAATCCATGGTAATGTTTTCCCATTTCCATTCTGGGATTTCGGGTTGTTGAAGTAGACCTGATGGTTTCTGATGCTCAGCTTTGACCTTAAAACACGTCAAACATTCTCCTACGTATTTAGCAACATCGGCTTTCATACCCGGCCACCAAAAATGTTTCTTGAGATCCTTGTACATCTTCCCCGTTCCAGGATGTATTGAGTATCTGGTCTTATGAGCTTCTCTAAGTACCATTTCTCTCATATCTCCAAATTTTGGTACCCAAATCCTTTCAGCCCTATACCGGGTTCCGTCTTCCCGAATATTAAGATTCTTCTCCGATCCTTTGGGTATTTCATCCTTTAAATTTCCCTCTTTTAAAACTCCTTGTTGCGCCTCCTTTATTTGAGTAGTAAGGTTATTATGAATCATTATATTCATAGATTTTACTCGAATGGGTTCTCTGTCCTTCCTGCTCAAGGCATCGGCTACCACATTTGCCTTCCCCGGGTGGTAACGAATCTCAAAGTCGTAATCATTCAATAATTCAATCCACCTACGCTGCCTCATATTCAGTTATTTCTGATTAAATATGTGTTGAAGACTTTTGTGGTCGGTATATATAATACTTTTGACCCCATATAAGTAGTGCCTTTAAGTCTTTAATGCAAAAACAACCGCGCCTAATTCCAAATCATGCGTCGTATAATTTTGTTCGTGAATCTTCAATTGTCTAGACGCATAAGCAATCACCTTCGTTCGTTGCATTAATACACAACCGAGACCTTGCTTTGATGCGTCACAATAAATCACAAAATCATCATTCCCTTCAGGCAATGACAATATAGGTGCCGTAGTTAGCTTTTTCTTCAATAACTGAAACGCTGTCTCTTGTTCATCATTCCATTCAAATTTCTTCCCTTTATGCGTTAATGCAGTCAAGGGTTTTGCTATTCTGGAAAAGTCTTGGATGAACCTTCTGTAGTAACCAGCTAGTCCTAAAAACTGGCGTATGTGTTTTGGAGTTTTCGGGGTTTCCCACTTTTCAACAGTTTCTATCTTTGCCGGATCCACCTTAATACCTTCTTTGTTCACTATGTGACCGAGGAATTGAACTTCTTCCAACCAAAATGCACACTTTAAAAACTTAGCGTACAATTCTTCCTTCCTCAATACTTCTAACACCTTTCTCAAATGTTCACCGTGTTCTTGGTCATTCTTTGAGTAAATAAGTATGTCATCAATGAAAACAATGACAAACTTGTCAAGGTATGGTCCACACACTCGGTTCATAAGGTCCATGAACACAGCTGGTGCATTAGTTAAACCAAACGGCATGACCATAAACTCATAATGAAAGTAACGTGTTCTGAATGCAGTCTTTGGAATATCATCTTCTTTCACCCGCATTTGATGATACCCAGAACGTAAGTCAATCTTTGAATAAACAGACGAGCCTTGTAATTGATCAAATAAGTCGTCGATTCTTGGTAGTGGGTAGCGGTTCTTGATGGTAAGTTTGTTCAACTCTCAGTAGTCGATACACAACCTGAATGTACCATCTTTCTTCTTGACAAACAAAACAGGAGCTCCCCACGGTGATGTGCTTGGTCGAATGAAACCTCGCTCTAAAAGTTCTTGTAATTGGCTTTGCAGTTCTTTCATCTCGCTGGGTGTGAGTCCGTAAGGAGCACGAGCTATTGGTGCAGCTCCTGGTACAAGATCTATTTGAAATTCAACGGATCGATGTGGGGGTAATCCCGGTAATTCTTTCGGAAATACATCGGGAAATTGTTTTGCAATGGGAACATCATTGATGCTCTTTTCTTCAGTTTGTACTTTCTCGATGTGTGCTAGAATAGCATAGCAACCTTTTCTTATTAGTTTTTGTGCCTTCAAATTACTAATAAGATGTAGCTTCGTGTTGCCCTTTTCTCCGTACACCATTAAGGGTTTTCCTTTTTCTCGTATAATTCGAATTGCATTTTTGTAACAAACGATCTCTGCTTTCACTTCTTTCAACCAGTCCATACCGATTATCACATCAAAACTCCCTAACTCTACTGGTATCAAATCAATCTTAAATGTTTCGCTAACCAGTTTAATTTCTCGATTCCGACATATATTATCTACTGAAATTAATTTACCATTTGCTAATTCAAGTAAAAATTTACTATCCAAAGGCGTCAATGGACAACTTAATTTAGCACAAAAATCTCTACTCATATAGCTTCTATCTGCACCCGAATCAAATAAAACGTAAGCAGATTTATTGTCAATAAGAAACGTACCCGTAACAAGCTCCGGGTCTTCCTGAGCCTCTGCCGCATTAATATTGAAAACTCTTCCGCGGTCTTGTCCATTCGTGTTCTCCTGGTTCGGGCAATTTCTAATAATGTGGCCCGGTTTTCCACATTTATAACAAACTACATTGGCATAACTTGCTCCGACACTACTTGCTCCGCCATTACTCATTCCGACACCATTTGTTCATTTCGTTCTATTAACCCCTGGTCCGTAGACCTCACACTTCGCCGCGCTATGACCATTTCTTTTACACTTGTTGCAAAATTTGGTGCAGAACCCCGAGTGATACTTTTCACACCTTTGGCATAGCTGCTTCTGATTGTTGTTGTTGTTGCGGTTATTATTGTTGTTGGGATGATTGTTGTAGTTGCTGTTGTTGTTGTTGTTGTTGTTGTTGTTGTTGTTGTTGGGCCGTTTGTTGTAGTTACGATTGATGTTGCGATTGTTGGGATAATTGTTGCGATTATTGTTGTAATTGCTGTTGTTGTTGTTGTATTGGTGATTCTTATCACCGTTTTCCTCCCACTTTCTTTTGACTTGCTTCACATTGGCCTCTTCAGCAGTCTGTTCTTTAATTCTTTCTTCAATCTGGTTCACTAGTTTGTGAGCCATTCTACATGCCTGTTGTATGGAGGCGGGCTCGTGTGAACTTATATCTTCTTGGATTCTTTCCGGTAATCCTTTCACAAACGCGTCGATCTTATATTCCTCATCTTCGAATGCTCCCGGACACAATAGGCACAATTCTGTGAATCGTCTTTCGTACGTGGTAATATCAAATCCTTGGGTTCGTAACCCTCTAAGTTCTGTCTTGAGCTTATTGACCTCGGTTCTGGGACGGTACTTCTCGTTCATCAAGTGCTTGAATGCTGACCACGGTAGTGCGTACGCATCGTCTTGTCCCACTTGCTCTAGATAGGTATTCCACCATGTTAACGCAGAACCTGTGAAGGTATGCGTAGCGTACTTCACTTTGTCCTCTTCAGTACACTTACTTATGGCAAACACCGATTCGACCTTCTTGGTCCACCATTTCAATCCGATCGGTCCTTCGGTTCCATCAAATTCCAAAGGTTTGCAGGCAGTGAATTCTTTGTAGGTGCATCCTACACGATTTCCTGTACTGCTAGATCCAAGCTTATTGTTGGTATGTAGCGCAGCCTGTACTGCGGCTATATTTGAAGCTATAAAAGTACGGAATTCCTCTTCATTCATATTCACGGTGTGTCGAGTAGTCGGTGCCATTTCCTTCAAAATAGTCAAATGGAACAAGTTAATCATACAGAATATTAAGAGTAGTTAATAGTATTTCGTAGCATAATATGAACTCATTTATAAAAGCTTTTTCTTCATATTAGCGTTTTATAAGTTTAAATTCGGGTAGTACCTACCCGTTAAGTTCATACTTAGTAGCTAATATACAATTCAACTACTACAATTCTATATGAAAAACTGATTATAATAATATTTCGCGTTCAAACTTTTACACAATATTTTACAAACTTACAATACCGCTTATTTTACAAATAGCATGCAATATAGCACACAATAAATTTGATACAAGATGGTTGTGAAGATAATTCTAGCTAGTACACAAGTCGTTCAGCAAAGGCAATAAAGACACGTAATTCATACGTCCAGAAACAAGTCATGCATTCTGGTTTTACTAGGATTACTTCCCATCCTTGGTCTTGTGGAACATAACCGTTATGGCCGTTGATAAGACAGCGTGTTGTAACATCGTCAAAGGGACGAGGGTTACGTAATGTCCAACAGTCCCGTAACAATCTAAAAACCTCATTTCTTACCCCAATTACCGACTCCGTCACTTGTGGGAACGTTTTGTTTAATAGTTGTAGCCAGATGTTCTTGTTCTCACTTTGGTGAGAAGCGAACATTACTAATCCGTAAGCATAACATGCTTCTTTATGTTGCATGTTAGCCGCTTTTTCTAAATCACGAAGTCCAATATTCGGATATATTGAGTCAAAATAATTTCTTAACCCATTGCGTAAAATAGCATTTGGGTTCCCCGCAATATATGCGTCAAAGTAAACACATCGTAACTTATGGATTTCCCAATGTGATATCCCCCATCTTTCGAACGAAAGCCTTTTATAAACCAAAGCATTCTTGGAACGTTCTTTGAATGTCTTACAAACTGATCTCGCCATAAATAGTTGTGCCAAAGAATTCTGACCGACTCTAGACAAGATTTCATCAATCATGTCTCCGGGTAGGTCTCTTAAAATATTGGGTTGTCTATCCATTTTGTGTTTTTATACTGTAAAATAGACAAGAGTTAGATTCATAAAAAAAATACTTATTAATACAAGCAATTTTTACATATATCATAAAGCATAAGCACACTATATTACATATATTACACCACACGAATACAACTATCTTATTCCGACTCGCTTGTTTCTTCTTCTTCGGTTTTGGTTCGTTTTGCCAAGTTTCTAGGGATATATGATGTTCCCCTAATACAAGCCGTCGTTTTCCACATTGGTTTAGAAAAACCTGGTGGTTTAGAGGTTCCCGGGTCATTGTTACAACTTAAGGACTTCGGGGGTTGACGATACATATAAAGTTCATCGGGGTTGGAATTAGATTTCTTTATTTTTATGCCCTTTCCCTTATTATTTTCTTTTGCCTTTTTAAATTCAGTTGGGGTAATTTCTATAACATCATCGGAATTCTCGTCGGAATCCGATTCATCGGAGAATTGGTAATCCTCCCAATATTTTGCTTCCTTGGCGGAAACACCATTGACCATAATTAACCTTGGTCGGTTGGTTGAGGATTTTCTTTTACTTAACCGTTTTATTATTTCCCCCACCGGTTCTATTTCTTCATCCGGTTCCGATTCTTCTTCCGGTTCCGATTCTTCTTCCGGTTCTGACTCTTCTTCCGGTTCCTCTTCGGGAACTTGTGAATCAGTGCACGAATCATTCCAATTTACATTTGACTCTTCATTATTATTAGGTGAGTCAATGGGACTTGTTCTAGAGGTAGACATCTATCACATAATATCAAACGCATTAAGAGATTAATATATCACATAATATTCACATGTTAAAAATATATAGTTTCCAACAAAATTTGTTAAGCAATCATTTTTCAAGTAAACACGGTCGAAGTCCAGACTCACTAATGCATCCTAACAAACTCGATAAGACACACTAATGCAAAATTCTGGTTCTCTAAGACCAACGCTCGGATACCAACTGAAATGTCCCGTTCTTATTGATTAAAAACGTTCCATATTAATTGATTTCGTTGCGAGGTTTTGACCTCTATATGAGACGTTTTTCAAAGACTGCATTCATTTTAAAACAAACCATAACCTTTATTTCATCAATAAAGGTTTAAAAAGCTTTACGTAGATTATCAAATAATGATAATCTAAAATATCATGTTTACACACGACCATTACATAATGGTTTACAATACAAATATGTTACAACAAAATAAGTTTCTTGAATGCAGTTTTTACACAATATCATACAAGCATGGACTCCAAATCTCGTCCTTATTTAAGTATGCGACAGCGGAAGCTCTTAATAATCACCTGAGAATAAACATGCTTAAAACGTCAACAAAAATGTTGGTGAGTTATAGGTTTAACCTATATATATCAAATCATAATAATAGACCACAAGATTTCATATTTCAATACACATCCCATACATAGAGATAAAAATCATTCATATGGTGAACACCTGGTAACCGACATTAACAAGATGCATATATAAGAATATCCCCATCATTCCGGGACACCCTTCGGATATGATATAAATTTCGAAGTACTAAAGCATCCGGTACTTTGGATGGGGTTTGTTAGGCCCAATAGATCTATCTTTAGGATTCGCGTCAATTAGGGTGTCTGTTCCCTAATTCTTAGATTACCAGACTTAATAAAAAGGGGCATATTCGATTTCGATAATTCAACCATAGAATGTAGTTTCACGTACTTGTGTCTATTTTGTAAATCATTTATAAAACCTGCATGTATTCTCATCCCAAGAATATTAGATTTTAAAAGTGGGACTATAACTCACTTTCACAGATTTTTACTTCGTCGGGAAGTAAGACTTGGCCACTGGTTGATTCACGAACCTATAACAATATATACATATATATCAAAGTATGTTCAAAATATATTTACAATACTTTTAATATATTTTGATGTTTTAAGTTTATTAAGTCAGCTGTCCTCGTTAGTAACCTACAACTAGTTGTTCATAGTTAGATGTACAGAAATAAATTGATAAATATTATCTTAAATCAATCCATGACCCAGTGTATACGTATCTCAGTATTGATCACAACTCAAACTATATATATTTTGGAATCAACCTCAACCCTGTATAGCTAACTCCAACATTCACATATAGAGTGTCTATGGTGTTCCGAAATATATATAGATGTGTCGACATGATAGGTTGAAACATTGTATACGTGTCTATGGTATCTCAAGATTACATAATATACAATACAAGTTGATTAAGTTATGGTTGGAATAGATTTGTTACCAATTTTCACGTAGCTAAAATGAGAAAAATTATCCAATCTTGTTTTACCCATAACTTCTTCATTTTAAATCCGTTTTGAGTGAATCAAATTGCTATGGTTTCATATTGAACTCTATTTTATGAATCTAAACAGAAAAAGTATAGGTTTATAGTTGGAAAAATAAGTTACAAGTCATTTTTGTAAAGGTAGTCATTTCAGTCGAAAGAACGACGTCTAGATGACCATTTTAGAAAACATACTTCCACTTTGAGTTTAACCATAATTTTTGGATATAGTTTCATGTTCATAATAAAAATCATTTTCTCAGAATAACAACTTTTAAATCAAAGTTTATCATAGTTTTTAATTAACTAACCCAAAACAGCCCGCGGTGTTACTACGACGGCGTAAATCCTGTTTTACGGTGTTTTTCGTGTTTCCAGGTTTTAAATCATTAAGTTAGCATATCATATAGATATAGAACATGTGTTTAGTTGATTTTAAAAGTCAAGTTAGAAGGATTAACTTTTGTTTGCGAACAAGTTTAGAATTAACTAAACTATGTTCTAGTGATTACAAGTTTAAACCTTCGAATAAGATAGCTTTATATGTATGAATTGAATAAAGTTATGAACATCATTACTACCTTAAGTTCCTTGGATAAACCTACTGGAAAAGAGAAAAATGGATCTAGCTTCAACGGATCCGTGGATGGCTCGAAGTTCTTGAAGCAGAATCATGACACGAAAACAAGTTCAAGTAAGATCATCACTTGAAATAAGATTGTTATAGTTATAGAAATTGAATCAAAGTTTGAATATGATTATTAACTTGTATTAGAATGATAACCTACTGTAATAAACAAAGATTTCTTGAGGTTGGATGATCACCTTACAAGATTGGAAGTGAGCTAGCAAACTTGAAAGTATTCTTGATTTTATGTAAGTAGAACTTGTAGAATATATGAAGAACACTTAGAACTTGAAGATAGAACTTGAGAGAGATCAATTAGATGAAGAAAATTAAAGAATGAAAGTGTTTGTGGGTGTTTTTGGTCGTTGGTGTATGGATTAGATATAAAGGATATGTAATTTTGTTTTCATGTAAATAAGTCATGAATGATTACTCATATTTTTGTAATTTTATGAGATATTTCATGCTAGTTGCCAAATGATGGTTCCCATATGTGTTAGGTGAATCACATGAGCTGCTAAGAGCTGATCATTGGAGTGCATATACCAATAGTACATACATTTAAAAGCTGTGTATTTTACGAGTACGAATACGGGTGCATACGAGGAGAATTGTTGATGAAACTGAACGAGGATGTAATTGTAAGCATTTTTGTTAAGTAGAAGTATTTTGATAAGTGTATTGAAGTCTTTCAAAAGTGTATAAATACATATTAAAACACTACATGTATATACATTTTAACTGAGTCGTTAAGTCATCGTTAGTCGTTACATGTAAGTGTTGTTTTGAAATCTTTAGGTTAACGATCTTGTTAAATGTTGTTAACCCAATGTTTATAATATCAAATGAGATTTTAAATTATTATATTATCATGATATTATCATGTATGAATATCTCTTAATATGATATATATACATTAAATGTCTTTACAACGATAATCGTTACATATATGTCTCGTTTAAAAATCATTAAGTTAGTAGTCTTGTTTTTACATATGTAGTTCATTGTTAATATACTTAATGATATGTTTACTTATCATAGTATCATGTTAACTATATATATATATCCATATATATGTCATCATATAGTTTTTACAAGTTTTAACGTTCGTGAATCACCGGTCAACTTGGGTGGTCAATTGTCTATATGAAACATATTTCAATTAATCAAGTCTTAACAAGTTTGATTGCTTAACATGTTGAAAACATTTAATCATGTAAATATCAATCTCAATTAATATATATAAACATGGAAAAGTTCGGGTCACTACACGCATTAATATTGAAAACTCTTCCGCGGCCTTGTCCATTCGTGTTCTCCTGGTTCGGGCAATTTCTAATAATGTGGCCCGGTTTTCCACATTTATAACAAACTACATTGGCATAACTTGCTCTGACACTACTTGCTCCGCCATTACTCGTTCTGACACCATTTGTTCCTTTCGTTCTGTTAACCCCTGGTTCGTAGACCTCACACTTCGCCGCGCTATGACCATTTATTTTACACTTGTTGCAAAATTTGGTGCAGAACCCCGAGTGATACTTTTCACACCTTTAGCATAGCTGCTTCTGATTGTTGTTGTTGTTGGGGTTGTTATTGTTGTTGGGATGATTGTTGTAGTTGCTGTTGTAGTTGTTGTTGTTGTTGTTGTTGTTGTTGTTGTTGTTGTTGTTGTTGTTGTTGTTGTTGTTGTTGTTGTTGTTGTTGTTGTTGTTGTTGTTGGGCCATTTGTTGTAGTTGCGATTGATGTTGCGATTGTTGGGATAATTGTTGCGATTATTGTTGTAATTGCTGTTGTTGTATTGGTGATTCTTATCACCGTTTTCCTCCCACTTTCTTTTGACTTGCTTCACATTGGCCTCTTCAGCAGTTTGTTATTTAATTCTTTCTTCAATCTGGTTCACTAGTTTGTGAGCCATTCTACATGCCTGTTGTATGGAGGCGGGCTCGTGTGAACTTATATCTTCTTGGATTCTTTCCGGTAATCCTTTCACAAACGCGTCGATCTTCTCTTCCTCATCCTCGAACGCTCCCGGACACAATAGGAAAAATTCTGTGAATCGTCTTTCGTACGTGGTAATATCAAATCCTTGGGTTCGTAACCCTCTAAGTTCTGTCTTGAGCTTATTGACCTCGGTTCTAGGATGGTACTTCTCGTTCATCAAGTGCTTGAATGCTGACCATGGTAGTGCGTAAGCATCATCTTGTCCCACTTGCTCTAGATAGGTATTCCACCATGTTAACGCAGAACCTGTGAAGGTATGCGTAGCGTACTTCACTTTATCCTCTTCAGTACACTTACTTATGGCAAACACCAATTCGACCTTCTCGGTCCACCGTTTCAATCCGATCGGTCCTTCGGTTCCATCAAATTCCAAAGATTTGCAGGCAGTGAATTCTTTGTAGGTGTATCCTACACGATTTCCTGTACTGCTAGATCCAAGGTTATTGTTGGTATGTAGCGCAGCCTGTACTGCGGCTATGTTTGAAGCTAGAAAAGTACGGAATTCCTCTTCATTCATATTCACGGTGTGTCGAGTAGTCGGTGCCATTTCCTTCAAAATAGTCAAATGGAACAAGTTAATCATACAGAATATTAAGAGTAGTTAATAGTATTTCGTAGCATAATATGAACTCATTTATAAAAGCTTTTTCTTCATATTAGCGTTTTATAAGTTTAAATTCGGGTAGTACCTACCCGTTAAGTTCATACTTAGTAGCTAATATACAATTCAACTACTACAATTCTATATGAAAAACTGATTATAATAATATTTCGCGTTTAAACTTTTATACAATATTTTACAAACTTACAATACCGCTTATTTTACATAAAGCATGAAATATAGCACACAATAACTTTGATACAAGATAGTTGTGAAGATAATTCTAGCTAGTACATAAGTCGTTCAGCAAAGGCAATAAAGACACGTAATTCATACGTCCAGAAACAAGTCATGGATTCTGGTTTTACTAGGACTACTTCCCATCCTTGGTCTTGTGGAACATAACCGTTATGGCCGTTGATAAGACAACGTGTTTTAACGTCGTCAAAGGGACGAGGGTTACGTAATGACCAACAGTCTCGTAATAACCTAAAAACCTCATTTCTTACCCCAATTACCGACTCCGTCACTTATGGGAACATTTTGTTTAATAGTTGTAGCCCGATGTTTTTTTTCTCACTTTGGTGAGAAGCGAACATTACTAACCCGTAAGCATAGCATGCTTCTTTATGTTGCATGTTAGCCGCTTTTTCTAAATCATGAAGTCCTATATTCGGATACATTGAGTCAAAATAATTTGTTAACCCGTTGCGTAAAATAGCATTTGGGTTCCCCGCAATATATGCGTCAAAGTAAACACATCGTAACTTATGGGTTTCCCAATGTGATATCCCCCATCTTTCAAACGAAAGTCTCTTATAAACCAAGACATTCTTGGAACGTTCTTCGAATGTCTTACAAACTGATTTCACAGTAAATAGTTGTGCCGAAGAATTCTGACCGACTCTAGACAAGATTTCATCAATCATGTCTCCGGGTAGGTCTCTTAAAATATTGGGTTGTCTATCCATTTTGTGTTTTTATACTGTAAAATAGACAAGAGTTAGATTCATAAAAAAAAAAAATACTTATTAATACAAGCAATTTTTACATATATCATAAAGCATAAGCACACTATATTACATAGATTACACCACACGAATACAACTATCTTATTCCGACTCGCTCGTTTCTTCTTCTTCGGTTTTGGTTCGTTTTGCCAAGTTTCTAGGGATATATGATGTTCTCCTAATACGAGCTGTCTTTTTCCACAACGGTTTAGAAAAATCTGGTGGTTTAGAGGTTCCCGGGTCATTGTTACAACTTAAGGGCTTCGGGGGTTGACGATACATATAAAGTTCATCGGGGTTGGAATTAGATTTCTCTATTTTTATGCCCTTTCCCTTATTATTTTCTTTTGCCTTTTTAAATTCAGTTGGGGTAATTTCTATAACATCATCGGAATTCTCATCGGAATCCGATTCATTGGAGAATTGGTAATCCTCCCAATATTTTGCTTCCTTGGCGGAAACACCATTGACCATAATTAACCTTGGTCGGTTGGTTGAGGATTTTCTTTTACTTAACCGTTTTATTATTTCCCCCACCGGTTCTATTTCCTCCTCCGGTTCCTCCTCTTCCGATTCTGATTCTTCTTCCGATTCTGATTCTTCTTCCGGTTCTTCTTCGGGAACTTGTGAATCAGTCCAATATATATTCGACTCTTCGTTATTATTAGGTGAGTCAATGGGATTTGTGATAGAGGTAGACATCTATCTCACAATATCAAACATGTTAAGAGATTAATATATCACATAATATATACATGTTAATAATATATAGTTTCCAACAAAAATGTTAAGCAATCATTTTTAAAGAAAACACGGTCGAAGTCCAGACTCACTAATGCATCCTAACAAACTCGATAAGACACACTAATGCAAATTTTCTGGTTCTCTAAGACCAATGCTCTGATACCAACTGAAATGTCCCGTTCTTATTGATTAAAAACGTTCCATATTAATTGATTTCGTTGCGAGGTTTTGACCTCTATATGAGACGTTTTTCAAAGACTGCATTCATTTTAAAACAAACCATAACCTTTATTTCATAAATAAAGGTTTAAAAAGCTTTACGTAGATTATCAAATAATGATAATCTAAAATATCATGTTTACACACGACCATTACATAATGGTTTACAATACAAATATGTTACATCGAAATCAGTTTCTTGAATGCAGTTTTTACACAATATCATACAAACATGGACTCCAAATCTTGTCCTTATTTTAGTATGCAACAGCGGAAGCTCTTAGTATTCACCTGAGAATAAACATGCATTAAACGTTAACAAAAATGTTGGTGAGTTATAGGTTTAACCTATATATATCAAATCGTAACAATAGACCACAAGATTTCATATTTCAATACACATCCCATACATAGAGATAAAAATCATTCATATGGTGAACACCTGGTAACCGACATTAACAAGATGCATATATAAGAATATCCCCATCATTCCGGGACACCCTTCGGATATGATATAAATTTCGAAGTACTAAAGCATCCGGTACTTTGGATGGGGTTTGTTAGGCCCAATAGATCTATCTTTAGGATTCGCGTCAATTAGGGTGTCTGTTCCCTAATTCTTAGATTACCAGACTTAATAAAAAGGGGCATATTCGATTTCGATAATTCAACCATAGAATGTAGTTTCACGTACTTGTGTCTATTTTGTAAATCATTTATAAAACCTGCATGTATTCTCATCCCAAAAATATTAGATTTTAAAAGTGGGACTATAACTCACTTTCACAGATTTTTACTTCGTCGGGAAGTAAGACTTGGCCACTGGTCACGAACCTATAACAATATATACATATATATCAAAGTATGTTCAAAATATATTTACAACACTTTTAATATATTTTGATGTTTTAAGTTTATTAAGTCAGCTGTCCTCGTTAGTAACCTACAACTAGTTGTCCACAGTTACATGTACAGAAATAAATCGATAAATATTATCTTGAATCAATCCACGACCCAGTGTATACGTATCTCAGTATTGATCACAACTCAAACTATATATATTTTGGAATCAACCTCAACCCTGTATAGCTAACTCCAACATTCACATATAGAGTGTCTATGGTTGTTCCGAAATATATATAGATGTGTCGACATGATAGGCCAAAACATTGTATACGTGTCTATGGTATCTCAAGATTACATAATATACAATACAAGTTGATTAAGTTATGGTTGGAATAGATTTGTTACCAATTTTCACGTAGCTAAAATAAGAAAAATTATCCAATCTTGTTTTACCCATAACTTCTTCATTTTAAATCCGTTTTGAGTGAATCAAATTGCTATGGTTTCATATTGAACTCTATTTTATGAATCTAAACAGAAAAATTATAGGTTTATAGTCGGAAAAATAAGTTACAAGTCGTTTTTGTAAAGGTAGTCATTTCAGTCGAAAGAACGACGTCTAGATGACCATTTTAGAAAACATACTTCCACTTTTAGTTTAACCATAATTTTTGGATATAGTTTCATGTTCATAATAAAAATCATTTTCACAGAATAACAACTTTTAAATCAAAGTTTATCATAGTTTTTAATTAACTAACCCAAAACAGCCCGCGGTGTTACTACGACGGCGTAAATCCGGTTTTACGGTGTTTTTCGTGTTTCCAGTTTTAAATCATTAAGTTAGCATATCATATAGATATAGAACATGTGTTTAGTTGATTTTAAAAGTCAAGTTAGAAGGATTAACTTTTATTTGCGAACAAGTTTAGAATTAACTAAACTATGTTCTAGTGATTACAAGTTTAAACCTTCGAATAAGATAGCTTTATATGAATGAATCGAATGATGTTATGAACATCATTACTACCTCAAGTTCCTTGGATAAACCTACTGGAAATGAGAAAAATAAATCTAGCTTCAAAGGATCCTTGGATGGCTTGAAAGTTCTTGAAGTAGAATCATGACATGAAAACAATTTCAAGTAAGATTTCCACTCGAAATAAGATTGTTATAGTTATAGAAATTGAATTAAAGTTTGAATATGATTATTACCTTATATTATAAATATAACCTTCTGTAAGTAACAAAGATTTCTTGATCTTGGATGATTATTTGGAATGGATTTAGAAAACTTGGAAGTAAACTTGCAATCTTGGAAGTATTCATGATTTTATGAAACTAGAACTTTTGGAATTTATGAAGAACACTTAGAACTTGAAGATAGAACTTGAGAGAGATCAATTAGATGAAGAAAATTGAAGAATGAAAGTGTTTGTAGGTGTTTTTGGTCGTTGGTGTATGGATTAGATATAAAGGATACGTAATTTTGTTTTCATTTAAATAAGTCATGAATGATTACTCATAATTTTGTAATTTTATGAGATATTTCATGCTAGTTGCCAAATGATGGTTCTCACATGTGTTAGGTGACTCACATGGGCTGCTAAGAGCTGATCATTGGAGTGTATATACCAATAGTACATACATCTAAAAGCTGTGTATTGTACGAGTACGAATACGGGTGCATACGAGTAGAATTGTTGATGAAACTGAACGAGGATGTAATTGTAAGAATTTTTGTTAAGTAGAAGTATTTTGATAAGTGTCTTGAAGTCTTTCAAAAGTGTATGAATACATATTAAAACACTACATGTATATACATTTTAACTGAGTCGTTAAGTCATCGTTAGTCGTTACATGTAAATGTTGTTTTGAAACCTTTAGGTTAACGATCTTGTTGAATGTTGTTAACCCATTGTTTATTATAACAAATGAGATGTTAAATTGTTATATTATCATGATATTATGATATATAATATATCTTTGTATGATATATATACAGTTAAATGTCGTTACAACATTAATCGTTACATATATGTCTCGTTTCGAAATCATTAAGTTAGTAGTCTTATTTTTACATATGTATTTCATTGTTAATACACTTAATAATATATTTACTTATCATTTAACATAATTAACCAAGTGTATCAATATCTTAATATGATTCATATGTACCTAGTAAGACGTTGTTATAACGATAATCGTTATATATATCGTTTTCGAGTTTCTTAAATTAATAGTCTCATTTTTATGTATATAACTCATTGTTAAAATACCTAATGAGATACATACTTATAATAAAATCATGTTAACTATATATATAATCATATATATGTCATCGTATAGTTTTTATAAGTTTTAACGTTCGTGAATCACCGATCAACTTGGGTGGTCAATTGTCTATATGAAACCTATTTCAATTAATCAAGTCTTAACAAGTTTGATTGCTTAACATGTTGGAAACACTTAATCATGTAAATAACAATTTCATTTAATATATATATAAACATGGAAAAGTTCAGGTCACTACAACGTATGCAACAGCTTCCACCTGGAATGCCTCTCAAGTTTCTGTTTTCAATGCCTTTCGACTCTATTTATTGAGGCAACAACAAGCGTCGACTTATTAACGACTTGACTGCCTCGTAGAGCCTAAATTGAAATTCAGGCAGGTTGTAAAATTCATGAAAATTTGATTCTACTATTTTCATTGAGTCCCTTTATTTATTTTATTTATTTACTTATTTCTAATAATAATAATAATAATAATAATAATAATAATAATAATAATAATAATAATAATAATAATAATAATAATAATAATAATTATTATTATTATTATTATTATTATTATTATTATTATTATTATTATTATTATTATTATTATTATTATTATTATTATTTCTTTTGCCAAAGGTCCGCACGGAAGCAATCTTTCTGCCCTGAAGTAGAGAGGGGGATGACTTTCTTTTTCTGTGGGTGAAGAATTATTTCTCTACTCGTGGTTTGAGAAACGACTTCTCTACTATTGTAGAGTAGAGGAAAAATTGTCTATATGTCACTGGTGCGGGATTGAGTATTGTTCTTGTTGTTGTTGTATAAAAAAATCATTTCCATTATTAACTATTCTTTTTTCGTTGTACCAAATCAATTATCAATAATCTTATAAATTCTAATTCTATGTAATATTTTTTTGTTAGATTTACCTAATCAATTGTCATAAGTAATAAGCGAATTACAATTTAATTGTCTGTAGATGAAAGTTTTGTTAATAAAAAATAATTTTTTAACTTAAAGGAAATATGGTAGATTATAAAAATTAAATAAAATCTAACTTCAATATATAAAAAAATAAAATCAACCCTAAAATAAAATTGAATTTTTTTATTTAAAAAACTCCTAGACAAATTTAAAATATATATGAAAAGAGATACAGTTACAATTAAAAAAGCAAAGTTATAAAGATTAAAATATATACGGGTGTATGTAAAAGTATTACACGTAAGTACAATAAATGAAAATGTTACACAATTGTGTTAGGTCGATTGCGACGTAGCATGATGCACAAATTTTGGAGGCCACACCCCTCCAACACGCTTGTAGCAAGACTTGTTGTAGGGTGTGGATCGTTGGCTTGTTGGCCAACGGCACGGATCATTTTCAAGCGTATTTGACACGTGGTGCTCACCTATTGGTTCATCTCACTTTGCCGTTTGAATAAAATAATTAATTTTAACTAATATATATATATATATATATATATATATATATATATATATATATATATATATATATATATATATATATATATATATATATATATATATATATATATATATATATATATATATATATATATATATATATATATATATATATATATATATATATATAATATTAATTATAACAAACCCGACTCAAAATTTTGGATCAAGATTCTCTCGAGTAGCTTGACCCATCAAGTTATATTTTAGGCATAAATAAATGTAATAATAAAATAAATAATTAGTTAACCCTACTTTTATTTCTCAGAAAAATCATAACATGATACATCATGTTCTAATGTAACACGAGAGGTCTTAACTCCCAAAATTTTATCTATATTTACATCACTAGATTCAAGTATTCAATTAAGTTTAATCACATCTAGCTTAACTCTCTCATTTCCCATTTTTATTATTCTTCTATTTACTTTTATAAAACATCACTCAACATGGATGCTCTTTTAGTTATTGTCAATGATTCGTCGGACGATGAACTATTGTTTAATTTTATACAATCATACGCTTAGGAGCTGGATCGAGAAGCTGATGAAGGCCCAAGTGAGAGAACCCCACGAGAATCCCGAATGTCTATTCATAGAGATCGTGAAGATGCGACACAACGACTATGGGATGACTACTTTGTCGAGGATCCTAGGTTCCCTCCTCATAAATTTAAAAGACGTTTTAGAATGTGTTGCCATTTATTTCTATGTATCACACAAGGTATTTTTGAATGCTCTCTTAATCTTTTACCCGAGCACTTTGGAATTTTTAAACAAGAAACCGATGAAAATTGGTCGTCAAGGTTTTAACATATTACAAAAGTGCACATCCGCGTTGTGCCAATTGGCGTAGGGTACAACGATTCATATGATCGACGAGTATAGCAAATGAGCGAGAAGTTATAAGCCGTGTGTTTAGACAACTTCTGTTTGTGTGCCACAGATTTGTACAAAAAGAGTGTATTTAGGAAAACCAACGACTCAAAGATATTGAGCGATTATACGCAACACATAAAGAAATACATGGTTTTAGGAGATGCTTGGAAGCATCTATGACATGTACTGGGAATGGAAGAATTTCTGATTGCATGGCAAGGTCAATTCACGAGTGGTCATAAAAAAACTGACCATCATGCTTGAAGTTGTAGCTTCGTATGATATGTGGATATGACACATATTTTTTGGCATTGCAGGTTCCAACAATGACACTAATATTTTAAGTCGTTGACCACTGTTTGATTTTATCAAGTATGACACTGCTCCACCCACACCATTTACTATAAATAGTCATAACACACACGTGGTTATTATCTCGATGATATTATTTATCCGGATTGGGCTACTCTTATTAAAGCATTTTCATTCACAACTGGCGAGCCACGTGCAAAGTTTAGATGGTTTTAAGAAAGTGCACGAAAGGATGTGGAGTGGACATTCGGTGTTCTTCAAGGTAGATTCCACATCTTACGTGTGGCTATACGATCTTACAGAGTCAAAAAAATGTCAAGAATCTTATATACTTGTATAATATTACACAATATGATCCCAGAGGATACCAATTTCGCTATAAGTTTGCTCGACGGAGAGCTTCTTTCCAGACGAGATAATCAATTTGCCTTTGTTAGAAATCGAAATAGTGATCGTGCTACTCGAGATAGGGAAATACGCGACAAGGATGTGCATAATCAACTACGTGACAACCTGACCGAGCACATCTAGGAGCTTGCTCCAAAATTCTGCTGCACTAATAACTAGCTTTTTAATTACTGTATTTGTTTAATTTTAATACTTTTTTAATCAGTGTGTTTTTCTAGGACTTTTTAATTAATAAATTTTATTTATAGAACTTTTTAATTAATGTAATCGTTTCATTAATTTTAATTAAGTATAATTTATATATTAAATTTTTTTATTAATATTTATATTTAACTAAACTAACTAAACAAACTATAAACTACATCGAATTATACCAAAAGAATAATAAAAAATAAATTGAAAATAGTCGACTCTACCCTATCCATCAACACGCCTAAAAATTCATCACTATTGCAATATGCCTTCATACATAATTATTTTTCGGGAAAATTGGTCAAAATGCCCCTATTTTTAAAAGTGTTTAACAATATCTCCTAAAAAATCGATATTACAATATATGCCCCCTGATCACGCATCACGCACCACGCATGATGCGTGTGCATTGATGCGTGATGCGTGTAACCGATCACTAAAGTAGAAATAACCAGTTGATAGCGCATCGCACACTAACAAACTAGATACACGCATGGTGTGTGTTGCCTATTTACTTAGGCGGTTATTTTAGTTTTAAAACTCACCCACACACAAACATTCAAAACATGCACCTAACGGCGATTTTCCAAAATTCGTCGGGTTCATCACATTTTTTGCTTGTTACACTCTCGATCTTTGTTAACATTTAACCTACAACCTTGATTACACCCTTTTATCCTTGTTAACACGCAAACACGTACCATAAAACCGACTTTCGCGTTTGTTGAGAGAATATCCTTTCAATCCAAGGTACAAGAGTTGTTGATCAAGAAGTTGGACAACTTAACAACCTCTAGAATGACTAACAATCAGGTAAACCCACTTTTTTAAGTTTTTAATTCATTATTTGTTATAGATATTTCGTCGAACACTTGGTTTGTATATATGTATATAATGTTTTTGGTTAAAGTGTGTGAGTGTATGTAACATATATGTATGGTATGTA
The DNA here is from genome assembly GCF_046630445.1 of Rutidosis leptorrhynchoides. Lineage (NCBI taxonomy): Eukaryota > Viridiplantae > Streptophyta > Magnoliopsida > Asterales > Asteraceae > Rutidosis > Rutidosis leptorrhynchoides. Next base: position 127,628,133 of record NC_092336.1, read on the forward strand.
TTGTTTATCTGCTGTTCATGTTGTTTAGACTTAGATTTGTTGTTTGATTGAATACAAATCACAAAACTATTTTTTTCTCGATACGGCCCTTATACTAAACGCACTATGGCCTACACTCACCACACACTACTCACCGCGCACTATGCACCAAGCATGGTGTGTGTATAGTTTGTGAATGGCCTCGTCACTACAGTTTAGCTTATCTTTTTGTTTACTGTTTGATTTATGTTATTTATGATTTGTTTTTAGGAATATTTACAGGCTACGCTTACCCTCAAGAATAGTTAGGCTACAATAAGAAGCATGACAATTCAGTTGACTCAAACACAGTGGACTATATTTGAATGGACAATATTTGAGCCATGGTTAGATGTCCGCTCTTTAGACAATGACCTGAGCTATGTACACGCAATGCTTCAGAAGGAGTGTGGACGACCCACTAGTGAGACGACCAGACCCAATCCATAGGGAAGAATACAATAACATATGATAACATTGTGAGGTACTTGACCTCTATATGATACATTTTACAAACGTTGCATTTATTCTTAAAAGGCAATCTATCATTACATCAAAAGTTGACATGTTCGCCTAACACTTCATAATATCCAAATGACCTAATCTGTCATTTACTTAGTAATAGTCTCTAATGATCTTCAATGACTCGAATGCAACGTTCTTGAATCCTGGCTTAGATGGTCCCAAATAGTATCCTTAATATGAGCTAATGCACAGCGGAAGACTTAATTCATACCTGAGAATAACATGCTTTAAAACGTCAACATAAAGTTGGTGAGATATAGGTTTAGTGCCGGCAGCAATATATATATATAGACCACAAGATTTCGTATATAAACAGTTTAATAAAAATATTCTAAGTGGTTGAGCACTTGGTAACCATACTTAACAATTAATCACGTCGCATATTCCCTTTAATATGAAATCTTACTACACTGTACCAAGTGTAGTCACGAAACGAAGTACTGTGCAACCGTTGAATACTGGTCGTCCAGTCCGGTTGGGGTTGTCAGGCCCGATAGATCTATCAACAGGATTCGCGTTTACAATACCGCTGTAAATATTAGTTACCAAGCTACAGGGAAGTATGCCAGTGGTACAACTCAACGTAGAATATATTTTTCAGTTACTTGTGTCCATATTGTAAAACATAAAATACATGTATTCTCATCCCGAAATATTTAGAGTTTAAAAGTGGGACTATATACTCACTTTCGTCTTGAAGATATGTAATTTCGACTCGGTCTCCGATTGATATCACGAACCTATCCATATATAATATATCAATATATTTTCATTTTTAAACAATCGTCACATATATATACATATTATACTTTTAATACCTTTTAATAATTCCTTAGTCCGTAGTTAGCGGTTCGATGTTAGTAATTCAATTTTAATGGTTCATTTTTAGGTGATTAATAAACCCCCAATGAAATAAATAAAACCCCCATCGTATATGTATTGGTCGAGATTAATCTTGACCCACGGTACCGGTGTTGTCAAATGACGTGTTGCGTACATAAAGTACCGGTGTTGTCAAATGACGTGTTGCGTACAATCATGGGATCTTATGATTAATCTTCTCGTGTTGTTTACGGGTGATCCTGAACCATATAAAATTGAATTATAAGTACATATATATAAAATATCATGTTATCTTAAAAAGATGTGATTTATTTAATTTTTCCCAATTATTTTCGTGGCTAAACTAGTCTTGGATATCCGATTTTGTTTCGGTCATAGTTTCTTCGTTACAACTCCGTTTTCGTTGATTCAAATTGCCATCTCCTTGGATCGAGTTCCTCTTTAAGACTATGAACTATAAATACCTTAGTTTGTATTCAAAATCACACGGCATAGGTGAAACTTTAGTGAAACTTATGAAGTTAATCATTTTTGTTACAAAAATATCATTTAATGACCATTTTTCTGAAAATACTTATACTTTGAATTAAATCATGAAATTTTTATGTGTTAACATATTTATAGTAAAAATCATTTTTCCAGAAAATAAACCTCCAATTCAAAGTTTAAGATGGTTTTTAATTATCCAACCCAAAACAGTCCCCGGTTGTATTCCGACGTCGTAAAAACAGTTTTTAAGGTATTCTTTGAAAAACCAAGTTTTACATTGTTAAGTTAGCATATATTTAAGTTATATTACAGGTCTTGAAGTATTTTAAAAGTTAAGTTAGAAGGATCTATTTAGTTTGCAAACAAGTTTGAAAACATTCAAACTATGTTCTTGTTGTTAAAATTTTATACCACAAAATAAGATAGCTATATATATATGAATCGAATAAGGTTATGAACATAGTTACTACCTCAAGTTCCTTGGACAAGGTTGCTGTAAAAGAGGAGTAAGAACCTAGAACCAAAAGGGTGATGGAATTGGATGAAAGATTGGAAGTAAGTTTGTGTTCTTGGAAGGATTCTTGAAGTGTTTTTGTAAGGTTTTTCTTATGGTGTTTAAGTGATGTTTTTGAAGCTAGATCTTCATGGATACTAGATGAATGGTTATGGAGTTTCTTAAGAGTGTGTTTTTGGTTAAAGAAATGAGGTAGTAAAATTTGAAAATGGAAGATGTATTTAAGGCCATAAAAACATGATTAATGGAAAAACATGGACAAAATTTCATGTTGTATTTTTATGTAATTAGTCATACTAAACATCAAAAGTAGTTACCTTATACATAAGGCATGAACAAGAGAGTTACCTTATACATAAGGCATGAACAAGGGCTGGTTGGTGGTGATTTGATGTGTATATACCAATAGTAAATACGTATAGAAGCTAGGTATGATACGAGTACATGTACTCAAGATATACGTATAGAAATTTTGTGAAAAATGGAATGAGAATTCAAATATAGCTATCTTTTGTGAATATACTTATATTGTTTTATGTATTTAAGTCTTTAAAAAGTGATTAAATACATTATATATACGATATATGTATAAACATTATAGGTTATAAGTATTTATGTCCAATAACGTTACGTATGGTTATCGTTTTGAAAACTTAAGTTAGTAGTTTCAAAATATACTTATAACTTATTGTTATTAATACAAAATGAGATATTAAAATATTCTAAGATCATATTAAATATGTATATATACATATATATACACAAACGTATAATTATCATATGTTATATAGTTCGTGATATCATCGGTCAACTAGACAGTCAAACGTTGTGTAAAACTCTTTTCAAAAACATAAATCTCAACAATTTGGGTTGCTTATCATGTTGGTAAGGTTTAATTTATGTAAATATTAATCTTATAAGTGTAAAACGATCGGAAAAATCCGGGTCGTTACATTACCTACCCGTTAAATAAATTTCGTCCCGAAATTTGATAGAGATCGTCATGGATAACAATATGGGTGTTTTCATGACGTATATGAGGTGACAATGGAGTTTTATCATTATTGGGAGGTATAGATACAACGGTTCGATCAAGTGAAGCGCACAAGTGAAGCAATCACAAAAGAGTGAATTGAGTAAATATGGATTTGTTTGAACCGATAACGTGATTAGAATTGATTTCCGGAATTTATGGAAAATCTTACGTAATAAGATTTGGTTCTTTGGCGATCAAGATCTTCTTTGATTTAGTGCGGCGATCTGTTTCGATTTCTTTGTTGAATATTTTGCTATAAATCCACTTCCTTCTCTTCCTTATTTCCACAACTCACATCTTCTATCCTTTCTCCCTCAACTCATACCTTAAAGTATTCTTTTAAATGCTCCATCCCGTTCTAATTCTTGTTATACTTCTAACCTTCATATCTTTCATTCTTCTCTTTCATTTATCGCCAGAAGAATCTATTTACTTCTATCCTTTCCTAGGAATTATAATGTTTTTAATTCTCCCATGTCTTTACGTTGCAATACGTATTGATATACACGGTTTGTAAATCCTGGGTGATTTTCAGCCTTTGTATTCTTCATTATTTTTCAAAGCTTCATACTTTCGTTTTCTCTTCCCGACTTCGAGTCAAGCGAGTAATGGTCCAGAATTTGTAGATATGAGATTCGAAATGAGTATAGCTAATGCTCTAAGAAAGAAATGGTAATAGAAAAATTTTGATTTGTCAAATTACCAGAATACCCCGGAAAAGATAGAACTATCAGGATGACATGTTCCTATTATGTTTGAGAATTGGATAGAATGTAAGAGCCGTGTAACATGGCACATGATGATGGTACTATGAATCATCACATTTCATTAGAAACTTAACATGATTTACTGTAATATAATGAAGTTGATCAAGTTTCATTATATTATACTAATTCATGCATCAGTTCCCAACACTGCTTCAGAACATTCCTATTTTAAACTTGAAGGTTTTAGAACTTAGAAACTAACACAGTTTCTTTTATGTTGTAATGCAGATATTACGGAGAGATAAATATTCTCAGATAAGAATAGTTGTGAAAATATCTCCAGAAATATGGAGAATATGTATAACGGAAGATATGAAGATATCTTATAATATCTAAGATAAGATGATGATGAAGAATATCATCGGGAAAGGTTTAGGATAAGGGGTAGGGTTTTTACTAATGGTTTCAGCAGACACTGACTCGTTTGAATCCTTTGAAAGCAGATTCAGTTCTTGTGATTTATCCACAACCTCTTTCATACTTTGCTCAAACCGTTTTCCGGTTTCAACTCTTTTCTTTTTCTAAGTTTTATCAACACACTGTGCTTCATCATCAAACTTTTGACTGTTTAAAAATCGTTTACAATTTTCGCTGCTTCATCAGCATTTAAAGAACTACTTCATAATTCAGGGTGTTTTTCAGAAACTTCACCTTCGGAGTATGAAATCCTTAGGAATAGACGTTATAGGTATGACTGCGAAGTTTTGCGAGATTTTTAAAATACTAATTGCGGATTCCGCCAAAAAGATGACAAGCTGCTGGTACATGATGTCGTGGAATATGAAAGGTTCTCCGGTAACAACGGTGAAAGGACAAGGTATATATATCGAGGTGTTTTCAAGAATCATGAAAAGATTTGAATGAGGATTATAATTGTCGAAGTACAAATGAGGTTTAGGATGAAATCAAGTGGCAAACTTGAAGAATTGTTTAGTTTCATATGTTATAATCAACATTTTATTTCATTTTAATTGTCCAATGTTTCTTCTTTATGCCACTTGTTGGATTCGGATAGGTAAAAATTTAAATATGAAATTTAAATGGAAATGGTTATTCTGGGGTGAACGGATACGTATATCGATGGTTGTAAGTAGAATAACAAATGACCGTTGAATCAGATTTCAAAGAATGTACAGTGTAACTTATTAATATGAAATCCAAATATTCCACGGGTACTACCTACCCGTTAAATATTTTTCATCATTAACAGTTTGTACGAAAGAATTTTTAATTACAATCTTTATGAAAATATACTTGCATATATATTTCTTCGGATGTAATTATGAATTTAATGAGTCCATAAGATATTAAACTCATTTGATTTTTTTTTCCGGTTAGAATTGGAGTACATAATCTTTAAAACATTAAAGATTACATAATCGCTATGTAGAACGAAAACAAATGATGTAGAACAATACGTAGAACGATGATAATCAATGTGGAACAATATATAGAACAAAGATCATACTCGAAGTTCCGATGAGGTTTTTGAGGTATGTGATGTTGATATTCGAGATACAGTTTGTGAGGTTGAGATTTTGGGGGTGACAAGAGTACTGTCGGCGTTGATGATGGTGGTACAGATTATGCTGCTGGTGCTGCTGCTGGTGTTTGTAACCTTCGCACCGTATTTTCTAAAGCCACTACCCGAGCGCGAAGCTCGTTGACTTCTTCTATTATACCGGGATGATTGACGGTTGGAACGAGCAAATGAACAAGATTCGAAATATGGGATAGTATGTAGTCATGACGAGATACTCTAGAAATGAGCGAGAAAATGGTGTTTCGAATAGGTTCGCCGGTAAGTGCTTCAGGTTCATCGTTAAGAGGACAATCTGGTGGATGGAATGGATCACCTTCTTCTTGCCTCCAGAGATTTAGTATATTACGAACCCATCCCCAATTCATCCAGAATAGATGATGGGAAATTGGTTGATCCATTCCGGTGACGCTGTTCTCGGAGCTCGAATGGAAATCCATATCGGCGTAGCTATCGAAGTCGGAGGAATTCGAACTGGATGAAGAATCCATCTTGTATAGTCGGAGAAATGAATTTTTGGTTTGGAATAGATTATAGAAATTGGGTTTGGTACTCTTCAATACATAATTTACATATGTATATATAATACCAAAATCCCGTGAATTACGGAGAATTTTTGAAATACGTCAAGCAATGTCTATAGTAACAGATACGCTAAGATATGAATTTTGTCTATACACTATCGATGCACTAAATGCAGTAAGACGTGTCTAGACTTAAGAATGATAAGCAGGCAGTTTCCTAAGGATGATAAACAGATGATTTCCGACTAGAAATGATAAGCAAAACTTTTGACATGTAGACACGGTCAAAGTCCAGACTCACTAATGCATCCTAACAACTACCAGTTAGACACACTAATGCAAGGCCTGGTTCGCTAAGACCAACGCTCTGATACCACATGAGACGACCCGATCCAATCCATAGGGAAGAATACAATAACATATGATAACATTGCGAGGTACTTGACCTCTATATGATACATTTTACAAACGTTGCATTTATTCTTAAAAGGCAATCTATCATTACATCAAAAGTTGACATGTTCGCCTAACACTTCATAATATCCAAATGACCTAATCTGTCATTTACTTAGTAATAGTCTCTAATGATCTTCAATGACTCGAATGCAACGTTCTTGAATCCTGGCTTAGATGGTCCCAAATAGTATCCTTAATATGAGCTAATGCACAGCGGAAGACTTAATTCATACCTGAGAATAACATGCTTTAAAACGTCAACATAAAGTTGGTGAGATATAGGTTTAGTGCCGGCAGCAATATATATATATATAGACCACAAGATTTCGTATATAAACAGTTTAATAAAAATATTCTAAGTGGTTGAGCACTTGGTAACCATACTTAACAATTAATCACGTCGCATATTCCCTTTAATATGAAATCTTACTACACTGTACCAAGTGTAGTCACGAAACGAAGTACTGTGCAACCGTTGAATACTGGTCGTCCAGTCCGGTTGGGGTTGTCAGGCCCGATAGATCTATCAACAGGATTCGCGTTTACAATACCGCTGTAAATATTAGTTACCAAGCTACAGGGAAGTATGCCAGTGGTACAACTCAACGTAGAATATATTTTTCAGTTACTTGTGTCCATATTGTAAAACATAAAATACATGTATTCTCATCCCGAAATATTTAGAGTTTAAAAGTGGGACTATATACTCACTTTCGTCTTGAAGATATGTAATTTCGACTCGGTCTTCGATTGATATCACGAACCTATCCATATATAATATATCAATATATTTTCATTTTTAAACAATCGTCACATATATATACATATTATACTTTTAATACTTTTTAATAATTCCTTAGTCCGTAGTTAGCGGTTCGATGTTAGTAATTCAATTTTAATGGTTCATTTTTAGGTGATTAATAAACCCCCAATGAAATAAATAAAACCCCCATCGTATATGTATTGGTCGAGATTAATCTTGACCCACGGTACCGGTGTTGTCAAATGACGTGTTGCGTACATAAAGTACCGGTGTTGTCAAATGACGTGTTGCGTACAATCATGGGATCTTATGATTAATCTTCTCGTGTTGTTTACGGGTGATCCTGAACCATATAAAATTGAATTATAAGTACATATATATAAAATATCATGTTATCTTAAAAAGATGTGATTTATTTAATTTTTCCCAATTATTTTCGTGGCTAAACTAGTCTTGGATATCCGATTTTGTTTCGGTCATAGTTTCTTCGTTACAACTCCGTTTTCGTTGATTCAAATTGCCATCTCCTTGGATCGAGTTCCTCTTTAAGACTATGAACTGTAAATACCTTAGTTTGTATTCAAAATCACACGGCATAGGTGAAACTTTAGTGAAACTTATGAAGTTAATCATTTTTGTTACAAAAATATCATTTAATGACCATTTTTCTAAAAATACTTATACTTTGAATTAAATCATGAAATTTTTATGTGTTAACATATTTATAGTAAAAATCATTTTTCCAGAAAATAAACCTCCAATTCAAAGTTTAAGATGGTTTTTAATTATCCAACCCAAAACAGTCCCCGGTTGCATTCCGACGTCGTAAAAACAGTTTTTAAGGTATTCTTTGAAAAACCAAGTTTTACATTGTTAAGTTAGCATATATTTAAGTTATATTACAGGTCTTGAAGTATTTTAAAAGTTAAGTTAGAAGGATCTATTTAGTTTGCAAACAAGTTTGAAAACATTCAAACTATGTTCTTGTTGTTAAAATTTTATACCACAAAATAAGATAGCTATATATATATGAATCGAATAAGGTTATGAACATAGTTACTACCTCAAGTTCCTTGGACAAGGTTGCTGTAAAAGAGGAGTAAGAACCTAGAACCAAAAGGGTGATGGAATTGGATGAAAGATTGGAAGTAAGTTTGTGTTCTTGGAAGGATTCTTGAAGTGTTTTTGTAAGGTTTTTCTTATGGTGTTTAAGTGATGTTTTTGAAGCTAGATCTTCATGGATACTAGATGAATGGTTATGGAGTTTCTTAAGAGTGTGTTTTTGGTTAAAGAAATGAGGTAGTAAAATTTGAAAATGGAAGATGTATTTAAGGCCATAAAAACATGATTAATGGAAAAACATGGACAAAATTTCATGTTGTATTTTTATGTAATTAGTCATACTAAACATCAAAAGTAGTTACCTTATACATAAGGCATGAACAAGAGAGTTACCTTATACATAAGGCATGAACAAGGGCTGGTTGGTGGTGATTTGATGTGTATATACCAATAGTAAATACGTATAGAAGCTAGGTATGATACGAGTACATGTACTCAAGATATACGTATAGAAATTTTGTGAAAAATGGAATGAGAATTCAAATATAGCTATCTTTTGTGAATATACTTATATTGTTTTATGTATTTAAGTCTTTAAAAAGTGATTAAATACATTATATATACGATATATGTATAAACATTATAGGTTATAAGTATTTATGTCCAATAACGTTACGTATGGTTATCGTTTTGAAAACTTAAGTTAGTAGTTTCAAAATATACTTATAACTTATTGTTATTAATACAAAATGAGATATTAAAATATTCTAAGATCATATTAAATATGTATATATACATATATATACACAAACGTATAATTATCATATGTTATATAGTTCGTGATATCATCGGTCAACTAGACAGTCAAACGTTGTGTAAAACTCTTTTCAAAAACATAAATCTCAACAATTTGGGTTGCTTATCATGTTGGTAAGGTTTAATTTATGTAAATATTAATCTTATAAGTGTAAAACGATCGGAAAAATCCGGGTCGTTACAACTAGGGCCAATGCCCCTCCAGCTGAAGAAGGTGACTTTTAGTATGCATTGTCCTGTAAGCATCCTGTGATGTTCGGGAGACGGGAGTTTTGTTTGATGATGGGATTTAGATTCGGTGCTATTACCGACATGAACTGTTACATTCATGTGGAGGTTACGGGGACCAAGCCTCCCATTAGAGTTTGGTGTTTCCCCGAACGTGATGCCGATAAGAAATTGACCATCGGTGATCTCAATGCCCGTTTTGAGGATGAGAACATCAAAAGCAAGTATGCTCGTTGACACGCATCACACACCAACTTACACGCATCATGCGTGGTACCTGATGCGTGGGTAGAGGGCATATTTTGCAATTTTCAAGATTTAGGGGCATATTGTTGAAAATGAAAGCACAACAACAAAACTCATTCTCACATATGTGGGGTATTAGGGAGGTAAGATGTAGACAATCCTTCAATTATTCTAGAATAAAGCGAAGTCATTTCTCCACTCATAGTGAAACACCCAAAAAGTAGAGAAAGTCCCCATCTCAATATTTTATGGATAGAGAAATTGTTTTCGAATAAATTTACGATCATTAAGTAGGTTAGAAAAAACTTATGAAACTCATAGCTACAGCCTACAGGTGAACCAACTTGATCACTAGTAATATAACAGGATACAAACTTATATAAATATAAACCTTAAAGAATGACCATAATGTAAAAAGACAAACCAGGACAAACTGAAATAAATAAAAGGCAAATGGCCCGAAATGGTAACGTAAGTTACCCAATTTGACGATCAAGTTAACCTCCAAATCGCATAAGCCCGAAAAGGATTTCAATTTTATTTTTGCTCAAGAAAAGGATTGCGTGTTCAAAAATTTTAAAATTAGAGTAGTCTTCGTTAAATTCATTAACAATCGTTAGCTGAAAATACATAGTTAGTCCCTGAAGTTTCTAAAAACGTTGCACCAAAAGTCCTTGTATCATCTTCCTTAAAAAAAATTAAATAACAGCAGCAGCAAGTAGGAGGAGTTCATGGTTTCTTCATGAATCCAAAATCAAGCCAAAAACTAATTTGAATCAGGATCATAGAGCAGCGATGAACGTTTTTTGTGAGGCATCTTCACTCAAAACATCTTCATATTGCTGAAAATCCGATGGACATAGTCCTTTTCATTATCTTCAATCCCAATCTTCACCTTCTTCTTGCAAATCGAAATCGAAATCAAAATCGTCGTTGCTGGGTGGCTGTGGGTGTGATGGTTTCAGATCTAGCGACCTTGGGCGGTGGTGGTTCTAGATGCGACGGTGGCGGTGGGTGGATGTGGTTGCTGCTGCTGCACCACCATCTATTGTATGTCAATTTTAGGGGTTTGATGTGTTTTGAATTCTTTATATTGGGTATAATGTTGATGTTGATGTTGTATGTTAATTTTGGAGGTTTGAATGTACAATAGAATTAGATTTTGAAAAAGAGGATGAAGATTGGGATTGAAGATGATGAAGAGGTTATTTGTGCAATCTTTTAACAAACTTTAGGGACCAGCTGTGTAATTTTGACTGACCATCGTTAATGAATTTGACGATGTTACTTTTTGTATGAAGTTTTTAAAATTAAAATCATTTTCGAACTTCTTTTTTTTTTTTGTTTTTTTGTTACCTTAATTGTCAAATTTAACAACATATGTTACTTTTTCGGGTCATTTGTCCATAACTAAATGTAACAAAAAAAAAAAAATTACACATCCATAGAAACTTAATGTGTATAATAATCACATACCAATAGCAATACCAACTCGCATAACTTATCAACACCAACTTGAATTCTGATATATTCTCTACTAGTTGACCACCAGCGTGGCCCTCCACTTCCCTCCACATAAATAAACCCGACCCGATAAAAATATCCATACGCTTACCACAAAAACACATAACCGTTGGCATACATAGTATATATTTTAATGAAAACGTGTCAATGTCCAATCAAAGCCTCGTGTGTATGTTCACGTAATTGGTTACTGCAGTAAAACCACCAATAAAAACACACATTGCATTTACCCTTTTCATGCGTGTCTTCTTTTTTTTCTTTCCAACCAACGCAACTTTTCCTACAAAATAACTGTTTTAAAACCCATCCACAACCACCGTTTTACACTATCACAAACACATACTAAAAAAATCTATCTGTAACACACAATTCACACACAATCAAACATGGCTCATTTGATCACTCCATGCAATGTTCTTAATAATCATAAAAATGGTTTCAGTATGGATGATACTAATGATCAGTTTCTTATGTGTGATGAAGTGTGGGACATGAGTCCAGTAACTTCTTATGGTTCTTATAATGATGCATATGAATATGATCATCATATGCACCGAAAAAATAATCATATCGATGATAATTCGATTCACCCGATTACAAAACATGAAGTTGAGCACTGGTTCGATACTTGTTTACGAAAAGAACTCAAGTATATGGCAGGATCAGAATTTGTAAATATCCTTGAATCGAATCGTTTTGTTTCAAATTGTAGAATGAAAGCCTTCCAGTGGTTCATCCAAGTAAGATCTTATAATGATGATAATAAAGTTTACAACTTTGATTGATGTTTTAATATTTTAATGTTTTTTTCTTGTTTGTTTAGTCTCAAAGGAGGTTTAATTGTTGTATGGGAACCGTGTTTAAGGGGATGAATTATCTTGATCGTTTTATCGATTCAAATCAATGCAATGTAAGTGATGATTTTTAATACTGTTGTTATGGAAAGTTGATATGAATTTAAGGATTAGGGTTTGTCATGAATGTGAGTACAACTAACTATTGTTTATGATGTAGGGATGGAGTAATTGGATGATGGAGTTGTTGTCTTTGGGTTGTTTATCTATTGCTCTTAAGTTTGGTGAAACTTGTCCTCCATCATTGCATGAAATTCAGGTATCAATTTATAGCAACTTTTATCATAAACTTATTGTTTTCATTTTAAAATGTCTATAAAAAGTAGTTTTAAGTTTTAATGTTTATATGATGGTTGATGTAGGATGGTTTGGAGTACAATTATGAACCAAGATTAGTTCAGAAAATGGAAATGAAGATATTGAAGGTTTTAAGATGGGAACTTAATTCTATTACTCCTCATACGTACGTCGAATTGATCAATTGGGAATTGAAATCCATTCTTAAACCGCTCGTTCTTGATGACTTGAGTTCAAGGTTTAATGATGTTGTTCTTGCATCATCCCTTGGTAATTATTCGGTCTAGTCTTTCGATGTAAAAGTTACCATCTTTCAATGTACACTTTATTATCAATTAGTACTATTGTTGAATCCTTGCAGATGTAAAAATGCTTAGATATAGACCAAGTGTTATTGCGATGAGCGGACTCAAATGTGTCGTTGTTAAAGATCAAGAATATTGTCTTTCCCACATCACTAGTTTCATTCCAACAGGTCAAGAAGTAAGCTTTTTTTTTTTTCCTTTGATTAAATTAACGAATACTATAGAACAACGCCAAATTCTTGAAAAGATCTAGAAGTAAGTTAACCATAAAATTTTTGGCCTTTTTGATTCGAAAATTTCTTTTTATTGATGGGTTTTAATTGATGCAGAAAAATCTACAATCTTGCTACAAAACGATGCAAGAAATCTTGGTTCGATCTCACAAATTAGAAGCAAATGGGAACCCTTCGAGTCCTGATACGGTATTAGCCAAGGAACCAGTGACTATACGCGAACAACAGGTTGATTTATGTTTTATTGATGGACCTGCAACTGATATGATGAATAAACTCAAGAGGAAGAGATATGGTGATCAAGATGAGTGGGTTGTGAACCATAAGAAATGTGTCAATTAATTATTATATCTATATTTATTTATACATTTGTTGTAAGATGTTAAGGTTTGTGTAGTACTGGATAACATATATAGATGTAGATGATGATGATGATGATGATAATAGCTAGCTAACAACAGTCAATGTAATGGGCATCAATAAACTCATGATCCACATAAAGTTTTGTGGGTCTTAAATAATATTTATAACATTATTATGTACTCAAATACTATTGGACCAATTTCCCATGACGATTCTATGTTACAGAGGTATGTTTTTACTGAATAAAAGGCTACTAGAAACCTATGGAAAGATTCTAAAGGCCGAGAATAATGACACATACATAAAACTTACAATTAATATTAGGGTTAAGGTTATTCAAAGTTCATATATATATATATACATATATATATATATATATATATATATATATATATATATATATATATATTTTGCTCATGTAGGTCATATACCAAAAAAATAGTAATGTAGGTCACATACTTTCAAAAAGTGTATCGATGTAAACAAAAGGTAACATGTTACCGGCTAAACAGGTCACCTTTTGTTTACATCGATACACTTTTTAAAAGTATGTGACCTACATTAGTATTTTTTTGAGTATATAGCTTACATTGAAACAAAAAAAAAAAAAAAAAAAAATCTTTTTTCGAAGTTCAATCTACAAAATCGATCAAGGATGATTCTCTTAACAAATTGACTTCAGATTAGTGAATCATAACATCAAACGAAATTTCGCACATCATCAGAATTCATATTCAACAACAAATGCATAGAGTTTGATCTCGAGTTCATCTTTCACCGAAAACCGTGCCCGATTTGAGCACCAGATCAATCTGAGAGGTTATAGCGAAATGTAAAAATACAGATGTGATCGAAATCTCTTCGTGAAACTATCTCTAAATTTACAACTCTTAAATCAAAGAAATGAATTCGAATTTCGAAGTCAAAGTTTCGAAAAAAAGTCAAACGAACAACCTTATTTATCAAGGTCAACAAGTTAAGTTGGTTTACATTAACACATTTTTTTAAAGTATATGGCCTATAATAGTATTTTTTTTTTTTATAGGTATATGACCTACATCAGGACAAAAAAAAGTGTATGACCCTTGTGTAGCCTTAACCCTTAATATTATGATAGTGAATTTTACATAACAAGTTCTATGTTAATTTTAAGGTAATTGTCACATAACAACTTTTATGCACCTTAATGATAAAGGCCTTAATGATAACGGTTTGTTATTGAAAAAGTTCGAGCTATTTTTTTAAAAAAAATTAATATTAATATTAATTACACATAACATTTAATTAATCTAATCTTCTAACTTCTGGTCTAAGTTATTATTTTTATTTTCAAAAATGGCTTGAGAGGCATAGAATGCTCTCATTTACACCCACGCACGCTAGGTAGGAAACTCCAAGGATCGATCCCGGGTTGCTTGGCAACTAATTGCGGGTTCCGGGTTGTTGACAACTAATCGCGAAAATTCTGAAGAACCTCCCCCCCCCCCCCCCCCCCCCCCCCCCCGTCATCGGAATCGAACCCAGATTGCTTGACAACTAATCGCGGGTCCGCCTTACTAAGGCTTGATACCACTCAGCTGGAAGGCTGGTGGTTTCTAGTCTAACTTATTATCTATTAAAAAAGACAGAATTAAGTAAACGTATTTAATTTTAATCATAATCTCACCACAAATTTTAATGATGATATCATATTTGCCCTATTCTCAAGCATCAATTTAAATTTTAACCATTTATGTAAATTTTGATCATTAGTTTTGCTATACAAATTAGAATAGTTTTTTATTAATTTTTGTAACAGACTGAAACCGGGATTAGAAGTAAGATTACTTAATTGCCCTTAGGTTTATATTTGTGTTTAAAATATATTTTTATTTTAATAATATGTTTATTATTAATTGAATATGTGGTTAAGACCAGTTTATGACAAGGGTCACAGAAGTGGTTCGTTTGTTGAATTTGGACTCCATTAAGATTGCCAAATTAAATACGAAAGATATTAGATAACTGATAAATACCCGTGTGTAATGGGGTATTATATTTTAATAAAATGCCCTGTTCATATCAATTATAAATGTTACATAATAATTGATTTCATTGCGAGGTATTTGACCTCTATATGATACATTTTACAAACATTGCATTCGTTTTTAAAAGACAAACTTTCTTTACATCGATAGTTGACGGCATGCATACCATTTCATAATATATTCAACTATAATTGACTTAATAATAATCTTGATGAACTCAATGACTCGAATGCAACGTCTTTTGAAATATGTCACGAATGACTCCAAGTAATATTTCTAAAATGAGCAAATGCACAGCGGAAGATTTCTTTCATACATGAGAATAAACATGCTTTAAAGTGTCAACCAAAAGGTTGGTGAGTTCATTAGTTTATCGTAATCAATCATTTCCATAATTTTAATAGACCACAAGATTTCTATTTTCATTTTTCATAAACATCATCTCATATCAGGCATTTCGCACAAACTGCATAGAGATAAAAATCATTCATATGGTGAACACCTGGTAATCGACATTAACAGAACGCGTCTAGAATATCCCCATCATTCCGGGACTCTCATCGGACATGATAAAATCGAAGTACTAAAGCATCTGTAACCCGGATGAGGTTTGTTAGGCCCAATAGATCAATCTTTAGGATTCGCGTCAATTAGGATTTCTGTTCCCTAATTCTTAGATTACCAGACTAAAAAGGGTGATATTCGATTCGATAATCCAACCATAGAATGTAGTTTCGATTGCTCGTGTCTATTTCGTAAAACATTTATAAAAGTAACGCATGTATTCTCAGTCCCAAAAATATATATTGCAAAAGCATTTAAAAAGGGAGCAAATGAAACTCACGATACTGTATTTTGTAGTAAAAATACATATGACGACATTGAACAAGTGTAGGGTTGGCCTCGGATTCACGAACCTATATCATTTGTATTTATATTAACATACGTAATTGTAATCGAACAAATATATATATCATTATTAGTGATATAACTTTTATATTAATAACTTATATTCATTTTATAAATAAAAATATTAATTTTGTTATGTTATATGTAATATATATATATATATATATATATATATATATATATATATATATATATATATATATATATCATTTGTTTGTTAAAACAGTATTTTAATAATACAAGATAATATTTAAAATGATAAAATAACAATAATGATAATACTAATATTAATGAAAATAATAGTAATAATCATAATAATCATAATAATGATAATAATACTTATACTTATACTAGTAGTAAAATGATAAAGTTTATACTTTGAATGATAATATTGATATTAGTAATAACATTACTAATACTAAAAATCTTATTTGTAACTATAACCATAATAATAATAATAATAATAAATGAAATTTCTATCGTAATACTTATATTAGTAATAATAATCTTAATAATTATAATTCTAATAATAATAACAATAATGATAATGATAATAATAGTAATCATAACAGTCATAATATTTAATAATGATAATACTAACCAATAATAATAATACTAATACCTAATAATAATAATAATAATAATAATAATAATAATAATAATAATAATAATAATAATAATAATAACAATAATAGAAATAAAATAAAAGAGTATACCCTTATAAAAGCTCCTCTAAAAAGAAATGCCCCAGACCGGGCTCGAACCCGTGACAACTCGCCCACCGAAAACACCCCAAACCATCTGATCCATTACTGTATTTCTGATTAAACTTATAAACACATTCTATTTATATTATGTTTTCCGTTTCACCCTTCTTCTTCTTCGTTTTAAATTAATCGGCCAAATTCAGAAACCAAAGCAGCAATCAAGGATTGGGTTTAGGAATTGTAACGAATCAAAACAACTTGTGATTTTTGATTTTAATTAACAGACGCGAAATAAATAAAAAAATATGAACAGCAGCAGCAAGTCAGTCGCGATGAAGAACACAATGAACTCAAATGCTAATTTTAAAATTTAGATCATTTTAGGTAGTGATCTCTACATGAAAAGATTATAAATCACTCATGGAAACTTCTGAAATCATTAATTGAACTTGAAACATAGCATATAACTCGAATTCGATCGAAGAACATTAGTTGACTTTTAAAAACTAAATCTTTGACTTCGAAATTGGAACTCGATAATGAAAATTGGACGTTGAAACTTTCCAGATAGTTTGAATGAATGATTTCTAACAAAATGGCATTATTACATTTATAAATTTCATTCGAAATCGTGATTTTGCAGTTTGAGTTTCAAAATAGAGGTATTCGAGCTAGAAAGAAAATATATCTGTTTTAATTTTTGAAATACAGTGAGTAATGGATTTGTTTGAGTAATTGAGTGTGTTGTAGTACATATAGTCTATCAAAATTGTTTGGATGTCGACGTCTAACGGATTACAGATAGTTCACAGACAGGAACAAAAGTGGAGAAGAAAAATTATAAAGTTTGGTTATGATTTTCAACTAATTTGTACTATCGATAAATATGTCTAACGATTTTAGGAGTAGGAAACAAAATTGTTTACAGTAAATAAGATGTGAAATTGATTCCTGATATGTATATATATATATATATATATATATATATATATATATATATATATATATATATATATATATATGTATATATACCTATTTTATAGTTTTTATATATCTGTATATATATTTATATATATGTATTTATATATCGTATGTATATATATCTGTATCTATATATATTATAATTAATCTTATTAATTAATAATTATAACTATAATAATACTCTTAATATTATAAATAATAGTAATACAAATATAATAGTAATAATAATAATAATATTATTACTAATAATAATGATAATAGTTATTATGGAGTATATAACAATAATATTTTTAATAACAATAATACTAATCATACTAATAATATTATTGATAACAAAAATACTAATGATAATATATCAATTTTATATATATCAACTTTCATATTTATATATTACCTATTAATAATAATAATATCTAATACTGATTTTAGAAATGATAAAAATATTAATATTATTAATGGTACTAATAATATTATTAGTTATAATAATATTAATTTATTGATAATAATAATATTAATAATAATAATAATGATAATAATAATAATAATAATAATAATATAACAATTTATACTTATCAAATTTCATATATATATATATATATATATATATATATATATATATATATATACTTTATATAATAATACTAATGATATAAATATTAATATTTAATATTAATAATAATAATAATGATAATAATATTAATATAGCAATTATACTTAACTTGCATTTAAATTTAATAGGTTACAATTTATTAACTATTTATATATATATATTACAATATATTTAATATTACTTGTGTGTATATATATATATATATATATATATATATATATTTACATATTTATTTACACACAGTTGTTCATGAATCGTCGGGAATAGTCAAAGGTTAACTGAATCCATGTAATAGTTCAAAAATTTTGAGACTCAACATTACCGACTTTGCTTATCGTGTCAAAATCATATAAAGATCAAGTTTAAATTTAATCGGAAATTTCCGAGTCGTCACAGTACCTACCCGTTAAAGAAATTTCGTCCCAAAATTTGATTAGGATGGTCATGACTGACAATATGTATGTTTTCATGACTTATACGAGCTAGGAATTTAGACTTTTATCATCATCGAGTAATATAGATAAAAAAATTTGATTTGGTGAAGAGTACGAGTGAAGGTATCACAAAAGAGTGAAATGAGTAAATGTAGGTTTGTCTTAACCGGTGACGTAGTCACGGTTGGTTTCCGGAATTCAAGGGGTTTAGATAAAATTTTTGTAATAATATTTGATTCTCCGGTAATTAAGGAAATAGGATCTTCTTTGATTAGATGCAATAATCTATTTCGATTTCTCTGTCGGATATTCCACTATATATCCATCCTCTTCATTTCTTTATTTTTATAGTTCACACCTTCTATTCTTTCTCCCTCAATTCAAACTTTTGTTTTCTCTTCTCGACTTTAAGTCGAACGAATAATGATCCAGAATTCGTAGGTATGGAGTTTCGAATGAACATGACTAACGTTCTAAGACACAAATTGTAATAGCACGACCTTGATTGGTTGAATTACCAGAATTCAAGAGAAAAGATAGAACTATCAAGAAATTATGTTCTTGATATGTTTAGATATTAGCTAGAATGTCGGAGTCGTGTAACATGGCACATGATGACGTTATGGTCTGTGAATCATCACGTTCCATTAGAAACTCGGCATGACTTACTGTAATATAATCACGTTGATCAAATGTCATTATATTATACTAACTCATGCATCAGTTTCCAACACTACTTCAAAAACATTCATAATTTACATTCAAATTTTTCAGAATTTAGAAACTAAAACAGTTTCCTTTCTGATGTAATACAGATAACGCGAGGAGATAGATGTCTTCAGATAAGAATAGTTATGAAAATATTTTCAGAAATATCGAGGATATTTATAATGAAAGATATGATAATATCTTAGAATTTCTAATAACGATGGATGATGATGAAGATTTGCCCGTAAAAGTGTAGAGTCAGGAGTAAGATATTCGTTAATGACTTCAGCAGATACTGAATCATTTGAATTCTTTGAATGCAGGTTTAGTCTTTGTGATTTGTCCACAGTCTCCTTCATAGTTTGCTCAATTCGTTTTTCAATACCAAGTTTTTTTTCTTTGAGCTTTTCCAACGTATCCTTCTTTATCATCAAACTTTTGCCTGTTAAGGTCATTTACAGTTTTTGTTGCTTCGTTTAACTTTTCAAAACTCAGAGTATTGATTTGCAGACTGGGTGCTTTTCAGAATTTCATAATGTAAGGTCATAATTCTAAGAGATAAAGGTTATATGTATAGATATAACCGTTGACGTAGACATGCTGTGAGATTTCAAAATACTGATTGCTAATTCCTGGTAATCGATGTGGTAATTCTCGTTAAGATGTGGATGAGTATATGAATAGGTTTTAACGAACAAATATAATGGTTCTTCGGAGAGACTTAAGCCAATGAGTAATGAAGTTGCTGGTAAGTTTACTGCTAATGTGGTGGAATATAAACGGTTCCCCGATGATGATGACGAAAGGTAACTTATATCAAAGTTATAATAAGGCTAATCCGAATGAAAAGTCGAATTTGACTTGCTGGAGCTGTGACAGATTTGGCTAATTTGGAAAGAGATTGCAAGGTTATTTTAGGTAATAATAACGCTAAAGGAATTAGCACAGCTACGTGTTAAACATTTACTCAGGTTCTGAGAGTTTTTCAGGTAATATGCATAAATCTTTCTTTTCGTAGATGAAGTGTGGTTGGTTCATCCTCTCGATTGAGGTGTTTTCAAGAATCATGAAAGGTTTGAACGCAAATTGTAATCGTCAAGATACAAATGAGGTTTAAGATGAAATCAAGTGGCAAACTTGAAGAAATGTTTAGTTTCATATGTTATAATCAATATTTTAATTCATTTTAATTGTCCAATGTTATTAGTCCACAGTCAGTAGTCCACAATTAGTAGTTCAATAATTCATATATAGTTTAATATGTAATATTCGAATTAATTAATACGTGTCATGACCCGTTGTATACATGTCTCAGACTCGATCACAACTCAAGGTATATATATTATTTTAGAATCAACCTCAACCCTGTATAGCTAACTCGAACATTACCGCATATAGAGTGTCTATGGTTATTCCAAATAATATATATATATATATATATATGACGTCGATATGATATGTCAAAACATTGTATAGGTGTCCCGATTTATCAGACGATATTTAAAGTGCGTAAAGTAAATAACAGAATTTAAATGACGATAAATAAAATTTCGAGAATTAAAATTGCGATAATTAAATTGCGATAAATAAAATGTAATAAGGAATTAACAGTTAGCTAGGAACAGTTAGCTAGGATTTTGTTAGCATGGATTCTTAACAAAATTTCTCATAGTTAATTTGTTTATTTCTAACAAATTTTATTTTTGTCCAATGTTTTCTTCAATATGCCACTTGTTGGATTCTGATAAGTCAATATCCAAATATGAAATTTAATGAAAATGGTTATTCTGTGGTGAACAGATTCGTATATCTGTGGATGTAAGTAGGATAGTAAATCGCTGTTGAATCAGATTCGAAGAATGTACAGTGTAACTTATTAATGTGAAATCTAAATATTCCTCGGGTATTACCTACCCGTTAAAATATTTTCACCATTAACAGTTTGTACAAAAGAATTTTTTTAATTACAATCTTTATGAAAACATATAGACATATATATTTTCTTCAGATGTAATCATGGATTTAATGAGTTAATATGATATTAAACTCATCTGATTTACGGTTAGAACTAGAGTACATAATATCTAAAACATTAGAGATTACATAATCATCATGTCCAACAAAGATAAATGATGTTGAACGTAATGTAGAACGATGATTATACTCGAGGTACAGAATGAGATGTTGAGGCATGTGATGTTGAAACATTGGTTGTTAGTGGTACTGGTATTGATGTTGGTGGTACTGTTGGTTCTGTTGATGTTTGATGTGTGAAATCTAGTATATAATTTATCTTGGAAAATGCCGGTTTAAAGATTACTACACACTAACGGGCAGTGTACCCGATCGTGCAATAGTATAAAGTTGGTAATTCAAAATCTTTCCAAGGACAGTTTAAACGTGAGAATTAAGATTGCAACTAATAAAAATAAACTAAGTTAATCTATGAAAATTGAAAGTACGAAATAATTTGTTTTGTGGCTATTTAACGATTAGCCAAATCAAGGATAGATCAAAAGTAAAAGACAATATTTTTGTGTTTTAAAGTTTATAGAAAATAAATGCAGATTCAACGAAAAGTAAAGATATTTGAATTCAATAGATAAAAGAATGTTCGCCTAGATCTCCTATTCGCAGTGTCGGATGATTTGTTATTAAGCACTAGTTCAATTTATCAATACATGCAACTACAGAGTCGGTTTACCCAGAGTTCTCTTTTAGCAAACACGTCAAACTAGGATTTATTGGCTTAGGGTTCCCTTTAACCAAAGACCTCTTTCATTTGTGACTTAGTAATTAGCTAATTATAAGATTAAGATTCAATTGGTTACGCGTTCGATCCATACAATTCACCCCTATTTTGTTCAATCTATGTTACCCGGTTTACCCCCTTGGTCCAGTAAGCACCCAATTGGTTAAGACAAATCAATTGGAAATTAGTTCACTTAATTGAAACAGGGTTCCCTTTGTTCAAACAAGATCACTAATAAAGCCTAGTAACAATAATCAACATCCACAAGAATGGTTCTTAATCAAAACTCATAATTATCATGCATTAATCAAATTAAACATTAAAGTATCATCCAAACACATACGAATATTCAATCTAGACAAACATTAAAGTGCTTAGCCAACAATCATGGCTAAAACCAAAATCACAAATAAACAATTAAGAGTATTCATTATGATGATAAGAATTAAACCTAATGAAAATTGTGTTCTTGAATGATAAACGGATCGAGATGCGTTTCCAGAATGATTGATGTGTTAGAATGATCTTGGGATTCCCCAAAAATCACCCTTTTCGTCAAAAAGCTGCTGGAATTCATCTGGTTGCAAGAATGATTAATTAGGGTAAAAATTCGGGCTTTAAATAGGTAAATTCTGAACCCGACTGAAGGTGGAGCGGCGCTCCAATAGTTGAGCGGCGCTCCATATCATTGAAACCTGATCTGTCAACTTCCAAAACCCCTCGAACTGAATTTGCTGCCTATTGGAGCGGCGCTCCACCTTTCTGAGCGGCGCTCCAGGCCCCTTTTTGCTGATTTCGAGCTGAAAACTCACTAAATTCATCCAAACTCGCATCGAACCAATCTCTTTCACTCGTTTCCCCAGAAAATCACTAAAACCATCAAATAACTTCAAATTTCATCTCATTGGTCTTAGAACTCGAACACTTATCGAAATAACACCAAATCTTTTCTAAAAAGACCAAAATGTGCCCGATATCGCTAAGGAAAACGCGTATTAAATATGCGATATCAATGTTGCTGAAGCTGGTACGTTTTGCACCATATTTTCTAAATTGATTACTCGAGCGCGAAGTTCGTTGACTTCTTCTATTATTTCGGGATGGTTGACGGTTGGAACGAGCGGATGTATAAGGTTTTGAATTCGGGATATCATATAATCGTTGTGAGATATCCTGACAATGAGGGTGAATATGGTGTTTCGGACAGGTTCACTGGTGAATGCTTCAGGTTCTTCACCAAGAGGGAAAGTCGGTGGATGGAAAGGATCGCCTTCTTCTTGTCTCCAATGATTAAGTAGGCTACGAACTCATCCCCAATTCATCCAGAACTGAAGATGACTAATTAGTTGATCCATTCCGGTTATACTGCGGCTGGAGCTCGTGTGGAAATCCATATCAGAATAGCTATCGGAATCCGAGGAACTGGAACTAGTTGAAGGATCTATTTCATACGATCAGGGAATTGATTTTCGATATGAGATAGATTATAGGACTTAGAAACACATAATTTTCATATGTATATAGAATACTAAGATCCCATAAGTTACGGAGGAATCATCAGAAGCTGTCAGGCAAAGTTTACAGTAACAGATACGCTAAGATACGAATTTATCTATACACTATCTATGCAATAGAGGCAGTAAGACGTGTCTAGACTTTAAGGATGATAAGCAAGTAATTTTTTGATACGAAGTGATAAGTAAAACTTTTGACTTGCAGACACGGTCGAAGTCCAGACCCACTAATGCATCTAAACAACTATCAGTTAGACACACTAATGTAAGACCTGGTTCGCTAAGACCACCGCTCTGATACCAATTGAAATGCCCCGTTCATATCGATTATAAACGTTACATAATAATTGATTTCATTGCGAGGTATTTGACCCCTATATGATACATTTTACAAACATTGCATTCGTTTTTAAAAGACAAACTTTCTTTACATCGATAGTTGACAGCATGCATACCATTTCATAATATATCCAACTATAATTGACTTAATAATAATAATCTTGATGAACTCAACGACTTGAATGCAACGTCTTTTGAAATATGTCACGAATGACTCCAAGTAATATCTCTAAAATGAGCAAATGCACAGCGAAAGATTTCTTTCATACCTGAGAATAAACATGCTTTAAAGTGTCAACCAAAAGGTTGGTGAGTTCATTAGTTTATCGTAATCAATCATTTCCATAATTTTAATAGACCACAAGATTTCTATTTTCATTTTTCATAAACATCATCTCATATCAGGCATTCCGCACAAACTGCATAGAGATAAAAATCATTCATATGGTGAACACCTGGTAATCGACATTAATAGAACGCGTCTAGAATATCCCCATCATTCCGGGACTCTCATCGGACATGATAAAATCGAAGTACTAAAGCATCTGTAACCCGGATGGGGTTTGTTAGGCCCAATAGATCTATCTTTAGGATTCGCGTCAATTAGGGTTTCTATTTCCTAATTCTTAGATTACCAGACTAAAAAGGGTGATATTCGATTTGACAATCCAACCATAGAATGTAGTTTCGATTACTTGTGTCTATTTTGTAAAACATTTATAAAAGCAACGCATGTATTCTCAGTCTCAAAAATATATATTGCAAAAGCATTTAAAAAGGGAGCAAATGAAACTCACGATACTGTATTTTGTAGTAAAAATGCATATGACGACATTGAACAAGTGTAGGGTTGGCCTCGGATTCACGAACCTATATTATTTGTATTTATATTAACATACGTAATTGTAATCGAACAAATATATATCATTATTAGTGATATAACTTTTATATTAATAACTTATATTAATTTTATAAATAAAAATATTAATTTTGTTATGTTATATGTAATGAATGTATGTATGTATATATATATATATATATATATATATATATATATATATATATATATATATATATATATATATATATGTATATATATGTATATATATATATATATATATATATATATCATTTGTTTGTTAAAACAGTATTTTAATAATACAAGATAATATTTGAAATGATAAAATAACAATAATGATAATACTAATATTAATGAAAATAATAGTAATAATCATAATAATCATAATAATGATAATAATACTTATACTAGTAGTAAAATGATAAAATTTATACTTTAAATGATAATATTGATATTAGTAATAACATTACTAATACTAAAAATCTTATTTATAACTATAATCATAATAATAATAATAAATGAAATTTCTATCGTAATACTTATATTAGTAATAATAATCTTAATAATTATAATTCTAATAATAATAACAATAATGATAATAATAATGATAATAATAATAGTAATCATAACATTCATAATATTTAATAATGATAATACTAACCAATAATAATAATACTAATACCTAATAATAATAATAATAATAATAATAATAATAATAATAATAATAATAATAATAACAATAATAATAATAATAATAATAATAATAATAATAATAATAATAATAATAATAATAATAATAATAATAATAATAATAATGATGATGATGATGATGATGATAATAATAATAATAATAATAATAACAATAATAACAATAATAGAAATAAAATAAAAGAGTATACCCTTATAAAAGCTTCTCTAAAAAGAAATGCCCCAGACCGGGCTCGAACCCGTGACCAATCGCCCACCGAAAACACCTCAAACCATCTGATCTATTACTGTCTTTCTGATTAAACTTATAAACACAGTCTATTTATATTATGTTTTCTGTTTCACCCTTCTTCTTCTTCGTTTAAAATTAATCGACCAAATTCACAAACCAAAGCAGCAATCAAGGATTGGGTTTAGGAATTGTAAAGAATCAAAACAACTTGTGATTTTTGATTTTAATTAACAGAAGTGAAATAAAAAAAATATGAACAGCAGCAGCAAAACAGTTGCGATGAAGAACCCAATGAACTCAAATGCTAATTTTAAAATTTAGATCGTTTTAGTAGTGATCTCTACATGAAAAAGATTATGATTCACTCATGGAAACTTCTGAAATCATTAATTGGACTTGAAACATAGCATATAACTCGAATTCGATCGAAGAACATTAGTTGACTTTTAAAAACCAAATCTTTGACTTCGAAATTGGAACTCGATAATGAAAATTGGATGTTGAAACTTTCCAGATAGTTTGAATGAATGATTTCTAACAAAATGGCATTATTACATTTATAAATTTCATTCGAAATCGTGAGTTTGCAGTTTGAGTTTCAAAACAGAGGTATTCGAGCTAGAAAGAAAATATATCTGTTTTAATTTTTGAAATACAGTGAGTAATGGATTTGTTTGAGTAATTGAGTGTGTTGTAGTACATATAGTCGATCAAAATTGTTTGGATGTCGACATCTAACGGATTACAGACAGTTCACAGACAGGAACAAAAGTGGAGAAGAAAAATTATAAAGTTTGGTTATGATTTTCAACTAATTTGTACTATCGATAAATATGTCTAACGATTTCAGGAGTAGGAAACAAAATTGTTTACAGTAAATAAGATGTGAAATTGATTCCTGATATGTATCTGTATCTATATCAATATATATATATATATATATATATATATATATATATATATATATATATATATATATATATATATATATATATATATATATATATATATATATATATATATATATATATATATATATATATACCTATTTTATAGTTTTTATCTATCTGTATATATATTTATATATATGTATTTATATATCGTATGTATATATATCTGTGTCTATATATATTATAATTAATCTTATTAATTAATAATTATAAATATAATAATAATACACTTAATTATAAATAATAGTAATACAAATATAATAGTACTAATAATAATAGTATTACTAATAATAATGATAATAGTTATTATGGAGTATATAACAATAATATTTTTAATAACAATAATACTAATCATACTAATAATATTATTGATAACAAAAATACTAATGATAATATATCAATTTTATATATATCAACGTTCATATTTATATATTACCTATTAATAATAATAATATCTAATACTGATTTTAGAAATGATAAAAATATTAATATTATTAATGGTACTAATAATATTATTAGTTATAATAATATTTATTTATTGATGATAATAATATTAATAATAATAATAATAATAATATTACAATTTATACTTATCAAATTTCATATAT
Organism: Rutidosis leptorrhynchoides; assembly: GCF_046630445.1. NCBI lineage: Eukaryota > Viridiplantae > Streptophyta > Magnoliopsida > Asterales > Asteraceae > Rutidosis > Rutidosis leptorrhynchoides. The sequence goes on from NC_092336.1 coordinate 127,655,874, forward strand.
ATATATATATATATATATATATATATATATATATATACTTTATATAATAATACTAATGATATAAATATTAATATTAATAATAATAATAAAGATAATAATATTAATATATCAATTATACTTAACTTGCATTTAAATTTAATAGGTTACAATTTATTAACTATTTATATATATTACAATATATTTAATATTACTTATGTGTATATATATATATATATATATATATATATATATATATATATATATTTACATATTTATTTACACACAATTGTTCGTGAATCATCGGGAATAGTCAAAGGTTAACTGAATCCATGTAATAGTTCAAAAATTTTGAGACTCAACATTACCAACTTTGCTTATCGTGTCGAAATCATATAAAGATCAATTTTAAATTTGATCGGAAATTTTCGGGTCGTCACATTTAACACAATTATAGTGTAGATATCAGCTTCTTTCTTCCCATTTCTAGAGATATCTCAAACAAGTACGTACCCAAACTTACACCATTTTAAAACCCTAATCAAATCCAAGTAAGAAATTAGATCAAGAGGCTTTAGGAACTGAATCATATCATCTTTGTAAGCATTTATCCAGGTTTGCATGCTTGAATTCGTGGTTTAATTCTTAAGAATTGGGTTTTGGGTGTAAAATGGGTTTTTGATGAATATGAGCTTGAATCTTGATGATTATGTGTTTGTTATGCTTAATTGATGTTAGAAATAGTTGCTATATAGTTTATATGATGTTTTTGAAGTGGTTTTGATGTTAGAACTTGCAAAAATCGAGTTTTTGGGCCAAAATGGCAAAAATCAGCGTGCAGGAGCTGTTCTTCAGCTCCACACGAGTGACAGGTCACTCGTACGAGTGACCACACATTTGAGGGTTAACCACACGAGGGAGGACTCACTCGCACGAGTGAGGTCTCAGCCACGTGTGTGAGCACCAGTCAGCTTTGTGGAAACTTGTTTTGGTCATAACTTTCACACCGTAACTCCTTTTTTTATGAATCAAGTATCGTTGGAATAGTATTGAAAAATCATTTCCAATGGTAAACTTTTTAGAAGCTATATCAAAATGTATTTGGGTCAGAAATAGAGGTATTAGCGTGTGTGTCTAGTGTGCATGCGTTAATATGCTATTATGGGTTGAATTCTTGATATAGGCTTATGAATGAATGATTATATGATGAATATAGGTTGGAAAATGTCATTACATGTAGCTATTAATGTTCCTTTTCACTCGCACGAGTGAGCCTTCACTAGCACGAGTGAGCTTTCACTCGTACGGTTGAGGCAGTCAACCGCATGGTGAACCGCACGAGTGAGTGGTTACTTGAACTGTTATATTTGCTAGTTGGATTGTACGGTTGAGATGTGACTCGTACAAATCATATGTCACTCGTATGGTCAACCGTACGGACCTACTGTTGTCTAATTAGATATTTGGCCAAGGACCAAACGTACGAGTGAGGTGTCAACCGCACGGTTGAGGTTTCTCAGACGTACGAATGAGTGTCACTCGTACGGTTGATAGGTCAGATTGCTTAAGTATTCAAGTGCTTGTTTATTGATGCTATTGTCTTGTTGTTGGAATGATATCAAGACATGATTACTGACTTGATTATGTCTATTCTCAGGTGAAAAAGAGAAAGAGAAGACTCAAAAAGATTAGACCTATGAGAATCTTCAGTTGCTGGTAATTGGTGAGTGGGTCTATCTTCGAATAGAGTTTAAGTAACAAATCATGCTACTGAGGATTACTCTAATTACCCTGTGTAGTGTAGTGATTGCCATGCTAGTTGGATAGTTACATGCTATGTGATTAATATGTTATATATGTGCACTGTGTTTCACACCAGCCATTCCTAGGGTGGTTGGGGACTTTCAACCATTCCTAGGGCAGTTGAAGTCCGTGTGAGGTCAACCATTCCAAGGGAGGTTGAGTCCAAGTCCTACAGTATGTCAGTATAGCATAGAAGAACGCATGTGTTGCGTTTAGATAGGTATGCAGAGACTGGTAGGTGAAATGTCCCGTTCTTATTGATTAAAAACGTTCCATATTAATTGATTTCGTTGCGAGGTTTTGACCTCTATATGAGACGTTTTTCAAAGACTGCATTCATTTTTAAACAAACCATAACCTTTATTTCATCAATAAAGGTTTAAAAAGCTTTACGTAGATTATCAAATAATGATAATCTAAAATATCCTGTTTACACACGACCATTACATAATGGTTTACAATACAAATATGTTACAACAAAATAAGTTTCTTGAATGCAGTTTTTACACAATATCATACAAGCATGGACTCCAAATCTTGTCCTTATTTAAGTATGCGACAGCGGAAGCTCTTAATAATCACCTGAGAATAAACATGCTTAAAACGTCAACAAAAATGTTGGTGAGTTATAGGTTTAACCTATATATATCAAATCGTAACAATAGACCACAAGATTTCATATTTCAATACACATCCCATACATAGAGATAAAAATCATTCATATGGTGAACACCTGGTAACCGACAATAACAAGATGCATATATAAGAATATCCCCATCATTCCGGGACACCCTTCGGATATGATATAAATTTCGAAGTACTAAAGCATCCAGTACTTTGGATGGGGTTTGTTAGGCCCAATAGATCTATCTTTAGGATTCGCGTCAATTAGGGTGTCTGTTCCCTAATTCTTAGATTACCAGACTTAATAAAAAGGGGCATATTCGATTTCGATAATTCAACCATAGAATGTAGTTTCACGTACTTGTGTCTATTTTGTAAATCATTTATAAAACCTGCATGTATTCTCATCCCAAAAATATTAGATTTTAAAAGTGGGACTATAACTCACTTTCACAGATTTTTACTTCGTCGGGAAGTAAGACTTGGCCACTGGTTGATTCACGAACCTATAACAATATATACATATATATCAAAGTATGTTCAAAATATATTTACAACACTTTTAATATATTTTTATGTTTTAAGTTTATTAAGTCAGCTGTCCTCGTTAGTAACCTACAACTAGTTGTCCACAGTTAGATGTACAGAAATAAATCGATAAATATTATCTTGAATCAATCCACGACCCAGTGTATACGTATCTCAGTATTGATCACAACTCAAACTATATATATTTTGGAATCAACCTCAACCCTGTATAGCTAACTCCAACATTCACATATAGAGTGTCTATGGTTGTTCCGAAATATATATAGATGTGTCGACATGATAGGTCGAAACATTGTATACGTGTCTATGGTATCTCAAGATTACATAATATACAATACAAGTTGATTAAGTTATGGTTGGAATAGATTTGTTACCAATTTTCACGTAGCTAAAATGAGAAAAATTATCCAATCTTGTTTTACCCATAACTTCTTCATTTTAAATCCGTTTTGAGTGAATCAAATTGCTATGGTTTCATATTGAACTCTATTTTATGAATATAAACATAAAAAGTATAGGTTTATAGTCGGAAAAATAAGTTACAAGTCGTTTTTGTAAAGGTAGTCATTTCAGTCGAAAGAACGACGTCTAGATGACCATTTTAGAAAACATACTTCCACTTTGAGTTTAACCATAATTTTTGGATATAGTTTCATGTTCATAATAACAATCATTTTCTCAGAATAACAACTTTTAAATCAAAGTTTATCATAGTTTTTAATTAACTAACCCAAAACAGCCCGCGGTGTTACTACGACGGCGTAAATCCGGTTTTACGGTGTTTTTCGTGTTTCCAGGTTTTAAATCATTAAGTTAGCATATCATATAGATATAGAACATGTGTTTAGTTGATTTTAAAAGTCAAGTTAGAAGGATTAACTTTTGTTTGCGAACAAGTTTAGAATTAACTAAACTATGTTCTAGTGATTACAAGTTTAAACCTTCGAATAAGATAGCTTTATATGTATGAATCGAATGATGTTATGAACATCATTACTACCTTAAGTTCCTTGGATAAACCTACTGGAAAAGAGAAAAATGGATCTAGCTTCAATGGATCCTTGGATGGCTCGAAGTTCTTGAAGCAGAATCATGACACGAAAACAAGTTCAAGTAAGATCATCACTTGAAATAAGATTGTTATAGTTATAGAAATTGAACCAAAGTTTGAATATGATTATTACCTTGTATTAGAATGATAACCTACTGTAAGAAACAAAGATTTCTTGATGTTGGATGATCACCTTACAAGATTGGAAGTGAGCTAGCAAACTTGAAAGTATTCTTGATTTTATGTAACTAGAACTTGTAGAATATATGAAGAACACTTAGAACTTGAAGATAGAACTTGAGAGAGATCAATTAGATGAAGAAAATTGAAGAATGAAAGTGTTTGTAGGTGTTTTTGGTCGTTGGTGTATGGATTAGATATAAAGGATATGTAATTTTGTTTTCATGTAAATAAGTCATGAATGATTACTCATATTTTTGTAATTTTATGAGATATTTCTTGCTAGTTGCCAAATGATGGTTCCCACATGTGTTAGGTGACTCACATGGGCTGCTAAGAGCTGATCATTAGAGTGTATATAGCAATAGTACATACATCTAAAAGCTGTGTATTGTACGAGTACGAATACGGGTGCATACGAGTAGAATTGTTGATGAAACTGAACGAGGATGTAATTGTAAGCATTTTTGTTAAGTAGAAGTATTTTGATAAGTGTATTGAATTCTTCCAAAAGTGTATAAATACATATTAAAACACTACATGTATATACATTTTAACTGATTCGTTAAGTCATCGTTAGTCGTTACATGTAAGTGTTGTTTTGAAACCTTTAGGTTAACGATCTTGTTAAATGTTGTTAACCCAATGTTTATAATATCAAATGAGATTTTAAATTATTATATTATCATGATATTATCATGTATGAATATCTCTTAATATGATATATATACATTAAACGTCTTTACAACGATAATCGTTACATATATGTCTCGTTTAAAAATCATTAAGTTAGTAGTCTTGTTTTTACATATGTAGTTCATTGTTAATATACTTAATGATATGTTTAATTATCATAGTATCATGTTAACTATATATATATATCCATATATATGTCATCATATAGTTTTTACAAGTTTTAACGTTCGTGAATCACCGGTCAACTTGGGTGGTCAATTGTCTATATGAAACATATTTCAATTAATCAAGTCTTAACAAGTTTGATTGCTTAACATGTTGGAAACATTTAATCATGTAAATATCAATCTCAATTAATATATATAAACATGGAAAAGTTCGGGTCACTACAGTACCTACCCGTTAAATAAATTTCGTCCCGAAATTTTAAGCTGTTGAAGGTGTTGACGAATCTTCTGGAAATAGATGCGGGTATTTCTTCTTCATCTGATCTTCACGCTCCCAGGTGAACTCGGGTCCTCTACGAGCATTCCATCGAACCTTAACAATTGGTATCTTGTTTTGCTTAAGTCTTTTAACCTCACGATCCATTATTTCGACGGGTTCTTCGATGAATTGAAGTTTTTCGTTGATTTGGATTTCATCTAACGGAATAGTGAGATCTTCTTTAGCAAAACATTTCTTCAAATTCGAGACGTGGAAAGTGTTATGTACAGCCGCGAGTTGTTGAGGTAACTCTAGTCGGTAAGCTACTGGTCCGACACGATCAATAATCTTGAATGGTCCAATATACCTTGGATTTAATTTCCCTCGTTTACCAAATCGAACAACGCCTCTCCAAGGTGCAACTTTAAGCATGACCATCTCTCCAATTTCAAATTCTATATCTTTTCTTTTAATGTCAGCGTAGCTCTTTTGTCGACTTTGGGCGGTTTTCAACCGTTGTTGAATTTGGATGATCTTCTCGGTAGTTTCTTGTATAATCTCCGGACCCGTAATCTGTCTATCCCCCACTTCACTCCAACAAATCGGAGACCTGCACTTTCTACCATAAAGTGCTTCAAACGGCGCCATCTCAATGCTTGAATGGTAGCTGTTGTTGTAGGAAAATTCTGCTAACGGTAGATGTCGATCCCAACTGTTTCCGAAATCAATAACACATGCTCGTAGCATGTCTTCAAGCGTTTGTATCGTCCTTTCGCTCTGCCCATCAGTTTGTGGATGATAGGCAGTACTCATGTCTAGACGAGTTCCTAATGCTTGCTGTAATGTCTGCCAAAATCTTGAAATAAATCTGCCATCCCTATCAGAGATAATAGAGATTGGTATTCCATGTCTGGAGACGACTTCCTTCAAATACAGTCATGCTAACTTCTCCATCTTGTCATCTTCTCTTATTGGTAGGAAGTGTGCTGATTTGGTGAGACGATCAACTATTACCCAAATAGTATCAAAACCACTTGCAGTCCTTGGCAATTTAGTGATGAAATCCATGGTAATGTTTTCCCATTTCCATTCCGGGATTTCGGGTTGTTGAAGTAGACCTGATGGTTTCTGATGCTCAGCTTTGACCTTAGAACACGTCAAACATTCTCCTACGTATTTAGCAACATCGGCTTTCAAACCCGGCCACCAAAAATGTTTCTTGAGATCCTTGTACATCTTCCCCGTTCCAGGATGTATTGAGTATCTGGTTTTATGAGCTTCTCTAAGTACCATTTCTCTCATATCTCCAAATTTTGGTACCCAAATCCTTTCAGCCCTATACCGGGTTCCGTCTTCCCGAATATTAAGATGCTTCTCCGATCCTTTGGGTATTTCATCCTTTAAATTTCCCTCTTTTAAAACTCCTTGTTGCGCCTCCTTTATTTGAGTAGTAATGTTATTATGAATCATTATATTCATAGATTTTACTCGAATAGGTTCTCTATCCTTCCTGCTCAAGGCATCGGCTACCACATTTGCCTTCCTCGGGTGGTAACGAATCTCAAAATCGTAATCATTCAATAATTCAATCCACCTACGCTGCCTCATATTCAGTTGTTTCTGATTAAATATGTGTTGAAGACTTTTGTGGTCGGTATATATAATACTTTTGACCCCATATAAGTAGTGCCTCCAAGTCTTTAATGCAAAAACAACCGCGCCTAATTCCAAATCATGCGTCGTATAATTTTGTTCGTGAATCTTTAATTGTCTAGACGCATAAGCAATCACCTTCGTTCGTTGCATTAATACACAACCGAGACCTTGCTTTGATGCGTCACAATAAATCACAAAATCATCATTCCCTTCAGGCAATGACAATATAGGTGCCGTAGTTAGCTTTTTCTTCAATAACTGAAACGCTTTCTCTTATTCATCATTCCATTCAAATTTCTTCCCTTTATGCGTTAATGCAGTCAAGGGTTTTGCTATTCTGGAAAAGTCTTGGATGAACCTTCTGTAGTAACCAGCTAGTCCTAAAAACTGGCGTATGTGTTTCGGAGTTTTCGGGGTTTCCCACTTTTCAACAGTTTCTATCTTTGCCGGATCCACCTTAATACCTTCTTTGTTCACTATGTGACCGAGGAATTGAACTTCTTCCAACCAAAATGCACACTTTGAAAACTTAGCGTACAATTCTTCCTTCCTCAATACTTTTAACACCTTTCTCAAATGTTCACCGTGTTCTTGGTCATTCTTTGAGTAAATAAGTATGTCATCAATGAAAACAATGACAAACTTGTCAAGGTATGGTCCACACACTCGGTTCATAAGGTCCATGAACACAGCTGGTGCATTAGTTAAACCAAACGGCATGACCATAAACTCGTAATGACCGTAACGTGTTCTGAAAGCAGTCTTTGGAATATCATCTTCTTTCACCCGCATTTGATGATACCCGGAACGTAAGTCAATCTTTGAATAAACAGACGAGCCTTGTAGTTGATCAAATAAGTCGTCGATTCTCGGTAGTGGGTAGCGGTTCTTGATGGTAAGTTTGTTCAACTCTCGGTAGTCGATACACAACCTGAATGTACCATCTTTCTTCTTGACAAACAAAACAGGAGCTCCCCACGGTGATGTGCTTGGTCGAATGAAACCACGCTCTAAAAGTTCTTGTAATTGGCTTTGCAGTTCTTTCATCTCGCTGGGTGCGAGTCTGTAAGGAGCACGAGCTATTGGTGCAGCTCCTGGTACAAGATCTATTTGAAATTCAACGGATCGATGTGGGGGTAATCCCGGTAATTCTTTCGGAAATACATCGGGAAATTCTTTTGCAATGGGAACATCATTGATGCTCTTTTCTTCAGTTTGTACTTTCTCGACGTGTGCTAGAACAGCATAGCAACCTTTTCTTATTAGTTTTTGTGCCTTCAAATTACTAATAAGATGTAGCTTCGTGTTGCCCTTTTCTCCGTACACCATTAAGGGTTTTCCTTTTTCTCGTATAATGCGAATTGCATTTTTGTAACAAACGATCTCCGCTTTCACTTCTTTCAACCAGTCCATACCGATTATCACATCAAAACTCCCTAACTCTACTGGTATCAAATCAATCTTAAATGTTTCGCTAACCAGTTTAATTTCTCGATTCCGACATATATTATCTGCTGAAATTAATTTACCATTTGCTAATTCGAGTAAAAATTTACTATCCAAAGGCGTCAATGGACAACTTAATTTAGCACAAAAATCTCTACTCATATAGCTTCTATCCGCACCCGAATCAAATAAAACGTAAGCAGATTTATTGTCAATAAGAAACGTACCCGTAACAAGCTCCGGGTCTTCCTGTGCCTCTACCGCATTAATATTGAAAACTCTTCCACGGCCTTGTCCATTCGTGTTCTCCTGGTTCGGGCAATTTCTAATAATGTGGCCTGGTTTTCCACATTTATAACAAACTACATTGGCATAACTTGCTCCGACACTACTTGCTCCGCCATTACTCGTTCCGACACCATTTGTTCCTTTCGTTCTATTAACCCCTGGTCCGTAGACCTCACACTTCGCCGCGCTATGACCATTTCTTTTACACTTGTTGCAAAATTTGGTGCAGAACCCCGAGTGATTCTTTTCACACCTTTGGCATAGTTGCTTCTGATTGTTGTTGTTGTTGTTGTGGTTATTATTGTTGTTGGGATGATTGTTGTAGTTGCTATTGTTGTTGTTGTTGTTGTTGTTGTTGGGCCGTTTGTTGTAGTTGCGATTGATGTTGCGATTGTTGGGATAATTGTTGCGATTATTGTTGTAATTGCTGTTGTTGTTGTATTGGTGATTCTTATCACCGTTTTCCTCCCACTTTCTTTTGACTTGCTTCACATTGGCCTCTTCAGCAGTCTGTTCTTTAATTCTTTCTTCAATCTGGTTCACTAGTTTGTGAGCCATTCTACATGCCTGTTGTATGGAGGCGGGCTCGTGTGAACTTATATCTTCTTGGATTCTTTCCGGTAATCCTTTCACAAACGCGTCGATCTTCTCTTCCTCATCTTCGAATGCTCCCGGACACAATAGGCACAATTCTGTGAATCGTCTTTCGTACGTGGTAATATCAAATCCTTGGGTTCGTAACCCTCTAAGTTCTGTCTTGAGCTTATTGACCTCGGTTCTGGGACGGTACTTCTCGTTCATCAAGTGCTTGAATGCTGACCACGGTAGTGCGTACGCATCATCTTGTCCCACTTGCTCTAGATAGGTATTCCACCATGTTAACGCAGAACCTGTGAAGGTATGCGTAGCGTACTTCACTTTGTCCTCTTCAGTACACTTACTTATGGCAAACACCGATTCAACCTTCTCGGTCCACCGTTTCAATCCGATCGGTCCTTCGGTTCCATCAAATTCCAAAGGTTTGCAGGCAGTGAATTCTTTGTAGGTGCATCCTACACGATTTCCTGTACTGCTAGATCCAAGGTTATTGTTGGTATGTAGCGCAGCCTGTACTGCGGCTATGTTTGAAGCTAGAAAAGTACGGAATTCCTCTTCATTCATATTCACGGTGTGTCGAGTAGTCGGTGCCATTTCCTTCAAAATAGTTAAATGGAACAAGTTAATCATACAGAATATTAAGAGTAGTTAATAGTATTTCGTAGCATAATATGAACTCATTTATAAAAGCTTTTTCTTCATATTAGCGTTTTATAAGTTTAAATTCGGGTAGTACCTACCCGTTAAGTTCATACTTAGTAGCTAATATACAATTCAACTACTACAATTCTATATGAAAAACTGATTATAATAATATTTCGCGTTCAAACTTTTATACAATATTTTACAAACTTACAATACCGCTTATTTTACATAAAGCATGAAATATAGCACACAATAACTTTGATACAAGATAGTTGTGAAGACAATTCTAGCTAGTACACAAGTCGTTCAGCAAAGGCAATAAAGACACGTAATTCATACGTCCAGAAACAAGTCATGCATTCTGGTTTTACTAGGACTACTTCCCATCCTTGGTCTTGTGCAACATAACCGTTATGGCCGTTGATAAGACAGCGTGTTGTAACGTCATCAAAGGGACGAGGGTTACGTAATGTCCAACAGTCCCGTAATAATCTAAAAACCTCATTTCTTACCCCAATTACCGACTCCGTCACTTGTGGAAACGTTTTGTTTAATAGTTGTAGCCCGATGTTCTTGTTCTCACTTTGGTGAGAAGCGAACATTACTAATCCGTAAGCATAACATGCTTCTTTATGTTGCATGTTAGCCGCTTTTTCTAAATCACGAAGTCCAATATTCGGATATATTGAGTCAAAATAATTTCTTAACCCGTTGCGTAAAATAGCATTTGGGTTCCCCGCAATATATGCGTCAAAGTAAACACATCGTAACTTATGGGTTTCCCAATGTGATATCCCCCATCTTTCAAACGAAAGTCTCTTATAAACCAAGACATTCTTGGAACGTTCTTCGAATGTCTTACAAACTGATCTCGCCTTAAATAGTTGTGCCGAAGAATTCTGGCCGACTCTAGACAAGATTTCATCAATCATGTCTCCGGGTAGGTCTCTTAAAATATTGGGTTGTCTATCCATTTTGTGTTTTTAAACTGTAAAATAGACAAGAGTTAGATTCATAAAAAAATACTTATTAATACAAGCAATTTTTACATATATCATAAAGCATAAGAACACTATATTCCATATATTACACCACACGAATACAACTATCTTATTCCGACTCGCTCGTTTCTTCTTCTTCGGTTTTGGTTCGTTTTGCCAAGTTTCTAGGGATATATGATGTTCCCCTAATACGAGCCGTCGTTGTCCACATTGGTTTAGAAAAACCTGGTGGTTTAGAGGTTCCCGGGTCATTGTTACAACTTAAGGACTTCGGGGGTTGACGATACATATAAAGTTCATCGGGGTTGGAATTAGATTTCTCTATTTTTATGCCCTTTCCCTTATTATTTTCTTTTGCCTTTTTAAATTCAGTTGGGGTAATTTCTATAACATCATCAGAATTCTCGTCGGAATCCGATTCATCGGAGAATTGGTAATCCTCCCAATATTTTGCTTCCTTGGTGGAAACACCATTGACCATAATTAACTTTGGTCGGTTGGTTGAGGATTTTCTTTTACTTAACCGTTTTATTATTTCCCCCACCGGTTCTATTTCTTCATCCGGTTCCGATTCTTCTTCCGGTTCCGATTCTTCTTCCGGTTCCGACTCTTCTTCCGGTTCCTCTTCGGGAACTTGTGAATCAGTCCACAAATCATTCCAATTTATATTTGACTCTTCATTATTATTAGGTGAGTCAATGGGACTTGTTCTAGAGGTAGACATCTATCACATAATATCAAACACGTTAAGAGATTAATATATCACATAATATTCATATGTTAAAAATATATAGTTTCCAACAAAAATGTTAAGCAATCATTTTTAAAGAAAACACGGTCGAAGTCCAGACTCACTAATGCATCCTAACAAACTCGATAAGACACACTAATGCAAATTTTCTGGTTCTCTAAGACCAACGCTCTGATACCAACTGAAATGTCCCGTTCTTATTGATTAAAAACGTTCCATATTAATTGATTTCGTTGCGAGGTTTTGACCTCTATATGAGACGTTTTTCAAAGACTGCATTCATTTTTAAACAAACCATAACCTTTATTTCATCAATAAAGGTTTAAAAAGCTTTACGTAGATTATCAAATAATGATAATCTAAAATATCCTGTTTACACACGACCATTACATAATGGTTTACAATACAAATATGTTACAACAAAATAAGTTTCTTGAATGCAGTTTTTACACAATATCATACAAGCATGGACTCCAAATCTTGTCCTTATTTAAGTATGCGACAGCGGAAGCTCTTAATAATCACCTGAGAATAAACATGCTTAAAACGTCAACAAAAATGTTGGTGAGTTATAGGTTTAACCTATATATATCAAATCGTAACAATAGACCACAAGATTTCATATTTCAATACACATCCCATACATAGAGATAAAAATCATTCATATGGTGAACACCTGGTAACCGACAATAACAAGATGCATATATAAGAATATCCCCATCATTCCGGGACACCCTTCGGATATGATATAAATTTCGAAGTACTAAAGCATCCGGTACTTTGGATGGGGTTTGTTAGGCCCAATAGATCTATCTTTAGGATTCGCGTCAATTAGGGTGTCTGTTCCCTAATTCTTAGATTACCAGACTTAATAAAAAGGGGCATATTCGATTTCGATAATTCAACCATAGAATGTAGTTTCACGTACTTGTGTCTATTTTGTAAATCATTTATAAAACCTGCATGTATTCTCATCCCAAAAATATTAGATTTTAAAAGTGGGACTATAACTCACTTTCACAGATTTTTACTTCGTCGGGAAGTAAGACTTGGCCACTGGTTGATTCACGAACCTATAACAATATATACATATATATCAAAGTATGTTCAAAATATATTTACAACACTTTTAATATATTTTGATGTTTTAAGTTTATTAAGTCAGCTGTCCTCGTTAGTAACCTACAACTAGTTGTCCACAGTTAGATGTACAGAAATAAATCGATAAATATTATCTTGAATCAATCCACGACCCAGTGTATACGTATCTCAGTATTGATCACAACTCAAACTATATATATTTTGGAATCAACCTCAACCCTGTATAGCTAACTCCAACATTCACATATAGAGTGTCTATGGTTGTTCCGAAATATATATAGATGTGTCGACATGATAGGTCGAAACATTGTATACGTGTCTATGGTATCTCAAGATTACATAATATACAATACAAGTTGATTAAGTTATGGTTGGAATAGATTTGTTACCAATTTTCACGTAGCTAAAATGAGAAAAATTATCCAATCTTGTTTTACCCATAACTTCTTCATTTTAAATCCGTTTTGAGTGAATCAAATTGCTATGGTTTCATATTGAACTCTATTTTATGAATCTAAACAGAAAAAGTATAGGTTTATAGTCAGAAAAATAAGTTACAAGTCGTTTTTGTAAAGGTAGTCATTTCAGTCGAAAGAACGACGTCTAGATGACCATTTTAGAAAACATACTTCCACTTTGAGTTTAACCATAATTTTTGGATATAGTTTCATGTTCATAATAACAATCATTTTCTCAGAATAACAACTTTTAAATCAAAGTTTATCATAGTTTTTAATTAACTAACCCAAAACAGCCCGCGGTGTTACTACGACGGCGTAAATCCGGTTTTACGGTGTTTTTCGTGTTTCCAGGTTTTAAATCATTAAGTTAGCATATCATATAGATATAGAACATGTGTTTAGTTGATTTTAAAAGTCAAGTTAGAAGGATTAACTTTTGTTTGCGAACAAGTTTAGAATTAACTAAACTATGTTCTAGTGATTACAAGTTTAAACCTTCGAATAAGATAGCTTTATATGTATGAATCGAATGATGTTATGAACATCATTACTACCTTAAGTTCCTTGGATAAACCTACTGGAAAAGAGAAAAATGGATCTAGCTTCAATGGATCCTTGGATGGCTCGAAGTTCTTGAAGCAGAATCATGACACGAAAACAAGTTCAAGTAAGATCATCACTTGAAATAAGATTGTTATAGTTATAGAAATTGAACCAAAGTTTGAATATGATTATTACCTTGTATTAGAATGATAACCTACTGTAAGAAACAAAGATTTCTTGAGGTTGGATGATCACCTTACAAGATTGGAAGTGAGCTAGCAAACTTGAAAGTATTCTTGATTTTATGTAACTAGAACTTGTAGAATATATGAAGAACACTTAGAACTTGAAGATAGAACTTGAGAGAGATCAATTAGATGAAGAAAATTGAAGAATGAAAGTGTTTGTAGGTGTTTTTGGTCGTTGGTGTATGGATTAGATATAAAGGATATGTAATTTTGTTTTCATGTAAATAAGTCATGAATGATTACTCATATTTTTGTAATTTTATGAGATATTTCTTGCTAGTTGCCAAATGATGGTTCCCACATGTGTTAGGTGACTCACATGGGCTGCTAAGAGCTGATCATTAGAGTGTATATAGCAATAGTACATACATCTAAAAGCTGTGTATTGTACGAGTACGAATACGGGTGCATACGAGTAGAATTGTTGATGAAACTGAACGAGGATGTAATTGTAAGCATTTTTGTTAAGTAGAAGTATTTTGATAAGTGTATTGAATTCTTCCAAAAGTGTATAAATACATATTAAAACACTACATGTATATACATTTTAACTGATTCGTTAAGTCATCGTTAGTCGTTACATGTAAGTGTTGTTTTGAAACCTTTAGGTTAACGATCTTGTTAAATGTTGTTAACCCAATGTTTATAATATCAAATGAGATTTTAAATTATTATATTATCATGATATTATCATGTATGAATATCTCTTAATATGATATATATACATTAAACGTCTTTACAACGATAATCGTTACATATATGTCTCGTTTAAAAATCATTAAGTTAGTAGTCTTGTTTTTACATATGTAGTTCATTGTTAATATACTTAATGATATGTTTAATTATCATAGTATCATGTTAACTATATATATATCCATATATATGTCATCATATAGTTTTTACAAGTTTTAACGTTCGTGAATCACCGGTCAACTTGGGTGGTCAATTGTCTATATGAAACATATTTCAATTAATCAAGTCTTAACAAGTTTGATTGCTTAACATGTTGGAAACATTTAATCATGTAAATATCAATCTCAATTAATATATATAAACATGGAAAAGTTCGGGTCACTACAGTAGGAAGGACTATCGGTAGATCCTAGTCCGATCAGCTAGGTCGTGTGCCCGTACAAGCCGCCGATCCTCATATTGTCGTTGTTTGTATGCTTGATGGTTGTAAGCATGTTACTTGACTGTTGTATGATGGATTGCTTAAGCTTAATCTGTAGATATATTTCATTCACTTAGTAGTGCGCTAATCCCCCACATTCCTTTCCCTGCAGGTTTAGCTACTGCTGATGGGATCGGGCTTTGATGTAGAAGACATGTTTGACTTGGAACTGTGATGTGGACTTTTGTAACCGTGTCTGTAATAGCGTAACACTGTTTGATAAAGTAAACTTAATTAAGTGAGCTTTGTACTAATGTAATTAGGTTGTGATTTTACTAAATAAGACTTCCGCTGTGTTATAAAAAAATAAAAAAAATGGCCGGTGTTACAAGTTGGTATCAGAGCATAGGTTTGACTGCAAGTACATGCGTGTATCTTGTTCTCAAACCTTGAGTGGAGTCAAACATGTCCGTGGGTGGGGCTAAGTGAATGCGGGGATACATGTACGTTAGTTGTATTGAGCTAACCCGTTATCCACTAAGCTTTTGTGTGAGTTGTTTTGTAGCACAGGTATGGCTAACAGAGATGCAAACGCTACCGGCCCGAAAAACCCTGGAACATACAGAGCACCAGACGAGGGTGTTGAGTCTGATGATGATGATCAACAGAGTTATATTCATGAGTTAGAAAGTAAATTGAAAGAAGCTCAGGATAAAATTGATGTGTGAAATCTAGTATATAATTTATCTTGGAAAATGCCGGTTTAAAGATTACTACACACTAACAGGCAGTGTACCTGATCGTGCAATAGTATAAAGTTGGTAATTCCGAAATCGTTCCAAGGACAGTTTAAACGTGAGAATTAAGATTGCAACTAATAAAAATAAACTAAGTTAATCTATGAAAATTGAAAGTACGAGATAATTTGTTTTGTGGCTATTTAACGATTAGCCAAATCAAGGATAGATCAAAAGTAAAAGACAATATTTTTGTGTTTTAAAGTTTATAGAAAATAAATGCAGATTCAACGAAAAGTAAAGATATTTGAATTCAATAGATAAAAGAATGTTCGCCTAGATCTCCTATTCGTAGTGTCGGATAATTTTTTATTAAGCACTAGTTCAATTTATCAATACATGCAACTACAGAGTCGGTTTACCCAGAGTTCTCTTTTAGCAAACATGTCAAACTAGGATTTATTGGCTTAGGTTTCCCTTTCACCAAAGACCTCTTTCATTTGTGACTTAGTAATTAGCTAATTATAAGATTAAGATTCAATTGGTTACGCGTTCACTCCACACAATTCACCCCTATTTTGTTCAATCTATGCTACCCGGTTTACCCCCTTGGTCCAGTAAGCACCCAATTGGTTAAGACAAATCAATTGGAAATTAGTTCACTAAATTGAAATAGGGTTCCCTTTGTTTAAACAAGATCACTAATCAAGCCTAGTAACAATAATCAACATCCACAAGAATGGTTCTTAATCAAAGCTCATAATTATCATGCATTAATCAAATTAAACATTAAAGTATCATCCAAACACATACGAATATTCAATCTAGACAAATATTAAAGTGCTTAGCCAACAATCATGGCTAAAACCAAAATAACAAATAGACAATTAAGAGTATTCATTATGATGATAAGAATTAAACCTAATGAAAATTGTGTTCTTGAATGATAAACGGATCGAGATGCATTTCAAGAATGATTGATGTGTTAGAATGATCTTGGGATTCCCCAAAAATCACCCTTTTTCATCAAAAAGCTGCTGGAATTCGTCTGGATGCAAGAATGATTTATTAGGGTAAAAATTCAGGCTTTAAATAGGTAAATTATGAACCCGGCTGAAGGTGGAGCGGCGCTCCAATAGTTGAGCGGTGCTCCATATCATTGAAACCTGATCTGTCAACTTCCAAAACCCCTCGAACTGAATTTCCTGCCTACTGGAGTGGCGCTCCACCTTTCTGAGCGGCGCTCCAGGTCCTTTTTGCTGATTTCGAGCTGAAAACTCACTAAATTCATCAAAACTCGCATCAAACCAATCTCTTTCACTCGTTTCCACAGAAAATTAATAAAACCATCAAATAACATTAAATTTCATCTCCTTGGTCTTAGAACTCGAACACTTATCGAAATAACACCAAATCGTATCTAAAAGGACCAAAATGTGCCCGATATCGCTAAGGAAAACGCGTATTAAATATGCGATATCAAAAATTATTGAGCTTGAGTTGGTAAATCCTGAAGGAAATGATGATACGCCACCTGGATTTTCGACAGCACAATCTCAAACCGTACCCAACATTAACTAGACTCAATTCTAATACCCATTGCAGAATCAACCACCTCAACAGTACTACATGCCACCACAAAATACTTACCCTTTTCAAAATCCAATGTTAATGAACCCGTACCAAACGCAAATGTTCCAACAACCCTTTGTTCAACCCTATAAGAAATGTACTTATAAACAATTCTTAGATTGTAAACCCCCAGAGTATTCGGGAAGTTCTGACCCGACAGAAACTATGAATTGGTTGATGGAGGTTGAAAGGGCTTTGGAAGCCTGTCAATGTGAACCGGAGTTGCGGGTTATGTATGCTTGTAGATTGCTAAAGGGTAGAGCTATGGTTTGGTGGAATGCGTTGACGTCAAGTATTCCAAAGGAGAATGTTAAGAAAATTACTTGGGAACAATTTCAATGGAAATTTGGTGAACAGTATTGTTCCTCGTTTGATCTTAATCGATTGAAGACTGAGTTTTTAGAAATGAGAATGACGCCTCAGATGTCAATCGATGAAGTGATTGGTAAGTTTATAGATAAGTTGAGATTTGTCTCTCAGTGGGTACCAAATGAAGCATCAAGAATTAGACATTTTGTTAATGTGATTTTACCTGAATACAAAATGTCAGTTGTGACGAACCGAAAATTTTCGACCAAATTTAAACTTAATCTTTTTTTATGATTTCAAAACGATAAGCAAAGTCTGTAATGTTAAATCTCAAAAATTTTGAACTGTTTCACATATTCATTTAACCTTTGACTGTTCCCGATGATTCACAAACAACTGTGTGTAAATAAATGTGAATATATATATATATATATATATATATATATATATATATATATATATATATATATATATATATATATATATATATATATATATATATATATATATATATATATATAAATGTTACACAATTCATAAATTGTAATATTAATATATGTAATTATAAGTTAAAATATAGTTATTATATTAATATTGTTAATATTACTTTCATTAGTATCATTCAAGTAAATATTAATATTAACATTAATATCATTATTATGAACTGTGATGACCCGAAAATTTTCGACCAAATTTAAACCTAACCTTTATATGTTTCCGACACGATAAGCAGAATTTGTAATGTTGAATCTCAAAAAGTTTGGAACTACATTCATGTAATCAATTACCCTTTGACCGTGTTTGACGATTCACGAACAATTATGTGTATATAGATATGTATATATAATATATAATAACTGAAAACATTAACAAAGTATTTGATATATATGCTACTTTACATGAACGTATTTGTTTCGATATATTTATCGACAGAATTAAGAGATAATATCAAATGATTGAATTATCAGATACATGATGATATGATTATGGGCCAATGTTATGAGGTCCACTGTGATTTAAGAAATCTATTCTTTTTGACAATATTCGGAAAATGGTAAAGTGAACTATAAGTAAGAATGTGGAGTGTAAATAACTTAGATGTTGGATACCGACAAGTTAAGTAACTCGACATTTTTCATTAAGATGATTTCATACGTTTATTAAACCTTTGGACTTTATCCCATGCTTCACCAACAGACTGTAATTTAAAAACTTGAAACCTATTATGAATATATATAATTCTACTTTTCTAAAATGTTTTATGATATAACGATTTAAATTAATATTAAATATATTTATACGCGTATTATACGTATATAGTTTTATACTTTTACTATACTTTAACTTTACTTTTACTTTACTTTTACTTTACTTTACTTTACTTTAACTTTAATAATTCACTTTAATAATTCATACTTTAATAATTCACTTTAATAATTCATACTTTAATAATTCACTTTAATAATTCATACTTTAATAATTCACTTTAATAATTCATACTTTAATAATTCACTTTAATAATTCAAAAATCTATTATAAATAGAATTCAATAGGTTTCATTATTTTATAGAAACTTGAAAATATATTTCTCTAAACTCTCTCAATCGAATTACATATATATATTTACTTAGTATTATTTCAAGATATTATTAGTATACATAAAATACTACGACGGAGTTATATTCAGACGATTTCAAAATAAGTTTTCAAACGGGATAGAGCTAAGGAAATTATGGGTTATAGCTATGGAGGTTATGGGTATTGTTCGAGGGTATTGCTCGTGAGGTCAACCTAACGTTTATCATTTTCGTTGCGTCTACATACTTTTCTGCAATATTGAATCACAATATTGATACGTGAGCATTCATATCTTATTTTTTTTATATTCATAGTGTATCCCTGACTAGTGCTCGAGTATATATGATTATGCATGTTTGTATGCTTAGTTTCGTCGTTAAATAGTTTATGATAAATCACGAATTTGATACATATGCTACTGAGATAAGGTATATGATATGCATGTCGTTAAAAAGCTAAAGAAAAATTAATAACTTTTCATTTAGAAATTGTGTGGGTTCGATGAACGGATTAAAAGATATGGCCAACTGAATTATTATTAATTTTAATATTATTATTAAAACTAAAACTATTATTATAATTGTTATCAGTTGATGTTATTACTAAAATTATCTTTATTACTAAAAATTAATATTTTTATTGAAACTGTCATTTTATTATTTGTATCATTATTATTATTATCAATATTATTTAATCAAATAAATATGCGTACAAAGATATTTTTACCACACGTAATATAATTACATTAATAATACATACCACTATATTTTTATGATATCAAGTGAATTTTATAAATTTTATTACTTGAGATATATAAAAGTATATTTTTATCATATATGAATTTAAATATAAATTTTTATTTATTAATAAATGACTTGTATTATTTAGTATAATAAGATCTGATAAATATATTTAAATATATAAAACAACTATATATAAGTTATATAATAAACATGTATAGATTTTGGAAGTCATTTTGGGTCAAGTTGACTTTTGTTGACTTTTGCATGTCGGTCTCGAGCATTAGGATTGTGATACACTACACTTGACCTAAATTGTTAGACAGATATTGACCAACATATAAATATATATACTTAATATAGGTTCGTGAATCCGAGACAAACCCTGCACTTGTTCAGTTCCGTCATATACATAATTGCTACGAAATACAGTATTGTGAGTTTCATTACTCCCTTTTTATATATCTTTTTGGGCTGAGAATACATGCGCTATTTTATAAATGTTTTACGAAATAGGCACAAGTACTAACATTAATTCTATGTGGGTTTAAACCAGAAATATACCCTTAGCTTGGTAACATTAAACTACTTGTCTATGTACGGTAGGCGCGAATCCTAAAGATAGATCTATTGGGCCTGACAAACCCCATCCTGACTATGGGATGCTTTAGTACTTCGAAGTTATATTAAACACACCTGATCTGGTGTACTTCAGAGGGTAAAACATGAACGTTAAGGCTTGTTACCGGGTGCCTACAACTTATAGAATACTTTTATTGAAATGTCCCGTTCTTATTGATTAAAAACGTTCCATATTAATTGATTTCGTTGCGAGGTTTTGACCTCTATATGAGACGTTTTTCAAAGACTGCATTCATTTTTAAAACAAACCATAACCTTTATTTCATCAATAAAGGTTTAAAAAGCTTTACGTAGATTATCAAATAATGATAATCTAAAATATCCTGTTTACACACGACCATTACATAATGGTTTACAATACAAATATGTTACAACAAAATAAGTTTCTTGAATGCAGTTTTTACACAATATCATACAAGCATGGACTCCAAATCTCGTCCTTATTTAAGTATGCGACAGCGGAAGCTCTTAATAATCACCTGAGAATAAACATGCTTAAAACGTCAACAAAAATGTTGGTGAGTTATAGGTTTAACCTATATATATCAAATCATAATAATAGACCACAAGATTTCATATTTCAATACACATCCCATACATAGAGATAAAAGTCATTCATATGGTGAACACCTGGTAACCGACATTAACAAGATGCATATATAAGAATATCCCCATCATTCCGGGACACCCTTCGGATATGATATAAATTTCGAAGTACTAAAGCATCCGGTACTTTGGATGGGGTTTGTTAGGCCCAATAGATCTATCTTTAGGATTCGCGTCAATTAGGGTGTCTGTTCCCAAATTCTTAGATTACCAGACTTAATAAAAAGGGGCATATTCGATTTCGATAATTCAACCATAGAATGTAGTTTCACGTACTTGTGTCTATTTTTTAAATCATTTATAAAACCTGCATGTATTCTCATCCCAAAAATATTAGATTTTAAAAGTGGGACTATAACTCACTTTCACAGATTTTTACTTCGTCGGGAAGTAAGACTTGGCCACTGGTTGATTCACGAACCTATAACAATATATACATATATATCAAAGTATGTTCAAAATATATTTACAACACTTTTAATATATTTTGATGTTTTAAGTTTATTAAGTCAGCTGTCCTCGTTAGTAACCAACAACTAGTTGTCCACAATTAGATGTACAGAAATAAATCGATAAATATTATCTTGAATCAATCCACGACCCAGTGTATACGTATCTCAGTATTGATCACAACTCAAACTATATATATTTTGGAATCAATCTCAACCCTGTATAGCTAACTCCAACATTCACATATAGAGTGTCTATGGTTGTTCCGAAATATATATAGATGTGTCGACATGATAGGTCGAAACATTGTATACGTGTCTATGGTATCTCAAGATTACATAATATATAATACAAGTTTATTAAGTTATGGTTGGAATAGATTTGTTACCAATTTTCACGTAGCTAAAATGAGAAAAATTATCCAATCTTGTTTTACCCATAACTTCTTCATTTTAAATCCGTTTTGAGTGAATCAAATTGCTATGGTTTCATATTGAACTCTATTTTATGAATCTAAACAGAAAAATTATAGGTTTATAGTCGGAAAAATAAGTTACAAGTCGTTTTTGTAAAGGTAGTCATTTCAGTCGAAAGAACGACGTCTAGATGACCATTTTAGAAAACATACTTCCACTTTGAGTTTAACCATAATTTTTGGATATAGTTTCATGTTCATAATAAAAATAATTTTCTCAGAATAACAAATTTTAAATCAAAGTTTATCATAGTTTTTAATTAACTAACCCAAAACAGCCCGCGGTGTTACTACGACGGCGTAAATCCGGTTTTACGGTGTTTTTCGTGTTTCCAGGTTTTAAATCATTAAGTTAGCATATCATATAGATATAGAACATGTGTTTAGTTGATTTTAAAAGTCAAGTTAGAAGGATTAACTTTTATTTGCGAACAAGTTTAGAATTAACTAAACTATGTTCTAGTGATTACAAGTTTAGCCTTCGAATAAGATAGCTTTATATGTATGAATCGAATGATGTTATGAACATCATTACTACCTTAAGTTCCTTGGATAAACCTACTGGAAAAGAGAAAAATGGATCTAGCTTCAACGGATCCTTGGATGGCTCGAAGTTCTTGAAGCAGAATCATGACACGAAAACAAGTTCAAGTAAGATCATCACTTGAAATAAGATTGTTATAGTTATAGAAATTGAACCAAAGTTTGAATATGATTATTACCTTGTATTAGAATGATAACCTACTGTAAGAAACAAAGATTTCTTGAGGTTGGATGATCACTTTACAAGATTGGAAGTGAGCTAGCAAACTTGAAAGTATTCTTGATTTTATGTAACTAGAACTTGTAGAATATATGAAGAACACTTAGAACTTGAAGATAGAACTTGAGAGAGATCAATTAGATGAAGAAAATTGAAGAATGAAAGTGTTTGTAGGTGTTTTTGGTCGTTGGTGTATGGATTAGATATAAAGGATATGTAATTTTGTTTTCATGTAAATAAGTCATGAATGATTACTCATATTTTTGTAATCTTATGAGATATTTCATGCTAGTTGCCAAATGATGGTTCCCACATGTGTTAGGTGACTCACATGGGCTGCTAAGAGCTGATCATTGGAGTGTGTATACCAATAGTACATACATCTAAAAGCTGTGTATTGTACGAGTACGAATACGGGTGCATACGAGTAGAATTGTTGATGAAACTGAACGAGGATGTAATTGTAAGCATTTTTGTTAAGTAGAAGTATTTTGATAAGTGTATTAAAGTCTTTCAAAAGTGTATAAATACATATTAAAACACTACATGTATATACATTTTAACTGAGTCGTTAAGTCATCGTTAGTCGTTACATGTAAGTGTTGTTTTGAAACCTTTAAGTTAACGATCTCAATTAATGTTGTTAACCCATTATTTATTATATCTAATGAGATGTTAAATTATTATATTATCATGATATTATGATATATTAATATATCTTAATATGATATATATACATTTAAATGTCGTTACAACGATAATTATTACATATATGTCTCGTTTCGAAATCCTTAAGTTAGTAGTCTTGTTTATATGTATATAACTCATTGTTAATATACTTATGGAGATACTTACTTATCATAATCTCATGTTAACCATATGTATATCCATATATATATCGTCATGTCATTTTTACAAGTTTTAACGTTCGTGAATCGCCGGTCAACTTGGGTGGTCAATTGTCTATATGAAACATATTTCAATTAATCAAGTCTTAACAAGTTTGATTGCTTAACATGTTGGAAATATTTAATCATGTAAATATCAATCTCAATTAATATATATAAACATGGAAAAGTTCGGGTCACTACATTTATACACTTGCGAGTGTACATATATTTATAAACAGAAATCTTGTGGTCTATTACTATTACGAAAATGATTGATTATGATAAACTAATGAACTCACCAACCTTTTGGTTGACACTTTAAAGCATGTTTATTCTCAGGTATTAAAGAAATCTTCCGCTGTGCATTAGCTCATTTTAAGGATATTACTTGGAGTCATTCATGACATACTTTGAAAGACGTTGTATTCGAGTCATTGAGTTCATCAAGATTAATATTAAGTCAATTATAGTTGGATGTAATATGAAATGGTATACATGCCGTCAATTTTAAATGTAAAGAAAGTTTGTCTTTTAAAAACGAATGCAATGTTTGTAAAACGTATCATATAGAGGTCAAATACCTCGCGATGTAATCAACTATTGTGAATCGTTTATAATGTATATGAACGGGTCCTTTCAGTTGGTATCAGAGCGGTGGTCTTAGTGAACCAGGCCTTGCATTAGTGTGTCTAACTGATAGTTGTTAAGATGCATTAGTGAGTCTGGACTTCGACCGTGTCTGCATGTCAAAAATTTTGCTTATCATTTTTAGTCGGAAATCATCTACTTACCATCCTTAGGAAATTACCTGCTTATCATTCTTAAGTCTAGACGCGTTTTCCTACATTTATTGCATAATAATGTATAGACGAATTCTTATCTTAGCATATCTGTTACTGTGAACTTTGATTGACATCTTTCAAAGATTCCTCCGTAATTTATGGGATTTTGGTATTATATATACATATGTAAATTATGTATTGAAGAATACCAAATCTAAATTCTACAATCTATTTCATACCAAAAATTCTTTCCCTGATCATACAAGATGGATCCCTCAACCAGTTCGAGTTCCTCGGATTCCGACAGCTATGCCGATATGGATTTTCACATGAGCTCCGAAAGCAGCGTGACCGAAATGGATCAACCAATTAGCCATCATCTATTTTGGATGAATTGGGGATGAGTTCGTAATCTACTTAACCATTGGAGACAAGAAGAAGGTGATCCCTTTCATCCACCACATTACCCTCTTGGCAATGAACCTGAAGCATTTACCGGCGAACCTGTCCGAAACACCATTTTCTCTCTCATTTCCAGAGTATCTCGTCATGATTATATACTACACCAAATTCTAGATCTTATCTATCCGCTCGTCCGAACCGACAATCACCCCGGTGTAATAGAAGAAGTCAACAAGCTTCGCGCTCGGGTAGTGGCTTTGGAGAATATGGTGCAAATGTTACAAACACCAGCAGCATAACCAGTACCACCATCAACAATATCAACAGTACCATTACCACCACCAACAACAACCGCTTTGCAAACCTCAACTTCACAATCTGTCCCACGAGCATCGACGTCATACGCCATGTAGATACCAAGGAATACCACAACGATGAATTATTGATTCATAACTTCATTGGGGAAACATTCTACGACGATTATGTAATTTCTAAAGTTTAGAAATTATCTATCCTAGCCTTAACCATAAATCAAATGAGTTTAATTTAATATTAACTCATTAAATCTATATTACATCTGAAGAAATATACACATATATATTTCCATAAAGACTGTAATAAAATTCTTTTGTACAAAATATTAATTGTGAATTTTTTTTTAACGGGTAGGTAATACCCGAGAGATACATAAATTCACAATTAATATGTTACATTCTTCGAATCTGATTCAGCAAATCATCCATTATACTCCCTACTTTCACAACAATATACATTCTTTTATAGAAATCAAAACAACCATACTCATTCAAAATCTAATTACATATTCTGATTTTGAAATCTCAGAATTCGATTCAAGATATAACCGAAATCATCACTCTTAGATTTCTACATCTTTTAAAACTATACTTTGACTTCAAAACTGTCCTAGAACCTCATTTCTATTCATGAAACTCACAAAAATATTTGTATCATTCAAAATCTTAGAACATCATATGTATATTAACAATTACAATATGTGTTCAAACACTTCGAAATTCTTAAAGACATGCGAGATGATGATCCAACCACACATTACCCACTGTCATGCACCTGAAAAGCTCTCGAAACTAAAGTTATAGTTTAACACGTATCCGTGTTAGATCCTTTGATATTTATTACTAAATATAATTTTTCAATCTCTTTCCAAAATAGACAATTTTGTCATAGCTTCAACAAATCATCTTCATTTGTTTATACGAATAAACCTTATTATAACAATTACCCCTTCATCATTGTTACCGGGGAACCTTTCATATCTCGCCACATTAGCAGTAAACTTATCAACAACTTCATTAACCTTCGACTTAAGCCTCTCCGAAAAGCCACTATACTTATTCATTAAAACCCCATCATGTACTTACCTACATCCTGTAACAATAATTGTCACACCAACTACTGGGAATTAGCAATCAGTATTTTGAATTTCGCTACAATTTTACGTCAAAAGTTATATGTATACATATAACGTCTATCTCCTAGACTTACATACTTCGAATGTGAATTTTCTGAAAAACATCCCAAACTATGAATTAGTTCTCCGAAATTGGAAAAATGCTGATGAAGCAGCAAAAACTGTAAATGACTTTAACAGTCAAAAGTTTGATGATAAAGAATAGTATGGTGGTAAAGTTGAGAAAATGAGAAGGTTTGAAACTGGAAAACGGATTGAGCAGACCATGAAGGAGGCTGTGGACAAATCACAAAGACTAATCCTGCCTTCAAAGGATCCAAATGATTCAGTGTCTACTGAAATCGTTAGCAAACACCTTACTTCTTATTCTAAACCTTCACAGACAAATCTTCTTCATCATCCATCTATGTTAAGAATTCTAAGATATCATCGTATCTTTTATTATAAATATCTTCGATATTCCTGAAGATATTTTCACAACTATTCTTATCCGAAATCTTCTATCTATTCGCAATATCTGCGTTACAACATAAAAAGAAACTGTGTTAGTTTCTAAATTCTGAAGAAAAAAAAAATTCGAATTTAAAATAGGAATGTTTTTGAAGTAGTGTTGGGAACTGAAGCATGAGTTAGTATAATATAATGACACTTGATCAATGTGATTATATTACAGTAAGTCATACTGAGTTTCTAATGGAACGTGATGATTCACAGAACATACCGTCATCATCTACTATTTACACGACTCTTACATTCTACCCAATTTCTAAACATATTAAGAACATATCATCTTGATAGCTCTATATTTTCGGATATTCTGGTAATTTGCCAAATCAAGATCGTGCCATTACGATTTTCTTCTTGGAATATTAACTATGTTCATCCAAAAATTCATATCTACAAATTCTGGACCATTATCCGCTTGACTTAAGGTCGGGAAGAGAAAACGAAAGCATGAAGCTCCGAAATATAATGGAGAATATAAAGCCCGATAACAACCCCGAAATTATAAACCTTGTATATCAATGCGTATAGCAATATAAAGATACGGGAGAATGAAAAACACAATAAACCCAAGGTAATGGTAGAAGAAAATAACTTCCTCCGGTGGTAGATGAAAAAGAAGAATGACAGATATGAAAGTTAAGAGTATATCAAGAATCAATACTGGATGAAGCATATTAACGAATGCTTTAAAGTATGAATTGGGGAGAAAGACTAAAAGGTGTGAGCTGTGGAAATAAAGAAACGAAGGGGGTGGATTTATAGTAAAATATCAGACAAAGAAATCGAGACAGATTATCGCATTTAATCAAATAAGATCATGATTTCCTTAATCGCCGAAGAACCAAATCTTATAGCAAAGATTTTCCTTAAATTCCATGAATTCTGGAAATCAATCATAACTACGTCATCGGTTAAAATGAATATACGTTTACTCATTTCACTCTCTTGCGATAGCTTCACTTATACTATTCGCGTAATCAAATTGTTTTATCTATATTACTCAATGATGATAAAACTCTATTTATCAACTCATATTCGTCATGAAAACATTTTTAAAGTTAGCCATGACGACCTCGATCAAATTTCGGGACGAAATTTCTTTAACGGGTAGGTACTGTGATGACCCGGAAATTTCCGACCAAATTTAAACCTAACCTTTATATGTTTCCGACACGATAAGCAGAATTTGTAATGTTGAATCTCAAAAAGTTTGGAACTACATTCATGTAATCAATTACCCTTTGACCGTGTTTGACGATTCACGAACAATTATGTGTATATAGATATGTATATATAATATATAATAACTGAAAACATTAACAAAGTATTTGATATATATGCTACTTTACATGAACGTATTTGTTTCGATATATTTATTGACAGAATTAAGAGATAATATCAAATGATTGAATTATCAGATACATGATGATATGATTATGGGCCAATGTTATGAGGTCCACTGTGATTTAAGAAATCTATTCTTTTTGACAATATTCGGAAAATGGTAAAGTGAACTATAAGTAAGAATGTGGAGTGTAAATAACTTAGATGTTGGATACCGACAAGTTAAGTAACTCGACATTTTTCATTAAGATGATTTCATACGTTTATTAAACCTTTGGACTTTATCCCATGCTTCACCAACAGACTGTAATTTAAAAACTTGAAACCTATTATGAATATATATAATTCTACTTTTCTAAAATGTTTTATGATATAACGATTTAAATTAATATTAAATATATTTATACGCGTATTATACGTATATAGTTTTATACTTTTACTATACTTTAACTTTACCTTTACTTTACTTTTACTTTACTTTTACTTTACTTTAACTTTAATAATTCACTTTAATAATTCACTTTAATAATTCATACTTTAATAATTCACTTTAATAATTCATACTTTAATAATTCACTTTAATAATTCATACTTTAATAATTCACTTTAATAATTCATACTTTAATAATTCACTTTAATAATTCAAAAATCTATTATAAATAGAATTCAATAGGTTTCATTATTTCATAGAAACTTGAAAATATATTTCTCTAAACTCTCTCAATCGAATTACATATATATATATTTACTTAGTATTATTTCAAGATATTATTAGTATACATAAAATACTACGACGGAGTTATATTCAGACGATTTCAAAATAAGTTTTCAAACGGGATAGAGCTAAGGAAATTATGGGTTATAGCTATGGAGGTTATGGGTATTGTTCGAGGGTATTGCTCGTGAGGTCAACCTAACGTTTATCATTTTCGTTGCGTCTACATACTTTTCTGCAATATTGAATCACAATATTGATACGTGAGCATTCATATCTTATTTTTTTTATATTCATAGTGTATCCCTGACTAGTGCTCGAGTATATATGATTATGCATGTTTGTATGCTTAGTTTCGTCGTTAAATAGTTTATGATAAATCACGAATTTGATACATATGCTACTGAGATAAGGTATATGATATGCATGTCGTTAAAAAGCTAAAGAAAAATTAATAACTTTTCATTTAGAAATCGTGTGGGTTCGATGAACGGATTAAAAGAAATGGCCAACTGAATTATTATTAATTTTAATATTATTATTAAAACTAAAACTATTATTATAATTGTTATCAGTTGATGTTATTACTAAAATTATCTTTATTACTAAAAATTAATATTTTTATTGAAACTGTCATTTTATTATTTGTATCATTATTATTATTATCAATATTATTTAATCAAATAAATATGCGTACAAAGATATTTTTACCACACGTAATATAATTACATTAATAATACATACCACTATATTTTTATGATATCAAGTGAATTTTATAAATTTTATTACTTGAGATATATAAAAGTATATTTTTATCATATATGAATTTAAATATAAATTTTTATTTATTAATAAATGACTTGTATTATTTAGTATAATAAGATCTGATAAATATATTTAAATATATAAAACAACTATATATAAGTTATATAATAAACATGTATAGATTTTGGAAGTCATTTTGGGTCAAGTTGACTTTTGTTGACTTTTGCATGTCGGTCTCGAGCATTAGGATTGTGATACACTACGACTTGACCTAAATTGTTAGACAGATATTGACCAACATATAAATATATATACTTAATATAGGTTCGTGAATCCGAGACAAACCCTGCACTTGTTCAGTTCCGTCATATACATAATTGCTACGAAATACAGTATTGTGAGTTTCATTACTCCCTTTTTATATATCTTTTTGGGCTGAGAATACATGCGCTGTTTTATAAATGTTTTACGAAATAGGCACAAGTACTAACATTAATTCTATGTGGGTTTAAACCAGAAATATACCCTTAGCTTGGTAACATTAAACTACTTGTCTATGTACGGTAGGCGCGAATCCTAAAGATAGATCTATTGGGCCTGACAAACACCATCCTGACTATGGGATGCTTTAGTACTTCGAAGTTATATTAAACACACCTGATCTGGTGTACTTCAGAGGGTAAAACATGAACGTTAAGGCTTGTTACCGGGTGCCTACAACTTATAGAATACTTTTATACACTTGCGAGTGTACATATATTTATAAACAGAAATCTTGTGGTCTATTACTATTACGAAAATGATTGATTATGATAAACTAATGAACTCACCAACCTTTTGGTTGACACTTTAAAGCATGTTTATTCTCAGGTATTAAAGAAATCTTCCGTTGTGCATTAGCTCATTTTAAGGATATTACTTGGAGTCATTCATGACATACTTTGAAAGACGTTGCATTCGAGTCATTGAGTTCATCAAGATTAATATTAAGTCAATTATAGTTGGATGTAATATGAAATGGTATGCATGCCGTCAATTTTAGATGTAAAGAAAGTTTGTCTTTTAAAAACGAATGCAATGTTTGTAAAACGTATCATATAGAGGTCAAATACCTCGCGAGGTAATCAACTATTGTGAATCGTTTATAATGTATATGAACGGGTCCTTTCATGAATATTGTTATTTTAATATAATATATAAATATAAAAATGATACATTTAATTTGTTATGAATGTTACTGATATTATTGTTATCATCATTAATATCATTATTATTATATTAGTAGTAATTTATAATTTTAGTTATTATTATGATTACTATTATTATTATTATTTTATCATTAATTAGTATTATTAATTATTTATCATTAATATTATTATTTTTGTTAATTATTAATATATTTATATTTATATTTATATTTATTCATTATTAATACTAAATATAAATATGAACACAGATATAAATTACATGATTGAATGCCGTTACAAATCACCATCATTTTATTTATTTAATAATTTTCTTGTTTTGTTTTCAACACCCGTGAATCAGCATTGATTAATAAGATCACTGTATATGATTGAACTACACTTATTGCATTTTTCTATTTTTCTTTGCATCTATCCATTCACAGATGTATATACATACTACTGCTAACGGAGAACAATAATCATCCTCTCAATCTTTATCTCCTTACTTGCTCAAGGACAACCATCACCACCGGAGATCACTATGAACCACCTTCACCTTTCCATCACCATTCTTGCCACCACCTTGAACCACCAACCATTACTACTTTTCACCACCTTTAGTTTCTTTCGGTTTGAAAACCACCCAACGAACCACCTTTGGTCACTAAACAACTTGACCACCATCTTAAAGACCATTTAAAACCCACTCAAACATCATATCTATCTATCTTCATTACTCTCTTATGAGCCATATAACCATCACCCACAACATCATTTATCTCCTAACAACACCACTTGAAATCAAACCGCCACTGATTACTCTCTGGGTGATGTGTTAACCGAGAACCACCACATCATCTCGATCACCAATCACGGCCATCATTGAAATTGTTGCCACTTCTATTATCATTTTTGTTTTAGCATTCGACTATCACCACCAACTCGTTACTAAGGTATTGTTTCTATTTTCTATTCGAGAATCACCACTTCCCTCTTTTTGTTTCTCTTTTAATGAAACCTTCCAACCCTACAAGCCACCATCTATCACCATAACACTACCTTTATAACTCACCATCGGCTATCACCTTCGGTTCATCAAAAGAACCAAACCCACCATACCATCATCTCACCACCTCAATCGGAACTAAACCCGCCACCAAAATCTCTCACTTAACCTACCACCTTACACCATACACCACCACCATTTTTCTATTTTCTCTTTCTCTCACTATCTCTCTTTACTTTCGGTAACACCGCCACCGAACCAAACAAATCTATTTTCAAAGCTTACAACACATGCTAGTATTTTAATAAGGTGTAAAGATAAAACATGCTGTACGTGGATGAGGGAGATGATTTGATTCAATTGGTATTTTTTTTTTATTGCTCTTCTTTGGTCAACGTACAAATAAGGGATTCCACCTCCCATTAAGCCCTTGTCCCATTTAATTTAAATATGAGGTAAAAGATTAAATAAAGTTAAAGATGGTGGAATACTTGATGATGAAAATTCACGTGTATATGCCTCTTCTTTGTTTAGTGTTTGGTTCTTGTGGTGGGTCAAGACACATACTCATCAAATGAATTATCAATACATGTTTAAAATACAATTAGTTAAAAGGCAAGTGGGGGACACTAGATGAAAACTAAGCTTTAGAGGAAGGATTAATGAGCCAGCAAGTCATCAGGATTGAGCTGTAAAGGAGATTCACTTACCATTTATTTATACAAAATATTACTAGATATCGGTAAACAATTTTTATGTTTAGGATAATGTCAATGAGGTGATGATGATGATTTGATGATGCGATTATAATAATAACCACTGGAGTCTTATTACTGTTAATCATTTTTTTTAACGTCGACATACAACAGCTGAATTAGAATATATCGTGGGCCTTTTCTTTTGTTGTTAAATGGGTTATAGGAACTATTGGGCTGTGTTACACAATTAAGTTTCAGTTGGGCCATAAAGCCTTTGTGCCATTGGGCTGAGAGCCTGTTTAGGCTTTGCTAACTTTGCTGCTGTGTATCACGTTTCTGATGACCCGTCCTAATCCATCCGGACGAATACATTACAATTGATTACATCGCGAGGTACTTGACCTCTATATGATACATTTTACAAACATTGCATTCGTTTTTGAAAAGACAATCTTTCATTACATCGAAAGATGACAGCATGCGTAACATTTCATAATATATCCAACTATAATTGACTTAATAATAATATTGATGAACTCAACGACTCGAATGCAACGTCTTTTGAAATATGTCATGAATGACTCCAAGTAATATCCTTAAATTGAGCAAATGCACAGCGGAAGATTTCTTTCATACCTGAGAATAAACATGCTTTCAAGTGTCAACCAAAAGGTTGGTGAGTTCATTAGTTTAACATAAATAATCATTTCATAATTTTAATAGACCACAAGATTTCATATTTCCATTTCTCATAATCATACGTCCCATGCATAGAGACAAAAATATCATTCATATAGATTGAACACCTGGTAACCGACATTCACAATACGCATATAAGAATATCCCCATCATTCTAGGATCCTCCTTCGGACATGATATAAATTTCGAAGTACTAAAGCATCTGGTACTTTGGATGGGGCTTGTTGGGCCCGATAGATCTATCTTTAGAGTTCGCGTCAATTTGGGTGTCTGTTCCCTAATTCTTAGATTACCAGACTAAATAAAAAGGGGCATATTCGATTTCGATCATTCAACCATATAATGTAGTTCAATTACTTGTGTCTATTTCGTAAAACAGTTATAAAAACATCGCATGTATTCTCAGTCCCAAAAATATATATTGCAAAAGCATTTAAAAAGGGATTAATGAAACTCACCTAATGTATTTTGTAGTAAAAATACATAGAACGACATTGAACAAGTATATGGTTGGCCTCAGATTCACGAACCTATATTATTTGTATATTCATTAATACATATATAATCGTAATCGAATATATATATTATTATTAGTGAATTACTTGTTATTTTAACTATGTTTTTCATTAATAATATAATTAATTACATTTATTAACATTTATTACAATAATAATAATATAGTTATGTTATACGTAGTAAATATGGATTTTATATAACTAATGGTTGTTTGATAAAATAATGTTGTTAATAATAAATAAAAAGTTGTTTCATCCTAATATAATAATAATCATTGTTATAAAATGATAATTTTTATAAAAGTGGTACTTTTAATAGTATTGAATACTAATAATGGTTATAAAAATAGTGATTTTTATTAATGATAATAATACTACTATTTATATTAATAATTATAATGATAATAATGTTGATATTAATGTTAACGATAACAATTTTAATCATAATTGTATATTATCTTATACTTATAATTTTTATCCTTATCTTTTAAATCATAATACTGATAATTCACTAATCATCTTATTTAGTACCTATCCTTTTATCATCTTTTATATTCTAATCGTAATAATGCTTATATCAATATTACTAATATTAATGATTTTAACACTGATAATATTAATAATAATAAATTTAACTAAATAATAATAATAATAATAATAATAATAATAATAATACTAATAATAATAATAATAATAATAGTTACAATTCTATTAATATTTATAATACTAGGAATAATAATAAAAATAATACTAACAATACTAACAATACTAACAATAATAATAATAATAATAATAATAATAATAATAATAATAATAATAATAATAATAATAATAATAATAATAATAATAATAATAATAATAATAATAATAATGATAATAATAATAAGTATAATAAATTTGCTACCTTGAAGAAGTAGCTCAAAAAAAATAGAAAAACCGCCATCCGCCAGCCTCGAACCCGAGACCTCCCATTCCCTCACAACTCCCATAAACCAATATGCTGCTACAATCTTTTGGATTATTTAACAAACCGTATTTATTTAACCAAAGTTTCTGTTATCTTCTTCTTCACACCATTCGACTGACTCGATAACAAACCAAGTATAACCATATCTAATCCTTTTGGTTTTATTTAAAACATAAATGAAACAGATATATTTAAAATGAGTTTTAAATTCATTAACAACGAAAAACAGAAAAAATATATATATATTACACAGCCTCTGCTGCTACGGTTCTGCGAAAAAAAAATGAAATTGATTTTGAGATTGGAACCTTTTTAGACAGAGATTTCTAAACGAAATATGCTCCTAAAGCTTCCTAAAATCTATAAAAATTATTAATTTGACACGAACTGTAAAAGACAATTCGAATTTTATTGATGAACAAACGTTGACTTTTTATTTTCAAACATTGACTTCCAAAATTCGTTCGTAATTTGAAAAATTAATGTTTGAAACTTTACATCAAGTTTTAGAGGAAGATTCCTAGTAACACTGCATTTAAGGATTTTTATTTAGAAATCAAATTCGAATTTTGGCCATGAAGGTGAAGAACAGATGACGTGAGAAAAAAAATATCATTCTGTGTTTTTTTTTAATCTTTGCAATAGCAGAAGTACCTGTATATAATACGTGAGTGAACACATGATTTAACAGTTATCTTGATTGTAATTTATTCGTTTAAATTGGGGATTGGTTAGCAATCTTATTCGATGCCAAAAGGAAGAAGATAAACAGATAAATATCAGATAGAGATTAGAACATTATATGATACAGATATATATAAGAATTTAGATAGAAACAAAACTCCATAAAGTTGGATATTGATATCAAACTAATTCTTACTAACTTGCTGTATATATACCGAATTTTAGCAGATAAATAAATAGATTAGATGTTGACATAGAACATAGTACGATTACTAATTTACTTATATATATGTAATTAATACTAAATAATATTAGTACATATTAATAATAATCATTAACATTTATAATACTAAGGATAATAATAATAGAATTAATAATAATAGTGATATCATATTAGCACCAGTAATAAAATAAAATTAATTATAATAATAATGATATTAATAACAATAATATTAACAATAATAAATTAAATATAACAACTTCATATTTGTATGTTATATGTTATAATAATATTAATAATACTAATAACTAATATTATATTACTAATAATAATAAGAATAGTAAACATAACAATTACATTTAATATATTAGCCTTTCATATTACTAAATCTGTACACTTAGTTATATATTTAACATATTTGAATGTTTAATTTTTATATATTTTATACTTATTATAATATACTAATTCTTATTAATAGAATTCATTTATAGATTAATAATAATACCATATATATATATATATATATATATATATATATATATATATATATATATATATATATATATATATATATATATATATATATATATATATATATATATATATATATATATATATATATTCGGTTTAATAGTTTAATTATTCTAATTATTATTTTACATTTTTAATTTCACTTGATCAAAGTATACTTTACAAATTTGAGATGTTTATATATATATACTTTTATTTATATTTATATTTATTTACATATTTATTTACACACAATTGTTCGTGAATCGTCGGGCATAGTTAAAGACTAACTGAATCCATGTAAACTATTCAAAAATTTTGAAACACGGTTTAATAGACTTTGCTTATCGTGTCGAAATCAAATAAAGATCAAGTTTAAATTTGATCAGAAATTCCCGGGTCATCACAGTACCTACCCGTTAAAGAAATTTCGTTCCGAAATTTGAGTGAGATCGTCATGGCTAACAATAAATATGTTTTCCTGACGAATATGAGCTGATAAATAAAGTTTTATCATTATTGAATAATACAGATAAAATAATTTGATTATTCGAAGAGTACGAATGAAGCTATCACAAAAGAGTAAAATGAATAAATGAAGTTTTGTTTTAACTTTTGACGTTGCTTTGGTTGAATTCCGGAATTCAAGGGATTTAAAAGAAAATCTAGGAAATCTATAAGATCTGATTCTTCGGCGAATAAGGAAATTAAGATCTCTCTAATTAAATACGGTGATCTGCTTCGATTACTCTGTCTGATATTTCCATTATAAATTAAACTCTTCCGTCCCATTATTCTCACCATTCCTATACTTTCCTTCTTGTTTCATACATCCAAAAGATTCTGAAAATGCTTAATCCAGTTTCGATCCTTGTCCTTACCCTTACTATCGTAACAATCGTTCTCCTTTTCCAACTTCCACCAGAGGAATCTGCTTACTTCTACCTTTTACCTTGGGGGGATACTATTCTTAATTCTACCGTGTCTTTATATTGCTATTCATATTAATATCCATGGTTTGAAACCTCCGTGTTTTTATTGGGCTTTATATTTTCCCTTATATTTTGGAATACCTGTTTCCATCTTCTATAATCATTGTCGTTCACAGTTGATGCTCTCTCTTATTTGTTGTGACTTATACCTCCTTTCTATTTCAGAGCTTCATGCTTTTGTTTTCTTTTTGCAAGTAACGGTCCAGAATTCATAGGTATGGAATTTTGAATTATCATAATATGCAAGGTAGAAAGGAAAATAGTAACACGATTTGTTTTGTCAAATTACCTGAATCACTGAGAATAGAACTATCAAGAATATATTTTCTTGATATGTTCAGAAGTTAAGCAGAATGAAAGAGTTATGTAACATGGCATATGATGACGTTATAATCTGTGAATCATCACGTTTCATTAGAAACTCAGCATGACTTACTGTAATATAATTACGTTGATCAAGTGTCATTATATTATACTAACTCATGCATCAGTTCCCAACATTACTTCAATAACATTCATATTTTAAGCTCGAAAGTTTATAGAATATAGAAACTAATAGTTTCTATATGATGTAATACTGATAGCACGAAGAGATTAATGATTTCAGATAAGAATAATTACAAAATATCTCCAGAAATATGGAGGATATTTATAATGAAAGATACGGTAATATCTCGGAATATCTAAGATCCGAGGATGATAGAAATTATTATCTGCAAGGGTTTAGAGTAAGAAGCAAGATATTCATTAAAGACTTTAGCAGACATTGAATCATTTGGATTCTTTGAAGTCAAACTTATTCTTTGTGATTTGTCCACGGCTTTCTTCATAGTTTCGCATAATCTGCTTTTTGGTATTTAATTTTCTATTGAATGTTTCCAATATAATGATACACAGGAAGCACGAGGAGGTATAAAATTTTGGACGAGAATATTTATGATAATATCCTCAGAAATATCGAAGATATTGATGATGATATTTTGAAATTTCTAAGTTCGATGGTTGATGGAGAAAGATTTTTCGCATGATTTTAATATGAGTACGGAGCAAGATATTCGTTGAAGGTTTCATCGGATCCATAATTACCTGGATTCTTTGAATATATGGTATGGTCCTTGTATTTGTCCTTGGTCTCCTTCGTGGTTAGCTCAATCCGTTTTCCAGTTCCAACTTTTCTAAACTTTTTCAACATACTATTCTTTATCATTACGATTAAGATCTTTTACGGTTGTCTATAGTTTCTGCTGCTTTATTCAGCTTTTTCAACATTCAGAGTATTGATTTGTGACTGAGTGCTTTTCAGAATTTCAGAATGAGGGATCATAATTCTTAGAGATAAATGTCATACATATAACTGTTGATGTAGATTTGCTGTGAGTTTTCAAAGTACTGATTGCTGATTTCCAGTAATTGGTATGGTAGTTCTCGTTACAAGATGCGGATGATTATATGATAGGGTTTCAATGAATAAATATAATGATTTGTCAGAGAGATTCAAGCCAAGAAGCAACGAGGTTGCTGGTACGTCTGCTGGTAATATGGTGGAATATAAAAAGAATTCCCCGGTATCAAAAGGGTAATTATATATATCTGGATTATAGTAAAGCTACTTCGAATGAAAAGTCGAAGCTGACTTGCTGGAGCTGTGACAAAATTGGCTACTTTGAAAAGGGATCGCAAAGTTATTTTTTCTAATAAATGCCAAAGGATCTGATGCGGCTACGTGTTAAACTTTTACTCAATTGTTGAGAGTTTCTCAGGTGCATAACTATATGCATAAATCTTTCCTTCCGTAGATGAAGTGCAGTTGATTCATCCTATTGATTGAGGTGTTTTCAAGAATCATGAAAGGTTTGAATGTGGATTGTAATTGTCAAGATACAATGAGGTTTAAGATGAAATCAAGTGGCAAACTTGAAGAATTATTTAGTTTCATATATTATAATTAATATTTTAATTCATTTTAATTGTCCAATATTATTAGTCCACAGTCGATAGTCCACAGTTAACAATTCAATAATTCATATATATATATATATATATATATATATATATATATATATATATATATATATATATATATATATATATATATATATATATATATATATATATATATATATATATATATATATATATATATTCGAATTAATTAATACGTATCGTGACCCGTATACATGTCTCAGACTCGATCACAACTCAAAGTATATATATTATTATAGAATCAACCTCAACCCTGTGTAGCTAACTCCCGTATTACTGCATATAGAGTGTCTATGGTTATTCCAAATAATATATATAGATGGGTCGATATGATATGTCAAAACCTTGTATACGTGTCCCGATATTTAAAGTGCGTAAAATAAATACAGAAATTAAATGACGATAAATAAAATTGCGAGAATGTAAATTGCGATAATTAAATTGCGATAAATAAAATGTAATCAGTTAGCTAGGAACAATTAGCTAGGAACAGTTAACGTGGATTCTTAACAAAATTCCGCAAAGTTAATTTATTTGTTTCTAACAAATTTTATTTTATCAAATGTTTTCTTCATTATGCCACTTGTTGGATTCTGATAAATTAAAATCTAAATATAAAATTGAATGAAAATGGTTATTCTGTGGTGAACGGATCCGTATAGTTGTGGATGTAAGTAGGATAGTAGATGAACGTTGAATCAGATTCGAAGAATGTACAGTGTAACTTATTAATGTGAAATCTAAATATTCCTCGGGTATTACCTACCCGTTAAAATATTTTCACCATTAATGGTTTGTGCAAAAGAATTTTTAATTACAATCTTTATGAAAATATACTTACATATATATTTTCTTCAGATGTAATATAGATTTAATGAGTTAATATGATATTAATCTCATTTGGTTTACTGTCAAAATTAGAATACATAATCTCTATAACGTTAAAGATTACATAATCGCCATGAAGAACGAAGATAATTGAGGTAGAACGAAGATCATACTCAAAGTACATATGATGATATTGAAGCGTGGATTGTTGATGGTACTGGTGTTGTTATTGATTGTACTGTTGGTGCCGGTGATGTTGCTGAAGTTGGTACATTTTGCACCATATTCTCTGAATTGATTATTCGATAGCGAAGTTTGTTGATTTATTACTCCAGGATGATTTTTGGTCGGAACGAGCGGATGAATAAGGTTCAGAATTGTGGATAGAATATAATCTTGTCGAGTTACCCTGGAAATGAGACTGAAAATGGTGTCTCGAACAGGTTCGCCGGTAAACGCTTCAGGTTCATTGTCAAGAGGTGAATTCGGTTGGTGGAAGGGATTGCCTTCTGCGCGTTTCCATTAACTAAGTCGACTACGAACCCATCAGATGAATTGATAATGGCTGATGGGTTGATTCATGCCGATGACGCTGTTTTCGGAGCTTAGGTGAACATCTATGTCGGAATAGCTGTCGGAATAACTATCGGAATAGCTATCGGAATATGAGGGACTCGAACTGGTTGCAGGATTCATCTCGTACGATCAGATGAAGGATTTTCGATAAGAAATAGATTATAAGATGTAGATTAGTACCCTGCAATACATAATTTACATATGCATATATAATACTAACATCCCATACGTTACGGAGGAATCTACGGAAAGTGTCAGGCAAAGTTTACAATAACAGATACGCTAAGATATGAATTTTTGTCTATACACTATTCATGCAATCATTGCAGTAAGATGTGTCTAGACTAAAAATAATGAGCAGGTAATTTCCTAAGGATGATAAGCAGATGATTTCCGACAAAAATGATAAGCAAAACTTTTGACATGTAGACACGGTCGAAGTCCAGACTCACTATTGTATCCTAAAGACTATCAGTTAGACACACTAATGCAAGACCCGGTTCGCTAAGACCACCGCTCTGATACCAACTCTGATGACCCGTCCTAATCCATCCGGACGAATACATTACAATTGATTACATCGCGAGGTACTTGACCTCTATATGATACATTTTACAAACATTGCATTCGTTTTTGAAAAGACAATCTTTCATTACATCGAAAGTTGACAGCATGCGTACCATTTCATAATATATCCAACTATAATTGACTTAATAATAATATTGATGAACTCAACGACTCGAATGCAACGTCTTTTGAAATATGTCATGAATGACTCCAAGTAATATCCTTAAATTGAGCAAATGCACAGCGGAAGATTTCTTTCATACCTGAGAATAAACATGCTTTCAAGTGTCAACCAAAAGGTTGGTGAGTTCATTAGTTTAACATAAATAATCATTTCATAATTTTAATAGACCACAAGATTTCATATTTCCATTTCTCATAATCATACGTCCCATGCATAGAGATAAAAATATCATTCATATGGATTGAACACCTGGTAACCGACATTCACAATACGCATATAAGAATATCCCCATCATTCTGGGATCCTCCTTCGGACATGATATAAATTTTGAAGTACTAAAGCATCCGATACTTTGGATGGGGCTTGTTGGGCCTGATAGATCTATCTTTAGAGTTCGCGTCAATTAGGGTGTCTGTTCCCTAATTCTTAGATTACCAGACTAAATAAAAAGGGGCCTATTCAATTTTGATCATTCAACCATATAATGTAGTTCAATTACTTGTGTCTATTTTGTAAAACAATTATAAAAACATCGCATGTATTCTCAGTCCCAAAAATATATATTGCAAAAGCATTTAAAAAGGGATTAATGAAACTCACCTAATGTATTTTGTAGTAAA
This sequence comes from Rutidosis leptorrhynchoides, assembly GCF_046630445.1. Classification (NCBI taxonomy): domain Eukaryota; kingdom Viridiplantae; phylum Streptophyta; class Magnoliopsida; order Asterales; family Asteraceae; genus Rutidosis; species Rutidosis leptorrhynchoides. The sequence continues at coordinate 127,698,053 of NC_092336.1, forward strand.
ATACATAGAACGACATTGAACAAGTATAGGGTTGGCCTCAGATTCACGAACCTATATTATTTGTATATTCATTAATACATATATAATCGTAATCGAATATATATATTATTATTAGTGAATTACTTGTTATTTTAACTATGTTTTTCATTAATAATATAATTAATTACATTTATTAACATTTATTACAATAATAATAATATAGTTATGTTATACGTAGTAAATATGGATTTTATATAACTAATGGTTGTTTGATAAAATAATGTTGTTAATAATAAATAAAAAGTTGTTTCATCCTAATATAATAATAATCATTGTTATAAAATGATAATTTTTATAAAAGTGGTACTTTTAATAGTATTGAATACTAATAATGGTTATAAAAATAGTGATTTTATTAATGATAATAATACTACTATTTATATTAATAATTATAATGATAATAATGTTGATATTAATGTTAACGATAACAATTTTAATCATAATTGTATATTATCTTATACTTATAATTTTTATCCTTATCTTTTAAATCATAATACTGATAATTCACTAATCATCTTATTTAGTACCTATCCTTTTATCATCTTTTATATTCTAATCGTAATAATGCTTATATCAATATTACTAATATTAATGATTTTAACACTGATAATATTAATAATAATAAATTTAACTAAATAATAATAATAATAATAATAATACTAATAATAATAATAATAATAATAATAATAATAATAATAGTTACAATTCTATTAATATTTATAATACTAGGAATAATAATAAAAACAATACTAACAATACTAACAATACTAACAATAATAATAATAATAATAATAATAATAATAATAATAATAATAATAATAATAAAAATAATAATAATTATAATAATTATAATAATAATAATAATAATAATAATAATAATAATAATAATAATAATAATAATAATTATTATAATTATAATTATAATGATAAGTATAATAAATTTGCTACCTTGAAGAAGTAGCTCAAAAAAATAGAAAAACCACCATCCGCCAGCCTCGAACCCGAGACCTCCCATTCCCTCACAACTCCCATAAACCAATACGCTGCTACAATCTTTTAGATTATTTAACAAACCGTATTTATTTAACCAGAGTTTCTGTTATCTTCTTCTTCACACCATTCGACTGACTCGATAACAAACCAAGTATAACCATATCTAATCCTTTTGGTTTTATTTAAAACATAAATGAAACAGATATATTTAAACTGAGTTTTAAATTCATTAACAACGAAAAACAGAAAAAAATATATATATTACACAGCCTCTGCTGCTACGGTTCTGCGGGAAAAAAAATGAAATTGATTTTGAGATTGGAACCTTTTTAGACAGAGATTTCTAAACGAAATATGCTCCTAAATCTTCCTAAAATCTATAAAAATTATTAATTTGACACGAACTGTAAAAGTCAATTCGAATTTTATTGATGAACAAACGTTGACTTTTTATTTTCAAACCTTGACTTCCAAAATTCGTTCGTAATTTGAAAAATTAATGTTTGAAACTTTACAGAAAGTTTTAGAGGAAGATTCCTAGTAACACTGCATTTAAGGATTTTTATTTAGAAATCAAATTCGAATTTTGGCCATGAAGGTGAAGAACAGATGACGTGAGAAAAAAAAATATCATTCTGTGTTTTTTTTTTTAATCTTTGCAATAGCAGAAGTACCTGTATATAATACTTGAGTGAACACATGATTTAACAGTTATCTTGATTGTAATTTATTCGTTTAAATTGGGGATTGGTTAGCAATCTTATTCGATGCCAAAAGGAAGAAGACAAACAGATAAATATCAGATTGAGATTAGAACATTATATGATACAGATATATATAAGAATTTAGATAGAAACAAGACTCCATAAAGTTGGATAGTGATATCAAACTAATTCTTACTAACTTGCTGTATATATACCGAATTTTAGCAGATAAATAAATAGATTAGATGTTGACATAGAACATAGTACGATTACTAATTTATTTATATATATGTAATTAATACTAAATAATATTAGTACATATTAATAATAATCATTAACATTTATAATACTAAGGATAATAATAATAGAATTAATAATAATAGTGATATCATATTAGCGCTAGTAATAAAATAAAATTAATTATAATAATAATGATATTAATAACAATAATATTAACAATAATAAATTAAATATAACAACTTCATATTTGTATGTTATATGTTATAATAATATTAATAATACTAATAACTAATATTAATATTACTAATAATAATAAGAATAGTAAACATAACAATTACATTTAATATATTAGCCTTTCATATTACTAAATTTGTACACTTAGTTATATATTTAACATATTTGAATGTTTAATTTTTATATATTTTATACTTATTACAATATACTAATTCTTATTAATAGAATTCATTTATAGATTTATAATAATACCATATATATATATATACATACATACATACATATATATATATATATATATATATATATATATATATATATATATATATATATATATATATTCGGTTTAATAGTTTAATTATTCTAATTATTATTTTACATTTTTAATTTCACTTGATCAAAGTATACTTTACAAATTTGAGATGTTTATATATATATATATACTTTTATTTATATTTATATTTATTTACATATTTATTTACACACAATTGTTCGTGAATCGTCGGGCATAGTTAAAGACTAACTGAATCCATGTAAACTATTCAAAAATTTTGAAACACGGTTTAATAGACTTTGCTTATCGTGTCGAAATCAAATAAAGATCAAGTTTAAATTTGATCGGAAATTCCCGGGTCATCACAACGTTCCTATTTAATTCACTAAATAACCTATGATAACGTTTAGATGATGAAAAGAAACAGTGCTCAATGATATTGAGTAATCGATGATGATGTGATGAACAAAGATGAGAAGCATGATGATGCATGAATGTTATTGATAATGATAATGGTAGTGATGTATGATGTTGGGAATTATAATGATGATAGCTGATCATGATGGTTATTAGGACGTTTAATTGATGATGAATAATATGATTAAGATAGGCGATGGTGATATGATTTTATGATAATGCTAGACGTAAATGAAATGATGATGAGTTAGATGATAACGAAAATGATACATGAGGGAGATGATGATGCTATGATATGTTGATGATTATGGTGATGATATTACAGTAAGGACGACGATAATATGGGTTAATGATGAAGTGATTCGGAGATGATGATCGTGGTGATAAAATAACGAGATTTTAGATGATGATAATATGATGATGATAGGATGATCATGTTGATGTTATGATTATGGTGAATTCGGTTAATTTTAGGAAGAAGAAGAAGTGACGAAAAAGGGTTAAAGCAATTAAGATGGTGATTATTGTAACAACCCAAACCAACCCGCGATTAAACCGTGTAAAATTACAAACAAAATTTTTTTTTTGCTGAACTGCCACCTGGCGCGGCGCGCCAAACCTGACTGTCCGGAAAGTCTTTAAATGCGAAATGTTTGACTAGTTCCCGACGTATTTAGACAAAACGCTTTTAACCGCATGTTCAATATATGAAAACTAGCGCGTTCCATTAATAAAATTTAGTTTACGAAGCGGGGCCCACATCGACCCAAATTACCCTTTAAGTATCAAAATACAATTTTCGACCATAAGACTTTTAATACAAAACAAAGCCGAGCATGGCGATTGGGGATACGCTACCCAATCCTAATAAATCCAAAAGCAAGCCTTCTACGCAAACTATGCAAGTCCTCTAATCCTCGCGCTTACCCGAGCCACCATCTGCATGCAATCTATAAAAAGAGTCAACAACGAGAGGGTAACTAACGCTTAGTGAATGATAATATACTACATACATATATATGTATAAAATGGACACGCCACAAAATAACAAATACCGCATACCGAGGCATCCATATAAGGCACTACACTAAGCATACCGTACGATCTCTAAGCAACGAGCTAAAGATACAACAACAATATAAGTTCACCAACGACGATGTGAACAACGCCAAATAGCTACACCCGGAGGGTTAGCTACAACACAACAATACATTAATATATAACGATATAAACGAACAAGGTTAACACCTTAACCCAATACCGAGAACCAAATACCACAATGAAGATTGGCCGAACTACACGAGCCTTAGTAATCCGAAACCACACGAGATTACTATCTTCACTACATCGAGGTTGGCCGAACTACACGAGCCTTAGTAATCCGAAACCACACGAGATTACTACCTCAACAAGATGACCGAACTACACGAGTCACCATGAATCCGAACTACACGAGATTCATTTCCACAATACAATAAGATGACCGAAACCACACGCGTCATCGTGAATCCGAATACACACGCGATTCACTTCTCAATATTATACCCTTCGCCATTGGGGTTATATCAACCACATCATAACCACGTGTGATAATGTACACGCGAACGCGTACTTCGCCAAAGATGGTCAACCAAAATGCACAACCGTGCCAATTGGACTCATACAAAAGTCCATCAAATCCATCTATATGTGAAGTGAGCTCTATAGCCGAGAATCACTTCACCCGACCCGCACCCATCCTACACATACATATGCACATAGGATATTATCACTCACCTTGAAGTCTTGAAGAATGCTTCCAAGTAATCCGCAACTCGCCAATGGAAAGTACCTATTCCATTATCACAATTACAACAATACACTTAGAGTGGATTTACAAATCAACCCAATTCGTCACTTAGTGCAATTTCGACCCAAATGCACTTCCAAGAACAAACCGTGCCCAAAACTAACCAATAATCACTAACACAAGTGAGAATGGTCCTAATACGCCAATTAAACCCGAACTCAAGTGTTGAACACGCGTCATACCCATTTTGACACTAAAACCCTAGTTTTGACCCATCAAGTCAAAATCTCACCATTTACAAGTTTTAACACCAAAACACATTTAACTCGGTTTAATACTTCAACATAATCCATTTTGAGTTTATAAACCTCATTAAATCGCCAAATGGGTCATAATCACCACCAAACCCTAATTTGACCCAAAGTCACAATTAGTCAACCAAATAACCTTAAATGGGTTTCAATACTTCCATAATCACTAACTTAAGTGATTAAACTCGATTTCAAGTCCTAAACATGGCCAATTAGTTCACCAACCCAAAATCCACCAACAATTAACAATAAACCCAATTACTAGCATCACTAAACCCATTTCATCATCTAAAAGGGTTTTTCATCAAACTAACTCAAACCCTAACTTGAATATCAAATCAAATAGATGAAATTCGGAGTTTGAGCTTACCAATACCACCACAACGTAGCTAGGAACGAAAGGAACAACTTTAGAGCTCGAGCTTTTGATCAATTCGGCCTCCTTCTTCACCAAAACCCTAAATCTCTCTCTAGAATCTCTCTCTCTCTCTCTAGATAGTTGGGAGTGATGAATGGATGTGAAAATGATCCAAAACTGATCCAAACCAGCTAATATGGCTCACAAATCCGGCCCCAAGTGAAATTACCCAAATACCCTTCATTTAAACCAATTAAAATAAAGGATTCTGTCAGCGCCAAATGGCGCGGCGCGCCCCATACCCGCGCGGCGCGCGATCCTACTGAAACGGTTTCTTTTGCATTTTAATTCATATACAATAAAACCCACACCATTCGGGTCTTACAACTCTTCCCCACTTAAACTCGATCACGTCCTCGTGATCCTCGTCACTTAACCAAACGGACCACACTCCACGGTCCTCAAACATACGTCCCAATCCGACTTTCCTAGGCAACTCTTCCCAATGAATCACCTTTAACAACCAAAATCGTCACACGCGATTTAACAAATCACAATCCGAGCACTAAAACCATGCTCAATCCCTCACATCGGGAAACTCAACCAATCTCGAACCGAGATATCAACCCTCTAGCGTAACATTACCAAGTACAATGCTAAAAGCAACCAAGTTTAATTCCTAAAGTCAACAATCCGACATGAAGACCGAACCAAACGAACCCTTACGGATTACACCCATCACTAAACATCCTTTGTAGTGCGCCATACGACCAATACGCAACCACCGTAACATCATAATCCAACGGCTAGAACCGATAGCGCCCAAAATGACTATGGAAACGCAAAACCCAAGGTGTACGAAATCAACCATCGTCACACCCGTAACAAACATGTGAGCGAAACACGGCTATCGCCTCACTAATCCCACAACATGGTCCTCACGACCCCACCATCGACGTATAAAACGACCGATAGTTCCCGCAACATGGTCCTTACGACCCTACGATTGGTGTATCAAACGACCAATAGATCACACGACACGAAGGCTGGCTGAAAACACACGCGCCCTAGTGAATCCGAACTACACGCGACTCACTACCTTCACCACAACAACAATCGGGAATGGCCGAACTACACGCGCCATAGTGAATCCGAACTACACGAGAGTCACTGTCCCGGAGGAATGACCGAACTACATGAGTCATTTGTGAATCCGAACTACACGAGACTCACTCCTCAATACAATGACCGAAACCACACGAGTCATTTGTGAATCCGAACTACACGAGATTCATTTCCACAACATCGAGGTTGGCCGAACTACACGAGCCTTAGTAATCCGAAACCACACGAGATTACTACCTCAATAAGATGACCGAACTACACGAGTCACCATGAATCCGAACTACACGAGATTCATTCCAATAAGATGACCGAACTACACGCGTCATCGTGAATCCGAAAACACACGCGATCCACAATCTCAACACAGGAATGGTACTCGCATTTCCCACCGGTACTCGTATTTCCCGATAGTGTTACACCATACCGACATAACACTACTCCCTTGATGAAGTCAGCGGACCCCGAAGATCATGCTTCACCGATATAACACCACGCTCATGATGAAGTCAGCGGACCCCGAAGGTCATGCTCCATCAATCACAACACCGGATGAAGTCAGCGGACCCGAAGATCATGCTTCATCGATATAACACCACGCTCATGATGAAGTCAGCGGACCCCGAAAGTCATGCTCCACCAATCACGTATTCCCATGATGAAGTCAGCGGACCCTAAAGATCATGCTTCATCAAACAACCATACCATAATCGAGCAAGAACTACCTATACCAAACATAGGTACCAAACAATAATTCTCCACAAGAGAACCCGACACACACCTCCCTTAACCGGAGGATTTCACCTTGCTCGCCAAACACGTCCATTATCTCTCAACGAGATTTACCACGTTACCATCTTGGTGATGATTCAAATCCAAACCATAAGTACAATTTATCCAAAATTGTACTCTACCACAAATCGACCCAACCAGGTCTCGACAACATTTTCCGGATCTACCAATAGCATCATCCGAAATCTCACACTAAAACTTCCTCGTGCGGGAGTATAACTCCCACACTTAGAACCACATTCCATATCCACAACTCGTACAACCGCACAATGCTACCACTTGTAGACTTTACCAACGATTGGGGTCACATGACCCATTACCACATCTTGCTCCAACCTTGAGCACACGAAGGATTTTAACCAACCCTTAAACACTTTGAACGAAAAGTGTACCGCAACACGATCGGAGTCGAACACCACGCTAGTAGGTACAAAAGAGGCACCTAATGTCGCGTCATAAAGACTCCATTACCAACACACATCGAGATTTAAAACACTCGATCTCAAGGGTTCCAACCAACTGACGAACATCATGATTCGTCACTTCAACATAAAAGCGAACACGCGCTTAACAACCAAACACCAAAACCATTTCCGTGGCTTGGTAGAAACGTTTCCCAAATACTAAGGAATGCTTGGTTGCACCAAGTCTTACGCCCTTCGCCCGTCAATCAAACATCAACATAGGGTACTTCCATTAGGAACGTCACCCATAGCATAACATGCACAACAAAGGCACGCAGCTCAAACTCAAACGGCATTTAATAAATAATCAAAAGACATATTTATCAAAATTAAACGTACCTTAACGTCTCCTGGCCGTACCCGTCCCCGCTAACTTGGGACATTCCGACTTACGATGTCCTTCTTTTTGGCAATTGAATCACACCATACCATCACCCTTTGGTACCGAACATTCCCAAGACCTGTGACCCCTCACGCCACAATTGTAACATCTAGCCGCACTAGAATCCGACATACCCGTTCGCGTACCACCCGTGCTCACACTCGGACCCTTAGCCCTCTTACTCGGAGCACCATAAGAAACGACCCTTCGCTCACTTGAAGGTTCACCCTTTTTCGATCGTGAATACGACTTGAAACCTCTAGCCAAGTCGAATAATTCCGAAAACGATTTCGCTTAACCCCGACTAATTTTACTTTTCAAGTCATCATTCAAGGTCCGATAGAAATCCCCCATCAACAAACGATCATTCCCCAAATACTCCGGACAAAAACGAGCCTTCGCCATAAAGGTCGTCTTGAGAGCACTCAAATCCATAGATCCTTGTCGCAAATTTTGCAATTCATTACGCAATTCCCACAAATCGGCCGAAGTCCGGAACTCCTCGAAGAATTCCTCCTTAAAGTCGTCCCACGATAAAGCCATAAACGTCTCGCCACCGACAAGATCAATCTTACCATCCAACCAATCCCTTGCCCTACCCCGCAACAAACTCGTAGCGAGTCTCGTCTTTCTCTCGGGAGGGCAATCAATAGTACGGAAACACCCTTCGACGTCCGAAATCCAAGTTGTGCTTACCAGAGGATCCGGTTTCCCATCATACATCGGGGGTTTAGTCCTCATGAAGCTCTTAAGATAACGCTCCATTTCACTACTACCTTGAAGTTCGGAATACCTCCTTTCCATTCTTTCTTCCAACGCACCCATTTGCTCCGCAACGGCGGCTGCAACCCTAGTGTTAAACTCTGCGTCATTCGCCTCGGTCTCGTTTCGCGTCGTCATTCTAAAGAATGCAAAACGATTAGTCCACGAATGTGTAAAACCGTACGCACGACACAGCCCCATCTTGCTAAACACTCATCGTACATCACTTGTTAGACACGATTTGCACCCGTAATAAGGTTTGCAAGTTCTTATTACGCACACATGCCGCATCGACTCGTTAGTACAACGACCGTCTCGCTCGATGATATACACAAACACAACCAAAATTCTACGCGGTACAAACACACGCGAGAATTATTATCACAACACAACAACATATTAATAATATCCGCATTACTAATATAAACGTTAGTCAACCTATAGCCAAGGCACTAACCAAACCCATTCCGACCCGTAATCCTACAAGTCCCGCAACAATTTAAGCACACACAAGTCTAAGTCTAGGCACCTATCTCAAGTCACCTAAATCCCTTAGACCATGCTCTGATACCACTTGTAACAACCCAAACCAACCCGCGATTAAACCGTGTAAAATTACAAACAATTTTTTTTTTTTGCTGAACTGCCACTTGGCGCGGCGCGCCATATAGGCCGCGCGGCGCGCCAAACCTGACTGTCCGGAAAGTCTTTAAATGCGAAAATGTTTGACTAGTTCCCGACGTATTTAGACAAAACGCTTTTAACCGCATGTTCAATATATAAAAACTAGCGCGTTCCATTAATAAAATTTAGTTTACGAAGCGGGGCCCACATCGACCCAAATTACCCTTTAAGTATCAAAATACAATTTTCGACCATAAGACTTTTAATACAAAACAAAGCCGAGCATGGCGATTGGGGATACGCTACCCAATCCTAATAAATCCAAAAGCAAGCCTTCTACGCAAACTATGCAAGTCCTCTAATCCTCGAGCTTACCCGAGCCACCATCTGCATGCAATCTATAAAAAGAGTCAACAACGAGAGGGTAACAAACGCTTAGTGAATGATAATATACTACATACATATATATGTATAAAATGGACACGCCACAAAATAACAAATACCGCATACCGAGGCATCCATATAAGGCACTACACTAAGCATACCGTACGATCTCTAAGCAACGAGCTAAAGATACAACAACAATATAAGTTCACCAACGACGATGTGAACAACGCCAAATAGCTACACCCGGAGGGTTAGCTACAACACAACAATACATTAATATATAACGATATAAACGAACAAGGTTAACACCTTAACCCAATACCGAGAACCAAATACCACAATGAAGATTGGCCGAACTACACGAGCCTTAGTAATCCGAAACCACACGAGATTACTATCTTCACTACATCGAGGTTGGCCGAACTACACGAGCCTTAGTAATCCGAAACCACACGAGATTACTACCTCAACAAGATGACCGAACTACACGAGTCACCATGAATCCGAACTACACGAGATTCATTTCCACAATACAATAAGATGACCGAAACCACACGCGTCATCGTGAATCCGAATACACACGCGATTCACTTCTCAATATTATACCCTTCGCCATTGGGGTTATATCAACCACATCACAACCACGTGTGATAATGTACACGCGAACGCGTACTTCGCCAAAGATGGTCAACCAAAATGTACAACCGTGCCAATTGGACTCATACAAAAGTCCATCAAATCCATCTATATGTGAAGTGAGCTCTATAGCCGAGAATCACTTCACCCGACCCGCACCCATCCTACACATACATATGCACATAGGATATTATCACTCACCTTGAAGTCTTGAAGAATGCTTCCAAGTAATCCGCAACTCGCCAATGAAAAGTACCTATTCCATTATCACAATTACAACAATACACTTAGAGTGGATTTACAAATCAACCCAATTCGTCACTTAGTGCAATTTCGACCCAAATACACTTCCTAGCACAAACCGTGCCCAAAACTAACCAATAATCACTAACACAAGTGAGAATGGTCCTAATACGCCAATTAAACCCGAACTCAAGTGTTGAACACGCGTCATACCCATTTTGACACTAAAACCCTAGTTTTGACCCATCAAGTCAAAATCTAACCATTTACAAGTTTTAACACCAAAACACATTTAACTCGGTTTAATACTTCAACTTAATCCATTTTAAGTTTATAAACCTCATTAAATCGCCAAATGGGTCATAATCACCACCAAACCCTAATTTGACCCAAAGTCACAATTAGTCAACCAAATAACCTTAAATGGGTTTCAATACTTCCATAATCACTAACTTAAGTGATTAAACTCGATTTCAAGTCCTAAACATGGCCAATTAGTTCACCAACCCAAAATCCACCAACAATTAACAATAAACCCAATTACTAGCATCACTAAACCCATTTCATCATCTAAAAGGGTTTTTAATCAAACTAACTCAAACCCTAACTTGAATATCAAATCAAATAGATGAAATTCGGAGTTTGAGCTTACCAATACCACCACAACGTAGCTAGGAACGAAAGGAACAACTTTAGAGCTCGAGCTTTTGATCAATTCGGCCTCCTTCTTCACCAAAACCCTAAATCTCTCTCTAGAATCTCTCTCTCTCTCTCTCTAGATAGTTGGGAGTGATGAATGGATGTGAAAATGATCCAAAACTGATCCAAACCAGCTAATATGGCTCACAAATCCGGCCCCAAGTGAAATTACCCAAATACCCTTCATTTAAACCAATTAAAACAAAGGATTCTGTCAGCGCCAAATGGCGCGGCGCGCCCCATACCCGCGCGGCGCGCGATCCTACTGAAACGGTTTCTTTTGCATTTTAATTCATATACAATAAAACCCACACCCTTGAACACCATAATACACAAGTATACAAGATAAATATTCGGGTCTTACAATTATTTCAGAAGAACACAAATGGCGTAATGGTTAGGATTGTTTTTGGGTTAGCGGGACGTCGCGGGTTCAAACCCGGACTTGGGCATTTTTTTAAAAAGCTACTTCTTTGAGGTAGTTATCTATATATTTATTTATTATTATTATTATCATTATGATTATTATTATTATTATTATTATTATTATTATTATTATTATTACAAATAAATATTATCTATATAAAAAGATATATATTTATTTCATATATTATAACTAAATTAATATTACATACTAATTTTTAAATAACATGTTATTATCTATAAAAATAGGAAATAGTTTTAATTAACCTAGTTAGTACTATCACATATAAATTTTCAAGATAACAAGTATATTAATATTAATAAATAAATTGTTTGAATATTATTACATGTTTTAATATATATAACTGATATAGGTTCATGAATCTAAGGTCAACTCTACATTGATAAATGACGTCATATGTATTTTTACTACAAAATACAGTATGGTGAGTTTCATTTGCTCCCTTTTACTCTTTACATTTTTGGGGACTGAGAATACATGCGCTGTTTCTACAACTGCTTTATTAAATGCTTTTGAAATATATTTTGCACTGCGAATACATGAAATGCTTTTATAAATGTTGACGAGATAGACACAAGCAAAACATTCCTCGAATGAATTATTATGCAGACAGAAGTTCTGCGGATTATTATTGAATTATGTGGACATGATAATTGCCACCATTGAATTATGTGGACATGATAATTGCCACCATTGAATTATGTGGACATGATAATTGCCACCAATTGAAGTGAATGTTATGTATCGAGAGAATGATTTTATACACAGGTTATGTGTATGTTATTTTTGTGCGCGAGATATGTATACGGTTACTAAGATTTATGAAAGATGATTTCGTACACTAGAAATGTGTAATGTATTTAAAAGATATCGCATGTACATTACAGGTGGGTATAGGATTCGGGCTCATTTGTACCATGCAGGATTTAAATCTTGTGGTCTATCAAAATGATGAATTTTATTGTTTTAGGATAAACTTATGAACTCACCAACCTTTTGGTTGACACTTGAAAGCATGTTTATTCTCAGGTATGAAAGAAACATTCTGATGTGCATTTGCTCATTTTAAAGACATTACATGGAGTCATTCATGGCATATAGAGGTCAGAACCTCTCAATGGGACCAACTGTTGAAGACTTCATCCAGATGGATTAGGACGGGGCGTTTCATCAGTAAGGATGACGACTAGTTTGTCCCAGGCCTTTGTTATAGACAGAATGGTGGAAAGTGATTTTGAAAACGGTAAGAGGAATGATGACAGGGAGTGTGATGACTCCGAGTGGTCAAACGGGTGGTCAATCCAGTGGTAAGTCAAAGAAATCATTTGGGTTTAGACAGAAAAGTAAGAGTCGACAAAGTGGTTCAGGGTCTGGATCAGGTAGAGGGAATTGGTGCCACACTTGTAAGTCTACACACAGTGGTCAATGCTTAGAGGCTACCAGAAGATGTCTGAGATGTGGTGCAGTAGGACATGAGTCTCAAAGGTGTTCATTTACAGGAAATGTGTGTTGGAGTTGTCATCAAATAGGGCATCGTGCTATAAATTGTTCGTCCAAGATTGTGAGTTCCGGGGTAGGGTCAGGTGCGCATTCAGCATCAGTTGGAGGGTCTACACCTCGAGTGGGTTGAAGAGGAAGAACCCTCCCACAGCAGAGAGGCCAGAGCTTTTCAGATGTCAGTTGAAAAGGCTATTGAAACTGATGATGTGATCACCGGTATGTTTTTAATCAACTCAATACCTGCTCGTGTATTGTTTGATTGTGGTGCGAATAAGTCTTTTATGTCATTAGACTTTTGTGCTAAATTGAACTTACCTACTACTGTTCTGCCTGAACCAGTTAGAGTAGAGGTAGGTGATGGAAAGATCACACCCGTCACAATGTTTGTGACTGGGGTTAGTATTGATATTGAAGGAAAGTCATTTCTTATGACTTGTTTAGTGTTACCTATTCCTAGTTTTGATGCAGTGTTAGGAATGGATTGGCTGAGCCCACTTAGAGCTAGTATTAAGTGCGATAGGAAAATGATTTCCTTTCGTTTAGCTGATCGAACCCGTGTTATAGCCCGAGGGGAACGGGGTGGGTATAATTTTCCTTTGATATCAATGATGAAAGCCAAGAAATCCTTATCCAAAGGGTGTGAATCGTTCCTAGCCTATGTAGTAGATGGTAAGAAAGAAAAGAAAGCAATAGCCGATATTTCGGTAGTTTCAGAGTTTCCGGAAGTGTTTCCAGACGAGTTACCAGGGTTACCGCCGGTAAGAGAAGTAGAGTATAAGATTGAATTGGTGCCTGGAGCCACTCCAGTTGCCAAAGCCCCATATCGTTTAACGCCATCAGAAATTCGTGAGATGATGTCACAAATTCAGGAGCTATTAGATTGTGGGTTTATTAGATCGAGTTCTTCCCCTTGGGGTGCACCAGTATTATTTGTTAAGAAGAAAGACGGGACCATATGTATGTGTATAGATTATCGGGAGTTGAATAAGAGAACAGTAAAGAATAAATACCCGCTGCCTAGAATAGATGATTTATTCAATCAGTTGCAGGGTGCTTCATACTTCTCAAAGATAGATATACGATCTACGTATCATCAGGTTGGAGTTGCAGAATCTGATATCCCGAAGACAGCTTTTAGAATTAGGTATGGTCATTATGAGTTTTTGGTCATGCCGTTTGGGTTAACAAACGCGCCAGCAGTCTTCATGGATCTGATGAATAGGGTGTGTCGTCCGTTTCTAGATAAATTGATGATTGTGTTTATAGCGACATATTAGTGTATTCAAAGACTGAGGTCGAGCACGTTGAACATTTAAGACAGGTGTTGAATTTGTTGAAACAGGAACAGTTATTTGCAAAATTTTCTAAGTGTGAATTCTGGTTGAGAGAAGTGCAGTTTTTAGGTCATGTAATTTGTGCCGAGGGTATAAAGTTGATCCATCAAAGATTGATGCGGTTATGAATTGGAAATTGCCAAGAAATCCGACAGAAATTAAGAGTTTTCTGGGATTAGCTGGTTACTACCGAAGGTTCATAAAATATTTCTCGAAAATAGCGGGTCCGTTGACTAAGTTGACTCGAAAAGACATAAGTTTTCGATGGGGTGATGATCAAGAAAAGGCTTTTCAGACTTTGAAACAGTTATTGTGTCAGGCTCCAGTGTTAGCATTACTAGAAGGTTTAGAAGACTTTGTGGTCTATTGTGATGCGTCCTTCGCCGGGTTGGGTTGTGTATTGATGCAGAGAGACAAAGTGATTGCTTACGCCTCCAAATAGTTGAAATTTCATGAAAAAAATTATCCTGTACATGACTTAGAAATGGCTGCCGTAGTGTTTGCCCTGAAGTTATGGAGACATTATTTGTCTGGGACACATTGTGTAATATGTACAGATCACAAGAGTCTGCAATATATTTTCTCTCAGAAAGAATTGAATATGCGTCAAAGACGGTGGCAAGAGCTGATTAAAGACTACGATTGTGAAATCAAGTACCATCCGGGTAAAGCAAATGTCGTAGCGGATGCACTAAGTCGTAAAAAGTCTAATGAGAATGTGAAATTTCTGCGTTTGAGTATAAATTCAAATTTGATCGATCAATTACAAACTGTTCAAGCCTGTGCTTTGGAGGATGAACATATTAAATCTGAACTTATCACTAAATGAAAATTTGACCTAATTGATGATTCTCGTGGACTTAAGACTTTAAATAACCGTATTTGGGTACCTATGCTTGGAGACTTGAGGGATTTGATCATGACTGAAGCTCACAAATCCAGATTGACAGTACATCCAGGTAGTAATAAGATGTATTATGATTTGAAATCAGTGTATTGGTGGCCGACTATGAAAACAGACATCGCTCGTTTTGTTGAAAAGTGTCATATTTGCACGCAAGTGAAGGTAGAACACCAGAAACCGTATGGTTCGTTGCGTCAGTTACAGATTCCAGAGTGGAAATGGGAGCATATCACGATGGATTTTGTGACAAAATTACCTAGAACTCAGAGAAAACACGATATGATTTGGGTAATAGTTGATCGTTTGACCAAGAGTGCTCATTTTCTTGCTACTCGTGAGACAGCGTCATTAAGTGAACTTGCCGATTTATATCTAAAAGAGATAGTTAGTCGTCATGGTGTGCCATTATCGATTGTGTCAGACAGGGATTCTAGATTTGTATCGAGCTTCTGGAACAGTTTACAACAGGATCTGGGTACACGTGTGAATTTAAGTACAGCTTATAATCCTCAGACAGATGGTCAGAGTGAACGAACGATACAGACGCTAGAGGATATGTTGAGAGCATGTGTATTAGAATATGGTGGTTCGTTGGATACACATTTTCCGTTGGTTGAATTCGCGTATAACAATTCTTAACATTCGAGCATAGGAATGCCGCCTTACGAAATGTTGTACGGCCATCGTTGCAGAACTTCGACTTATTGGTTAGAAGCTGGAGAGAAACAGTTTGCTGGTCCCGAAATTGTTCAAATGACAGCCGAAAAAGTTGCTATTGCGCGAGAAAAGTTAAAAGCTTCCAGAGATAGACAAAAGATGTATGCAGATCCGCGTAGACGTCCGATAACTTTTAATGTGGGTGATCGTGTGTATCTTAAGGTTTCACCGTGGAAAGGGGTTATCATATTTGGTAAACGTGGTAAGCTTGCGCCAAGGTATGTTGGGCCGTTTCCAATTAGTGAGATTCTGAATGATCAAACAGTTGTACTGGATCTTCCACCAGAGTTAGCTAGTATTGATAATACCTTCAATGTGTGTTACTTACGTAAGTGTAAGGTGGATGATGAAATGCAAATTTTACCAATTAAAGATCTTAAAGTTGATTTGAGTAACAAGTTGGTCGAGGAACCGATTCGAGTAGTCGATATAAAGGTTACTGTTGGTCCCTTGATTAACAACAGGAGTATTGTAGAGAGGGGGGGTGAATACAATTTCTTTTAACTAACTAATCAATTAAACACGGTTTAGTATTCAAGCATCTAATGTAAATAGAGTCAAATGTAATTTTTCAACTATTATTCTTTATTGATTAAATCACAAAGAATTACAACTATCCTTAGCGGAATGATAGTTGGTTGACACAGATTTACCTAGGTATAGCTATGAGGATAAACTTAAAGCTATTACATGTTTTGGACTCTAAATAAATAAACCCACACCACTAGTTGTAACAATAGTGGATACAACAATTTATAGTAGTCCTATTAACCGTGTAATGGTTCTATTGTCCACTGGTACATAGGATGTCTGTACTTGTGGGGACAACTGCATCAGAGAGTGTGCTCTCCTCTTTCCTCTTTAGTAGCTATTTGCAGGAACACCCCAATTCGGTTTGGTACCACTATTCATTTAAACAAATAGAATGTTGTGTTCCCTAGGTATTGACAAAGTATAACACATGTCTGCACATGTGTTAAATTTATGTATTCCTACGTGGTCTTGTAAGGTCACTTGTCAGCCGCCGACTCGTGTCCTTTCCTGTTCAACTTTGTCTTTGACTTCTGTTAAATAGTACAATTGATGTAGACCACTCAGGAAACCACCATGCTTGTAATGGAGCATGGCTGTCTTGTATTGTATGCTGCTTACCAGGTTTACTGGTTCTTCATATGCTGAGTCACTTGATGTTCTTGAATTGCTGGGTACTCATCATGTGCCGATTCAAAGAATACACTCTACCTTGTGCTGGTAGACTAGGCATCATACTAAACACTAGACACAGCAATATTTGCTGTCTATACATAAACAAACTTGTGCTGGCTGCACATAACATTTTAGTGCAAATAAATTACAGTTTTGTCATAATTAAATTCTTAATTATTTTGGGGACTCAACAATCTCCCCCTATTTGATGATGACAAAACTTATGACATTTAGAGAAAACACTAAAGCTAGCACAGAGGGACCTATTGAAAAATAGGCAGTAAACTTGTCCCTTTTTAAGTTTATTTTGGGATCTTTTGCTGAGTTATCTATATCTTATAATTTGATATGATTTTGAAGATAGAATCATTTCACTTTCATTACAACAGAGTATATACAGTAATTGCAAGAACATCATAATGAAAAAAGAAATAAACAAAAGATACAATTTGAGCACTAGAGGCCTATCTATCTTTATCTTTATCTAATTCATCTTCAGATAGCTCCTCTTGTTTGATTTTCCAGGCTTCAGGAAATAGGATAGGTATATTAGCAGGGTCAAATACAGGGATATGAGGAGGTAGAATGTTGGGATCTCTTCTTTGTGGGCCTTCACCAGTAGATTTCTTTCCTTTAGGTTTTTGAGAGAGTACTTCTTCTACGTTTACTACTGGTGCATTCCCAAATTTTGTTGCTTTGTTGAAGAGCTCTTGGAGTTCTGGCTTCAATGTCTTTTTAATACCACTTTCAGCTTTACCAATGAAGTACTCCAATATCTCCATCCATTCACTGAATCCTAAGGATCGTAACTCATCATCGTTTATCCTTTCTTGAACATTATTCTCCCTGCTGACATTGAAGGCTCTTTTTGAGCCTCTGTGCACTTTGATGATCTTGCTGGAATTTGATCTTCTGTTCATCACATTACCATACCTGCTCCTATAATAATGATCAGATAGTTCTATGGTTCGGTCAGTTTCTAGTTCATCAAAGGCCTTATCATGTTCCTTGACAATGGCTTTAACTAATTTGAGGGACTCAGCCTCTTGCTTTCTATCAGCAGCCAATTTGTCTTCTTCTTCCTGAGTTCTTAACCTCTCAGTGAGTTCAGCATCAGCAGCCTCCCTTATTTGCCTTTCAGCTTCTAAGCCCAACAGATAATCATCATCAGTAATTTTTAGGGATTTTGCTGTGTCAATCATCTTTCTACCCTCTTCAGTTCTAAGGGCTGCACGATACTGCCTTAGATCCATACCCAGCTGGCGAGCCTCTTGAAATTGAGCTTTATCCTCATCAGTAGAGAGCCTTTGACCACTGTTATTTAAATATACATCAATTTCAATGCCATAAGTCAAGGCAATGATGTAGAATGGCTAATCAAGAGGATGATACAGCAATTTAACTTGGCGTATCCTTTCATTAATAGCTGCTTGTATTTGCTCAAGCAATTCTGGTACAGTGATCTCCAGCCTCTAAGCCTCTCTTTCATCTGGATTCATTCTAAATAGATCTGGCTCACCACGGGCAACTGAATCATCTTCCCAAGTAGTGTGTTTATCATGATGTTTTGGGGAAGATGGAGGATACATGATTGATTCTGCAATGCCAGAAGAACACACTGAAAACTGATTAACACGATTATCATGTGTTCTGTTAAAATATGTGAGGGTCCGGGGAGAGATAGGTGATTGAACAAATAAGTGATCTCCTCTACCCCAGACTGTAAAGTCAGCAGGATTAGCCATATCATCATCTTGATTAGCACCCAGCTCAACCACCTTTACTGGGTCTTCAACACTTGTAGCACCCAGCAGCACACTTCTGGCTGGGTCTTCTATCATAGCACTCCTTGCTATTTCTTTAGTACCAGCTGACTGATTAGTATCAGCTAGCACACCTGCCACAGTATCTTCATCAGCTGCCTCAAATAGGGGTCCTTTCCTTAGGGGCTGGTTGTCCCTAGGAGCAGATTTCACCCTTTGTCTGTCGATTGGAATGGGTTCAGCTGATGGTTCTTGTGTTGATACTGGTTCTTGTAGAGGCAGATAGGGAATAATAGCAAGATGCTCCCCTTAACATCATCAACATCAAGGTCTGTTATTTCTGCTGTCTGTTGTTGTGTAGTTGGCTGAGCAGAAGATGCTGGTCGAGAAGATGAGCTAGTTTCTAATATTGCATCTTGCCATTTCATGAAAACGTCAACTCTTACTCCTCCTGACCCAGTAGATTGCAGATAATCTTTCATTTCTTCAGGGGTCATTCTTTTGATCCTGTCTGCTCACTCAACATACAGTTTTTCCCTTTTCTTGTCATACTTAACCATGAACTTAGCATTTCTTTTACGAGCATCTCTTTTGTACTTTTTAATGCGGATTAGTTCATCATTAATATCCAACTTATCTGGGTTCAGGCTTCTTTTATGTTCAATTCTGTGACACTTACGAGAAACATAAGCCTCCCATTTGGCATTAAAGGAATCATTTAAATCTTGCTATCTCTTCTGATGTCTCTCCAGTTTTCTTTTCATTTTCCTTTCAATCGTTTGAGAGACAACAAAAGATTCAGCAACAGCCAGCTCAGAAATATCACTGGGCTTACTGTCAGAACCAATATCATCCACTGATGTGGCAGACACACTGGGTTGAGATTCACCAGCTGCCTGTACACCAGCTTCAATATGAGCATTGCTGGGCTTAGTGCCAGCACCTTGATCAGTACCAGTACCATCATCATCACCATCTCTCCTTTACTGTTTAGGAGCCTTTTCATGCTCATGCTCCCCCTCAGATTGTTTTTTCTTTTTGGACTTCTTTTTAGACTTCTTCTCCCCCTTTTTGTCATCAGCAGGGGCAGAAGGGTGATCAGGGAAAACATGTGCATCAAGGTCACTATCTAACTTAGGAACTAAAAATGCAAAGTTGTTCCAGTCAGCATCAGTAGGAGAAAGATGCGCACCAAGATCTACACCATATTGTCGGAGACACAGATTTGAAGCTCTAACTTCATTTCTTGCAACACTCATGGCCATTTGATTAACAGTGGCCCTAACATCTACTTGTAGGGCAGCCATTTGTTGCATAGTCTCCACCAATTGAAGATAAGCAGAGACAGGAACCATGTTAGCCATTTGCTTCTCCTGTGAATCCAACCTCTCTGCAAATACCCGATTCTCTTCATTAAGAAAAAGATTCCTTCGATTAGCAGCATCAAGATCAGTTTGAAGACGGGCAATATGATCAGCATATTCATTATGAGAGATGATTCGCCTCTTGAGGTCCTCCTCTTCTTCAAATTGTTTGACAATAGCATCCACCGCTAGATCAGCAAAAGCACATACTTGTTTGAGCTGGTTTTCAATGGTAGAAGTGGTAACCTCCCCAGCTCTGCATATGGCTTCAGTCATTCTATCAACAATAGCAGAGCGAATGGCGCTTTGTAGATCTGGTGTAACCTCAGCTAATATCTTATAGACAGCCAGAGTGGAGATGGAAGCCACCTCATCAGCATTAAAACTGTTGGTCGAGGGGTGATCACTAGCAGCTAACGTAGAAGTACCTCCGTGGGGTGGTGGAGGTGGAAGGTCAGAATCTGACTCATCACCATGATCACCATTATTTTTACCTTCACCCGAAGGTTTAGAACCACTGGTATTCTTGTCAGCATCATTATTAGCATCAACAGTTAGATCCACTGGTTTGTCTTTGGAACCAGTCACATTATCATGAGTGACTGGTCCGCCCTTACCAGTACCTTTATCAGCATCACCATCAGATGAAGAAGATGATGAGGAAGAAGCTGATGAATCAGAAAGTACTGGCGAATCAGGGACATTCTGCATAACACATTTACAAGTAGCAGGATCTATGATGAACTTGAGAGGCCTCCATGTACCAGGCCATGGAGAAGCAGCTGGAGCCATACCAAAGTAGTGATAGTATGGCTACTCATTAACTTGTTGTAGTGTGGCCAACCTCTCATATATCTCTTCTCTTACTGGTCGATCCAGCTGAGATAATAACTCAGTCAGCTCCTCTTCCGGTAATTTGCTAGCTGAGACTATAGCACTTTGGGGATCAATGGTCAGCTGATCCACCAGCAAGGCAACTTTGTGAGTGATGGATGCTCCCCTATAGATGAAGTTAGGTACAACTTCATTAGGATCTGGTACCTGGCATACATATGGTTTCTTTTCAGCAGAAGCAGTAGCCTGAGAAGAATCAGTGGTGGCAGTAGCAGAGGTACCAACCTCCATAGTAGGTTTCGTAGAACCAGTGACATGTGAAGTATAGGCAGCATGTGCTGCGAGAAGCTCATCAGTAAGCACCACGTCATCTTGGTCACTACCTATGATAATCTCTTCAAAAGAAGCAGTTGGAGAAGTAACAGTGGTAGTGCCAGAAATGTCAATATCAAGAACCTCCTTAACAATATTACCAATGACCTTTTCAAGTACAGGAGGAGGTTCCATTATCATCTCCTCAACCACTACAGAATCAGTGGTTGAAGCAGCAATACCAGAGACAGTAGGAGGAGTAGCAGAAATATCAGCAGTAGCTAACTCCTCATTAGCAGTAAGAACAGTGGAACCAGCAACCACATTGTCTCCAGTAGAGCCAGCAGCAGTAGAATCAACAGTACCAGTAGCAGTACCATCAATAGACAAATCAGTAGCACCACCAACAGTAGCAGAAATGGAGAGCTCATCAGTAGAAACAATAACATCCTTTTCTTGCTCCCCCTCTGTCTGTTCATCTACCCTGCTAAGAACTGAAACAAAAGAACATTTTATGTTAACAACTGTAGAACCAAATAAATTTGACTCAACAATTGCATCTGTTGGTGGTCTCTGGGGATAGACTGGTGATTTAGTTAGCCCTTCGATTGAGACAGACTTAGGTGTCTGTAAGTACAGCTGTGACTCTGCTGACTCATTGGCAACACATGTTGACCCAGATAGTGTAAGAGTTCTGGATGGTAATGATGTAACATCCCGCCTTTTTCCGTTTACTTTTCCGTTTAACTATTTAAATTCCGTTATATGTTTATGACATCCCTCGTTAACGAACATGTCCCATCTTTCAAACAACTTTTATGCTTAAACTATGGGATGAGAAACATATACGTATCATGCTTTTACACTTTGAACACAAGTACGAAAACGAACATTCCACGTACGGGTTTGAACAAAAAGCCTCAATTCAATTATCATTAGTTACACTTATAGGGTGTAAACGTGAACTTATATTATGTGATCACATGGGCTTGACGAGCCTCATTCGGACGGTTCGCTACCGTTAGCGGATGAAATATATTTTCGGGTCTAGTGTATGTTCTAACACTACGCAAAGGGTGCAAAACAGTTAAGTTTGATAATTGGGTGCCCGCGAAACAAATAACAACCTTGGAATGCAAATGATATGGGGGCTTTACCAGGGCTAACTAATAAAAAGCCCAGAGCTGGAAGTAGTCAAAAGGGGATCGAGTCCGTAAAAGATTGGATCAGTAAATGGAAATTCACTGAAAAATTCTTTGTGAGATCGTCAATATTGTACCGAGGGCGTCTTTAGAGTATACCGAATCAGTAGGTTTAGTCCATGCCTCGAATGAAGTTTTTATGTGATCCCTATCTACCAAAATTTTTACTTCTGGTTCCGGCGAACGAATAATCAATCTTGTGGTTCAAATGCAACGTTTACTAAAACACCTATGATTTCACCAACGTTTTCGTTGACAGTTTTCTATATGTTTTCTCAGGTCCTTGAATGCTACTTGATACATGCTTCCGTACTCTTTTTGATACTTGCTTGGTTGTCGAGTATACATGCATAGTTGGAGCGTCTTTTGATAACTTTTAAATTGTGTCGCATAGGTTTCATTCGTATGTTAATCATTGTAATGTAACTAGTCTTTGAACTACTTTTGTAAACTTGAAACATCCTTTTACTTATAAAATGAATGCGACATATTTTTGGTCAAACGTCATGTTAAAAGACTTATAACCACGTAACGGTACCTAAGTAGTCGGCGCCGTCAAACATGATTTGGTCGGGTGGCTACAGATGGTATCAGAGCGTTGGTTGTAGGGATTTAGAGTTCATTGGTGTCAACCCCGAGTTGTAGGGTACATTAGTGAATCTAGACTACAATCGGCATATAGACTTGAAGTAGGAATTACTTGACTACTTGTGCATTTATACTCGAACGTTTCTACTCATATCTACTCTTATTTCATCTTAACCTCACGTTGTTTAATTTAATTGACACACCACCTTGACTTAGTGAAATAATGTCGAATGCACATGTGAATTAGGGTAATATAATTTCCGGGATTATATTACGGTGACTCATATGGACGTTCCGACATTATGGCATAAAGAATTTAAGGCGAGTCAAGAAAAATTTCTCTCTATCCTTATTCCATATCATGGTTAGTATTATTAAAAATACTAATCAACGATATTCTTGTGTTTTGAAGGAACAATGGCTCCTCGCCGTAGACCACGCCGTGAGACACCCGAACAAGCTCTACAACGAATGGTAGCCACCGCCGTAGAGGCAGCCATGGCCGGTCACTCTACCAACAACAATAACAACAATGATAATAACAACAACAACAACAATCAAGGGGCCGATAACTCAATCGAAGGGTGCTCCTACAAAGCCTTCATGGGGTGCAAACCTCACACTTTTGATGGAACCGAGGGACCGGTTGTACTCACTCGATGGTTCGAAAAAACGGAAGCCGTTTTTAGCATAAGCGGTTGTCAGGATCAGGATAAAGTCAAATATTCCACCCACACCTTTACCGGTATCGCCCTCACGTGGTGGAACACGTATGTACAATCGGTGGGTACCGATGAAGCTCACGCCCTCTCTTGGGCCGATTTAAGGGAAATGTTGATCGTCGAATTTTTCCCTCGTGAAGAAACCCGAAAGCTCGAACAAGAGCTAAGAACTTTAAAGGCAATCGGAAACGATCTCAAGGCCTTCAATCAACGATTCGCCGAGCTATCCTTGATGTGTCCCAACCTCGTGAACCCCGAATCTCAAAGGGTTGAACTCTATATGGATGGTCTTCTAAAGAGCATCAAACAAGGAGTGATGTCATCCAAACTCGCTAACCTACAACAAGCCTTGAACATGGCCCGTCAATTGATCAAAACGGTTGACGAAATCGTAGTTCCGGCACCTAAGGCCGAGGATAAATATGGCGGCAACAAAAGAAAATGGGAAGCCCCCCAATCAAGCAACAACTACAACAACAACTTCATCAAAAAGCCTTACACCTCCGACGCCAAGAAAAGTTATGGCGGAAATAAACCCTTTTGCAACAAATGCCACAAACACCACTATGGTGAATGTAGCAATCTCTTTTGTCACCGGTGTCAAAGGGGTGGTCATGTGGCCAACGATTGTAGAAGTGCCACCCCCGTTGCTCAAAAAGTGCCCAATGCACCAAAATCGGGTACTTGTTATGAATGTGGCCAAACGGGTCATTTTAGAAATGCATGTCCGAAGAAGAAAGCCAACCCCAACATACGCGGCCAAGCTTTCAACATCAACACCGAGGAAGCCCGAGATGACAATGAATTAGTTACGGGTACGTTTCTCCTCAACAACACTTATGTTACTTGTTTATTCGATTCGGGTGCCGATAAGAGTTTTGTATCCAAGACTTTGACTCATTCTTTTAGCACTCCACCACTTCCACTAGATACCACTTATACCATTGAAGTGGCCAACGGGAAACTATTGAGTGCCGACACATATTACCGGGGGTGTACGTTATACATTTTGGGTAATGAGTTTGAAATTGACTTGATACCCATGGAACTAGGAAGCTTCGATGTAATAATCGGTATGAATTGGCTAGCCAAAACAAAATCTCACATCCTTTGTGATCTTAACGCAATCCGAATTCCTATCGAGAATGGTAAACCCTTGATTGTTTATGGCGATAAGAGTTGCACCGGACTCAACCTCGTTTCGTGCATTAAAGTTAGAAAACTACTCCGTAAGGGTTGTTTTGCGATCCTCGCTCACGTTAAGAAAGTCGAGTCCGATGAGAAGCACATCGATGATGTGCCAATTGTTAGCAACTATTCTGATGTATTTCCTGACGAATTGCCGGGTCTTCCACCTCATCGACCGGTTGAATTCCAAATCGATCTTATTCCGGGAGCCGTACCCGTAGCACGTGCACCATATAGACTTGCTCCATCCGAAATGCAAGAATTGCAAAGTCAAATCCAAGAACTACTTGACCGTGGTTTTATCCAACCTAGCCATTCACCATGGGGCGCTCCAATTTTGTTTGTTAAAAAGAAAGACGGATCCCTACGAATGTGCATTGATTATCGTGAACTAAACAAATTGACGGTTAAAAACCGATATCCTCTTCCTCGCATTGATGACCTCTTTGATCAACTACAAGGGTCTTGTGTATATTCGAAAATCGATCTCCGCTCTGGTTATCATCAATTAAGGGTTAAGGGGAAAGATGTCTCCAAAACCGCTTTCCGAACTCGTTATGGTAGTTATGAATTCCTTGTCATGCCATTTGGTCTCACTAACGCACCGGCGGTATTCATGGATCTTATGAACCGCGTGTGCAAACCGTATCTTGACAAATTCATTATCGTGTTCATCGATGATATTTTGGTTTATTCTAAAAGCGAAGAAGAACACGAGGAACACCTTCGACTTGTGCTTGAACTTTTAAGACAAGAACGACTCTATGCCAAGTTCTCCAAGTGTGAATTTTGGTTGAAGGAAGTTCAATTTCTTGGTCACGTTGTAAGTGACCAAGGTATTAAAGTCGATCCATCAAAAATCGAAGCCATTAGTAAATGGGAGACTCCTACTACTCCTAGTCACATTCGTCAATTCTTGGGTCTCACCGGATACTATCGTAGATTCATCAAAGATTTCTCTTTGGTCACTCGTCCTCTAACCACGTTAACTCATAAGGGAAGAAAATTCGTTTAGGCAATCGAACAAGAATCCGCATTTCAAATCTTGAAAACGAAGCTAACCACCGCTCCTATCTTGTCACTTCCCAAAGGCAACGATGATTTTGTTGTGTATTGCGACGCCTCGAAACATGGTTTTGGGTGTGTGTTGATGCAACGAATGAAAGTCATTTCTTATGCTTCTCGACAACTCAAAATTCATGAACGAAACTACACGACACATGATCTCGAACTCGGAGCTGTTGTCTTCGCACTTAAAATGTGGAGACACTATCTTTATGGAACCAAAAATACCATCTTCACCGATCACAAAAGCCTCCAACACATCTTCGATCAAAAGCAACTAAACATGAGACAACGAAGGTGGATTGAAACCTTAAACGATTACGATTACGAGCTTCGTTACCATCCCGGGAAGGCAAACATTGAAATGTCCCGTTCTTATTGATTAAAAACGTTCCATATTAATTGATTTCGTTGCGAGGTTTTGACCTCTATATGAGACGTTTTTTCAAAGACTGCATTCATTTTAAAACAAACCATAACCTTTATTTCATCAATAAAGGTTTAAAAAGCTTTACGTAGATTATCAAATAATGATAATCTAAAATATCCTGTTTACAGACGACCATTACATAATGGTTTACAATACAAATATGTTACAACAAAATAAGTTTCTTGAATGCAGTTTTTACACAATATCATACAAGCATGGACTCCAAATCTCGTCCTTATTTAAGTATGCGACAGCGGAAGCTCTTAATAATCACCTGAGAATAAACATTCTTAAAACGTCAACAAAAATGTTGGTGAGTTATAGGTTTAACCTATATATATCAAATCGTAACAATAGACCACAATATTTCATATTTCAATACACATCCCATACATAGAGATAAAAATCATTCATATGGTGAACACCTGGTAACCGACATTAACAAGATGCATATTTAAGAATATCCCCATCATTCCGGGATACCCTTCGGATATGATATAAATTTCGAAGTACTAAAGCATCCGGTACTTTGGATGGGGTTTGTTAGGCCCAATAGATCTATCTTTAGGATTCGCGTCAATTAGGGTGTCTGTTCCCTAATTCTTAGAGTACCAGACTTAATAAAAAGGGGCATATTCGATTTCAATAATTCAATCATAGAATGTAGTTTCACGTACTTGTGTCTATTTTGTAAATCATTTATAAAACCTGCATGTATTCTCATCCCAAAAATAATAGATTTTAAAAGTGGGACTATAACTCACTTTCACAGATTTTTACTTCGTCGGGAAGTAAGACTTGGCCACTGGTTGATTCACGAACCTATAACAATATATACATATATATCAAAGTATTTTCAAAATATATTTACAACACTTTTAATATATTTTGATGTTTTAAGTTTATTAAGTCAGCTGTTCTCGTTAGTAACCTACAACTAGTTGTCCACAGTTAGATGTACAGAAATAAATCGATAAATATTATCTTGAATCAATCCACGACCCAGTGTATACGTATCTCAGTATTGATCACAACTCAAACTATATATATTTTGGAATCAACCTTAACCCTGTATAGCTAACTCCAACATTCACATATAGAGTGTCTATGGTTGTTCCGAAATATATATAGATGTGCCGACATGATAGGTCGAAACATTGTATACGTGTCTATGGTATCTCAAGATTACATAATATACAATACAAGTTGATTAAGTTATGGTTGGAATAGATTTGTTACCAATTTTCACGTAGCTAAAATGAGAAAAATTATCCAATCTTGTTTTACCCATAACTTCTTCATTTTAAATCCGTTTTGAGTGAATCAAATTGCTATGGTTTCATATTGAACTCTATTTTATGAATCTAAACAGAAAAAGTATAGGTTTATAGTCTGAAAAATAAGTTACAAGTCGTTTTTGTAAAGGTAGTCATTTCAGTCGAAAAAACGACGTCTAGATGACCATTTTAGAAAACATACTTCCACTTTGAGTTTAACCATAATTTTTGGATATAGTTTCATGTTCATAATAAAAATCATTTTCTTAGAATAACAACTTTTAAATCAAAGTTTATCATAGTTTTTAATTAACTAACCCAAAACAGCCCCCGGTGTTACTACGACGGCGTAAATCCGGTTTTACGGTGTTTTTCGTGTTTCCAGGTTTTAAATCATTAAGTTAGCATATCATATAGATATAGAACATGTGTTTAGTTGATTTTAAAAGTCAAGTTAGAAGGATTAACTTTTGTTTGCGAACAAGTTTAGAATTAACTAAACTATGTTCTAGTGATTACAAGTTTAAACCTTCGAATAAGATAGCTTTATATGTATGAATCGAATGATGTTATGAACATCATTACTACCTTAAGTTCCTTGGATAAACCTACTGGAAAAGAGAAAAATGGATCTAGCTTCAACGGATCCTTGGATGGCTCAAAGTTCTTGAAGCAGAATCATGACACGAAAACAATTTCAAGTAAGATCATCACTTGAAATAAGATTGTTATAGTTATAGAAATTGAACCAAAGTTTGAATATGATTATTACCTTGTATTAGAATGATAACCTACTGTAAAAAATAAAGATTTCTTGAGGTTGGATGATCTCCTTACAAGATTGGAAGTGAGCTAGCAAACTTGAAAGTATTCTTGATTTTATGTAACTAGAACTTGTAGAATATATGAAGAACACTTAGAACTTGAAGATAGAACTTGAGAGAGATCAATTAGATGAAGAAAATTGAAGAATGAAAGTGTTTGTAGGTGTTTTTGGTCGTTGGTGTATGGATTAGATATAAAGGATATGTAATTTTATTTTCATGTAAATAAGTCATGAATGATTACTCATATTTTTGTAATTTTATGAGATATTTCATGCTAGTTGCCAAATGATGGTTCCCACATGTGTTAGGTGACTCACATGGGCTGCTAAGAGCTGATCATTGGAGTGTATATACTAATAGTACATACATCTAAAAGCTGTGTATTGTACGAGTACGAATACGGGTGCATACGAGTAGAATTGTTGATGAAACTGAACGAGGATGTAATTGTAAGCATTTTTGTTAAGTAGAAGTATTTTGATAAGTGTATTGAAGTCTTTCAAAAGTTTATAAATACATATTAAAACACTACATGTATATACATTTTAACTGAGTCGTTAAGTCATCGTTAGTCGTTACATGTAAGTGTTGTTTTGAAACCTTTAAGTTAACGATCTCAATTAATGTTGTTAACCCATTGTTTATTATATCTAATGAGATGTTAAATTATTATATTATCATGATATTATGATATATTAATATATCTTAATATGATATATATACATTTAAATGTCGTTACAACGATAATCGTTACATATATGTCTCGTTTCGAAATCCTTAAGTTAGTAGTCTTGTTTATATGTATATAACTCATTGTTAATATACTTATGGAGATACTTACTTATCATAATCTCATGTTAGCCATATGTATATCCATATATATATCGTCATGTCGTTTTTACAAGTTTTAACGTTCGTGAATCGCCGGTCAACTTGGGTGGTCAATTGTCTATATGAAACATATTTCAATTAATCAAGTCTTAACAAGTTTGATTGCTTAACATGTTGGAAACATTTAATCATGTAAATATCAATCTCAATTAATATATATAAACATGGAAAAGTTCGGGTCACTACAGTACCTACCCGTTAAATAAATTTCGTCCCGAAATTTTAAGCTGTTGAAGGTGTTGACGAATCTTCTGGAAATAGATGCGGGTATTTCTTCTTCATCTGATCTTCACGCTCCCAGGTGAACTCGGGTCCTCTACGAGCATTCCATCGAACCTTAACAATTGGTATCTTGTTTTTCTTAAGTCTTTTAACCTCACGATCCATTATTTCGACGGGTTCTTTGATGAATTGGAGTTTTTCGTTGATTTGGATTTCATCTAACGGAATAGTGAGATCTTCTTTAGCAAAACATTTTTTCAAATTCGAGACGTGGAAAGTGTTATGTACAGCCGCGAGTTGTTGAGGTAACTCAAGTCGGTAAGCTACTGGTCCGACACGATCAATAATCTTGAATGGTCCAATATACCTTGGATTTAATTTCCCTCGTTTACCAAATCGAACAACGCCTTTCCAAGGTGCAACTTTAAGCATGACCATCTCTCCAATTTCAAATTCTATATCTTTTCTTTTAATGTCAGCATAGCTCTTTTGTCGACTTTGGGCGGTTTTCAACCGTTGTTGAATTTGGATGATCTTCTCGGTAGTTTCTTGTATAATCTCCGGACCCGTAATCTGTCTATCCCCCACTTCACTCCAACAAATCGGAGACCTGCACTTTCTACCATAAAGTGCTTCAAACGGCGCCATCTCAATGCTTGAATGGTAGCTGTTGTTGTAGGAAAATTCTGCTAACGGTAGATGTCGATCCCAACTGTTTCCGAAATCAATAACACATGCTCGTAGCATGTCTTCAAGCGTTTGTATCGTCCTTTCACTCTGCCCATCAGTTTGTGGATGATAGGCAGTACTCATGTCTAGACGAGTTCCTAATGCTTGCTGTAATGTCTGCCAGAATCTTGAAATAAATCTGCCATCCCTATCAGAGATAATAGAGATTGGTATTCCATGTCTGGAGACGACTTCCTTCAAATACAGTCGTGCTAACTTCTCCATCTTGTCATCTTCTCTTATTGGCAGGAAGTGTGCTGATTTGGTGAGACGATCAACTATTACCCAAATAGTATCAAAACCACTTGCAGTCCTTGGCAATTTAGTGATGAAATCCAAGGTAATGTTTTCCCATTTCCATTCTGGGATTTCGGGTTGTTGAAGTAGACCTGATGGTTTCTGATGCTCAGCTTTGACCTTAGAACACGTCAAACATTCTCCTACGTATTTAGCAACATCGGCTTTCATACCCGGCCACCAAAAATGTTTCTTGAGATCCTTGTACATCTTCCCCGTTCCAGGATGTATTGAGTATCTGGTTTTATGAGCTTCTCTAAGTACCATTTCTCTCATATCTCCAAATTTTGGTACCCAAATCCTTTCAGCTCTATACCGGGTTCCGTCTTCCCGAATATTAAGATGCTTCTCCGATCCTTTGGGTATTTCATCCTTTAAATTTCCCTCTTTTAAAACTCCTTGCTGCGCCTCCTTTATTTGAGTAGTAAGGTTATTATGAATCATTATATTCATAGATTTTACTCGAATGGGTTCTCTGTCCTTCCTGCTCAAGGCATCGGCTACCACATTTGCCTTCCCCGGGTGGTAACAAATCTCAAAGTCGTAATCATTCAATAATTCAATCCACCTACGCTGCCTCATATTCAGTTGTTTCTGATTAAATATGTGTTGAAGACTTTTGTGGTCGGTATATATAATACTTTTGACCCCATATAAGTAGTGCCTCCAAGTCTTTAATGCAAAAACAACCGCGCCTAATTCCAAATCATGCGTCGTATAATTTTGTTCGTGAATCTTCAATTGTCTAGACGCATAAGCAATCACCTTCGTTCGTTGCATTAATACACAACCGAGACCTTGCTTTGATGCGTCACAATAAATCACAAAATCATCATTCCCTTCAGGCAATGACAATATAGGTGCCGTAGTTAGCTTTTTCTTCAATAACTGAAATGCTTTCTCTTGTTCATCATTCCATTCAAATTTCTTCCCTTTATGCGTTAATGCAGTCAAGGGTTTTGCTATTCTGGAAAAGTCTTGGATGAACCTTCTGTAGTAACCAGCTAGTCCTAAAAACTGGCGTATGTGTTTCGGAGTTTTCGGGATTTCCCACTTTTCAACAGTTTCTATCTTTGCCGGATCCACCTTAATACCTTCTTTGTTCACTATGTGACCGAGGAATTGAACTTCTTCCAACCAAAATGCACACTTTGAAAACTTAGCGTACAATTCTTTCTTCCTCAATACTTCTAACACCTTTCTCAAATGTTTACCGTGTTCTTGGTCATTCTTTGAGTAAATAAGTATGTCATCAATGAAAACAATGACAAACTTCTCAAGGTATGGTCCACACACTCGGTTCATAAGGTCCATGAACACAGCTGGTGCATTAGTTAAACCAAACGGCATGACCATAAACTCGTAATGACCGTAACGTGTTCTGAAAGCAGTCTTTGGAATATCATCTTCTTTCACCCGCATTTGATGATACCCGGAACGTAAGTCAATCTTTGAATAAACAGACGAGCCTTGTAGTTGATCAAATAAGTCGTCGATTCTCGGTAGTGGGTAGCGATTCTTGATGGTAAGTTTGTTCAACTCTCAGTAGTCGATACACAACCTGAATGTACCATCTTTCTTCTTGACAAACAAAACAGGAGCTCCCCACGGTGATGTGCTTGGTCGAATGAAACCACGCTCTAAAAGTTCTTGTAATTGGCTTTGCAGTTCTTTCATCTCGCTGGGTGCGAGTCTGTAAGGAGCACGAGCTATTGGTGCAGCTCCTGGTACAAGATCTATTTGAAATTCAACGGATCGATGTGGGGGTAATCCCGGTAATTCTTTCGAAAATACATCGGGAAATTCTTTTGCAATGGGAACATCATTGATGCTCTTTTCTTCAGTTTGTACTTTCTCGACGTGTGCTAGAACAGCATAGCAACCTTTTCTTATTAGTTTTTGTGCCTTCAAATTACTAATAAGATGTAGCTTCGTGTTGCCCTTTTCTCCGTACACCATTAAGGGTTTTCCTTTTTCTCGTATAATGCGAATTGCATTTTTGTAACAAACGATCTCTGCTTTCACTTCTTTCAACCAGTCCATACCGATTATCACATCAAAACTCCCTAACTCTACTGGTATCAAATCAATCTTAAATGTTTCGCTAACCAGTTTAATTTCTCGATTCCGACATATATTATCTGCTGAAATTAATTTACCATTTGCTAATTCGAGTAAAAATTTACTATCCAAAGGCGTCAATGGATAACTTAATTTAGCACAAAAATCTCTACTCATATAACTTCTATCCGCACCCGAATCAAATAAAACGTAAGCAGATTTATTGTCAATAAGAAACGTACCCGTAACAAGCTCCGGGTCTTCCTGTGCCTCTGCCGCATTAATATTGAAAACTCTTCCGCGGCCTTGTCCATTCGTGTTCTCCTGGTTCGGGCAATTTCTAATAATGTGGCCCGGTTTTCCACATTTATAACAAACTACATTGGCATAACTTGCTCCGACACTACTTGCTCTGCCATTACTCGTTCCGACACCATTTGTTCCTTTCGTTCTATTAACCCCTGGTCCGTAGACCTCACACTTCGCCGCGCTATGACCATTTCTTTTACACTTGTTGCAAAATTTGGTGCAGAACCCCGAGTGATACTTTTCACACCTTTGGCATAGCTGCTTCTGATTGTTGTTGTTGTTGCGGTTATTATTGTTGTTGGGATGATTGTTGTAGTTGCTGTTGTTGTTGTTGTTGTTGTTGTTATTGTTGTTGGGCCGTTTGTTGTAGTTGCGATTGATGTTGCGATTGTTGGGATAATTGTTGCGATTATTGTTGTAATTGCTGTTGTTGTTGTATTGGTGATTCTTATCACCGTTTTCCTCCCACTTTCTTTTGACTTGCTTCACATTGGCCTCTTCAGCAGTCTGTTCTTTAGTTCTTTCTTCAATCTGGTTCACTAGTTTGTGAGCCATTCTACATGCCTGTTGTATGGAGGCGGGCTCGTGTGAACTTATATCTTCTTGGATTCTTTCCGGTAATCCTTTCACAAACGCGTCGATCTTCTCTTCCTCATCTTCGAATGCTCCCGGACACAATAGGCACAATTCTGTGAATCGTCTTTCGTACGTGGTAATATCAAATCCTTGGGTTCGTAACCCTCTAAGTTCTGTCTTGAGCTTATTAACCTCGGTTCTGGGACGGTACTTCTCGTTCATCAAGTGCTTGAATGCTGACCACGGTAGTGCGTATGCATCGTCTTGTCCCACTTGCTCTAGATAGGTATTCCACCATGTTAACGCAGAACCTGTGAAGGTATGCGTAGCGTACTTCACTTTGTCCTCTTCAGTACACTTACTTATGGGAAACACCGATTCGACCTTCTCGGTCCACCGTTTCAATCCGATCGGTCCTTCGGTTCCATCAAATTCCAAAGGTTTGCAGGCAGTGAATTCTTTGTAGGTGCATCCTACACAATTTCCTGTACTGCTAGATCCAAGGTTATTGTTGGTATGTAGCGCAGCCTGTACTGCGGCTATGTTTGAAGCTAGAAAAGTACGGAATTCCTCTTCATTCATATTCACGGTGTGTCGAGTAGTCGGTGCCATTTCCTTCAAAATAGTCAAATGGAACAAGTTAATCATACAGAATGTTAAGAGTAGTTAATAGTATTTCGTAGCATAATATGAACTCATTTATAAAAGCTTTTTCTTCATATTAGCATTTTATAAGTTTAAATTCGGGTAGTACCTACCCGTTAAGTTCATACTTAGTAGCTAATATACAATTCAACTACTACAATTCTATATGAAAAACTGATTATAATAATATTTCGCATTCAAACTTTTATACAATATTTTACAAACTTACAATACCGCTTATTTTACATAAAGCATGAAATATAGCACACAATAACTTTGATACAAGATAGTTGTGAAGATAATTCTAGCTACTACACAAGTCGTTCAGCAAAGGCAATAAAGACACGTAATTCATACGTCCAGAAAAAAGTCATGCATTCTGGTTTTACTAGGACTACTTCCCATCCTTGGTCTTGTGGAACATAACCGTTATGGCCGTTGATAAGACAGCGTGTTGTAACGTCGTCAAAGGGACGAGGGTTACGTAATGTCCAACAGTCCCATAACAATCTAAAAACCTCATTTCTTACCCCAATTACCGACTCCGTCACTTGTGGGAACGTTTTGTTTAATAGTTGTAGGCCGATGTTCTTGTTCTCACTTTGGTGAGAAGCGAACATTACTAATCCGTAAGCATAACATGCTTCTTTATGTTGCATGTTAGCCGCTTTTTCTAAATCACGAAGTCCAATATTCGGATATATTGAGTCAAAATAATTTCTTAACCCATTACGTAAAATAGCTTTTGGGTTTCCCGCAATATATGCGTCAAAGTAAACACATCGTAACTTATGGATTTCCCAATGTGATATCCCCCATCTTTCGAACGAAAGCCTTTTATAAACCAAGGCATTCTTGGAACGTTCTTCGAATGTCTTACAAACTGATCTCGCCTTAAATAGTTGTGCCGAAGAATTCTGACCGACTCTAGACAAGATTTCATCAATCATGTCTCCGGGTAGGTCTCTTAAAATATTGGGTTGTCTATCCATTTTGTGTTTTTATACTGTAAAATAGACAAGAGTTAGATTCATAAAAAAAATACTTATTAATACAAGCAATTTTTACATATATCATAAAGCATAAGCACACTATATTACTTATATTACACCACACGAATACAACTATCTTATTTCGACTCGCTTGTTTCTACTTCTTCGGTTTTGGTTCGTTTTGCCAAGTTTCTAGGGATATATGATGTTCCCCTAATACGAGCCGTCGTTATCCACATTGGTTTAGAAAAACCTGGTGGTTTAGAGGTTCCCGGGTCATTGTTACAACTTAAGGACTTCGGGGGTTGACGATACATATAAAGTTCATCGGGGTTGGAATTAGATTTCTCTATTTTTATGCCCTTTCCCTTATTATTTTCTTTTGCCTTTTTAAATTCAGTTGGGGTAATTTCTATAACATCATCGGAATTCTAGTCGGAATCCGATTCATCGGAGAATTGGTAATCCTCCCAATATTTTGCTTCCTTGGCGGAAACACCATTGACCATAATTAACCTTGGTCGGTTGGTTGAGGATTTTCTTTTACTTAACCGTTTTATTATTTCCCCCACCGGTTCTATTTCTTCATCCGGTTTCGATTCTTCTTCCGGTTCCGATTCTTCTTCCGGTTCCGATTCTTCTTCCGGTTCTGACTCTTCTTCCGGTTCCTCTTCGGGAACTTGTGAATCAGTCCACGAATCATTCCAATTTACATTTGACTCTTCATTATTATTAGGTGAGTCAATGGGAATTGTTCTAGAGGTAGACATCTATCACATAATATCAAAAGCGTTAAGAGATTAATATATCACATAATATTCACATGTTAAAAATATATAGTTTCCAACAAAATTTGTTAAGCAATCATTTTTCAAGTAAACACGGTCAAAGTCCAGACTCACTAATGCATCCTAACAAACTCGATAAGACACACTAATGCAAAATTCTGGTTCTCTAAGACCAACCCTCTGATACCAACTGAAATGTCCCGTTCTTATTGATTAAAAATGTTCCATATTAATTGATTTCGTTGCGAGGTTTTGACCTCTATATGAGACGTTTTTTCAAAGATTGCATTCATTTTAAAACAAACCATAACCTTTATTTCATCAATAAAGGTTTAAAAAACTTTACGTAGATTATCAAATAATGATAATCTAAAATATCCTGTTTACACACGACCATTACATAATGGTTTACAGTACAAATATGTTACAACAAAATAAGTTTCTTGAATGCAGTTTTTACACAATATCATACAAGCATGGACTCCAAATCTCGTTCTTATTTAAGTATGCGACAGCGGAAGCTCTTAATAATCACCTGAGAATAAACATGCTTAAAACGTCAACAAAAATGTTGGTGAGTTATAGGTTTAACCTATATATATCAAATCGTAACAATAGACCACAAGATTTCATATTTCAATACACATCCCATACATAGAGATAAAAATCATTCATATGGTGAACACCTGGTAACCGACATTAACAAGATGCATATTTAAGAATATCCCCATCATTCCGGGACACCCTTCGGATATGATATAAATTTCGAAGTACTAAAGCATCCGGTACTTTGGATGGGGTTTGTTAGGCCCAATAGATCTATCTTTAGGATTCGCATCAATTAGGGTGTCTGTTCCCTAATTCTTAGATTACCAGACTTAATAAAAAGGGGCATATTCGATTTCAATAATTCAATCATAGAATGTAGTTTCACGTACTTGTGTATATTTTGTAAATCATTTATAAAACCTGCATGTATTCTCATCCCAAAAATATTAGATTTTAAAAGTGGGACTATAACTCACTTTCACAGATTTTTACTTCGTCAGGAAGTAAGACTTAGCCACTGGTTGATTCACGAACCTATAACAATATATACATATATATCAAAGTATGTTCAAAATATATTTACAACACTTTTAATATATTTTGATGTTTTAAGTTTATTAAGTCAGCTGTCCTCGTTAGTAACCTACAACTAGTTGTCCACAGTTAGATGTACAGAAATAAATCGATAAATATTATCTTGAATCAATCCACGACCCAGTGTATACGTATCTCAGTATTGATCACAACTCAAACTATATATATTTTGGAATCAACCTCAACCCTGTATAGCTAACTCCAACATTCACATATAGAGTGTCTATGGTTGTTCCGAAATATATATAGATGTGTCGACATGATAGGTCGAAACATTGTATACGTGTCTATGGTATCTCAAGATTACATAATATATAATACAAGTTGATTAAGTTATGGTTGGAATAGATTTGTTACCAATTTTCACGTAGCTAAAATGAGAAAAATTATCCAATCTTGTTTTACCCATAACTTCTTCATTTTAAATCCGTTTTGAGTGAATCAAATTGCTATGGTTTCATATTGAACTCTATTTTATGAATCTAAACAGAAAAAGTATAGGTTTATAGTCGGAAAAATAAGTTACAAGTCGTTTTTGTAAAGGTAGTCATTTCAGTCGAAAAAACGACGTCTAGATGACCATTTTAGAAAACATACTTCCACTTTGAGTTTAACTATAATTTTTGGATATAGTTTCATGTTCATAATAAAAATCATTTTCTTAGAATAACAACTTTTAAATCAAAGTTTATCATAGTTTTTAATTATCTAACCCAAAACAGCCCCCGGTGTTACTACGACGGCGTAAATCCGGTTTTACGGTGTTTTTCGTGTTTCCAGGTTTTAAATCATTAAGTTAGCATATCATATAGATATAGAACATGTGTTTAGTTGATTTTAAAAGTCAAGTTAGAAGGATTAACTTTTGTTTGCGAACAAGTTTAGAATTAACTAAACTATGTTCTAGTGATTACAAGTTTAAACCTTCGAATAAGATAGCTTTATATGTATGAATCCAATGATGTTATGAACATCATTACTACCTTAAGTTCCTTGGATAAACCTACTGGAAAAGAGAAAAATGGATCTAGCTTCAACGGATCCTTGGATGGCTCGAAGTTCTTGAAGCAGAATCATGACACGAAAACAAGTTCAAGTAAGATCATCACTTGAAATAAGATTGTTATAGTTATAGAAATTGAACCAAAGTTTGAATATGATTATTACCTTGTATTAGAATGATAACCTACTGTAAGAAACAAAGATTTCTTGAGGTTGGATGATCTCCTTACAAGATTGGAAGTGAGCTAGCAAACTTGAAAGTATTCTTGATTTTATGTAACTAGAACTTGTAGAATATATGAAGAACACTTAGAACTTGAAGATAGAACTTGAGAGAGATCAATTAGATGAAGAAAATTGAAGAATGAAAGTGTTTGTAGGTGTTTTTGGTCGTTGGTGTATGGATTAGATATAAAGGATATGTAATTTTGTTTTCATGTAAATAAGTCATTAATGAATAATCATATTTTTGTAATTTTATGAGATATTTCATGCTAGTTGCCAAATGATGGTTCCCACATATGTTAGGTGACTCACATGGGCTGCTAATAGCTGATCATTGGAGTGTATATACTAATAGTAAATACATCTAAAAGCTGTGTATTGTACGAGTACGAATACGGGTGCATACGAGTAGAATTGTTGATGAAACTGAACGAGGATGTAATTGTAAGCATTTT
This sequence comes from Rutidosis leptorrhynchoides, assembly GCF_046630445.1. Taxonomy (NCBI): domain Eukaryota; kingdom Viridiplantae; phylum Streptophyta; class Magnoliopsida; order Asterales; family Asteraceae; genus Rutidosis; species Rutidosis leptorrhynchoides. The sequence goes on from NC_092336.1 coordinate 127,737,536, forward strand.
TGTTAAGTAGAAGTATTTTGATAAGTGTATTGAAGTCTTTCAAAAGTGTATAAATACATATTAAAACACTACATGTATATACATTTTAACTGAGTCGTTAAGTCATCGTTAGTCGTTACATGTAAGTGTTGTTTTGAAACCTTTAAGTTAACGATCTCAATTAATGTTGTTAACCCATTGTTTATTATATCTAATGAGATGTTAAATTATTATATTATCATGATATTATGATATATTAATATATCTTAATATGATATATATACATTTAAATGTCGTTACAACGATAATCGTTACATATATGTCTCGTTTCGAAATCCTTAAGTTAGTAGTCTTGTTTATATGTATATAACTCATTGTTAATATACTTATGGAGATACTTACTTATCATAATCTCATGTTAGCCATATGTATATCCATATATATATCGTCATGTCGTTTTTACAAGTTTTAACGTTCGTGAATCGCCGGTCAACTTGGGTGGTCAATTGTCTATATGAAACATATTTCAATTAATCAAGTCTTAACAAGTTTGATTGCTTAACATGTTGGAAACATTTAATCATGTAAATATCAATCTCATTTAATATATATAAACATGGAAAAGTTCGGGTCACTACAAACATAGTAGCCATGCCTTAAGTCGAAAAGAAAGAGCGGTGCCTCTTCGTGTCTGAGCTTTAAACATCACCATCCACACCAACCTTAATAGCCAAATTCGGGTAGCCCAAGATGAGGCTCTCAAGGATGAAAATGTTTCACACGAGCTCTTGAACATTCTCATCTCTCGATTCGAAATTAGGGGGACCGGACTCCGATATTTCACCGAAAGGATTTGGGTGCCTAGTTATGGGGACCTACGAAGCCTTATTTTAGATGAAGCCCATAAATCACGATACTCGATTCATCCCAGTGCCAATAAGATGTACCACGACCTTAAAGAACAATATTGGTGGTCGAACATCAAGAGGGACGTAGCTTCTTACGTTGCCAAGTGTTTGACATGTTCCAAAGTCAAAGCCGAACACCAAAGAACGTCCGGGTTACTTCAACAACCCGAAATCCTGAAATGGAAGTGGGAAAGAATAATAATGGATTTTATCACCAAGCTACCAAAAACGACAGGCGGTTATGATACCATTTGGGTTATTGTTGACCGTCTCACCAAATCCGCACACTTTCTCGCCATGAAGGAGACCGAAAAAATGGAGAAACTTGCACAACTTTACATCAAGGAGATCGTAGCCTGACACGGTGTACCTTTATCGATTATCTCTGACCGAGATGGCCGTTTTATTTCTAGATTTTGGCGTACCTTGCAAGAAGCGTTGGGAACGCGTTTAGACATGAGCACCGCATATCACCCTCAAACCGATGGACAAAGCGAACGCACAATTCAAACCTTGGAGGAAATGTTACGAGCTTGCGTTGTTGATTTTGGAAAAGCTTGGAACAAGCACTTACCTCTCGCTGAGTTCTCTTACAACAATAGTTATCACGCGAGTATTAAAGCCGCACCTTTTGAAGCGCTATATGGCCGAAAATGTCGTTCACCTCTTTGTTGGGCCGAGGTAGGCAACGTGCAAATCACCGGACCCGAACTCATTCACGAAACCACCGAGAAGATCGTACAAATCCGAGATAGGCTTCGGACGACCCGGAGTCGTCAAAAGTGCTACACCGACAAAAGACGCAACGACCTCGAATTTCAAGTCGGTGATCGAGTAATGTTAAAAGTCACACCTTGGAAAGGTGTAATCCGTTTTGGGAAACGCGGGAAGCTAAATCTACGGTATATTGGTCCTTTCGAAATCTTGGAGCGTATTGGAACCGTTGCTTATCGTTTAGATCTTCCGCCTCAATTGAACTCCGTTCATCCTACCTTCCATGTATCTAACTTGAAAAAGTGTCTTGCCGAACCCGATATCGTCATCCCTCTCGAGGAACTTACTATTGATGACAAACTTCATTTTGTGGAGGAACCGGTTGAAATTGTGGACACCTCGGTCAAGACATTGAAACAAAGCCGAATTCCGATTGTTAAAGTCCGTTGGAACGCCAAAAGAGGACCCGAGTTTACTTGGGAAAGGCAAGATCAAATGCAAAGGAAATACCCTCATCTATTCCCGGTTCCGGAAACGCAAGATTTCGAGGAAGAAACAACGACTACTACGCCTACTTAAATTTCGGGACGAAATTTCTTTTAAGGAGTAGGTAATGTAACATCCCGCCTTTTTCCGTTTACTTTTCCGTTTAAGTATTTAAATTCCGTTATATGTTTATGACATCCCTCGTTAATACGCGTTTTAAAAATATCTCGTTTAGGTAATTCTCGCACCCGAATGAAACTAGAGGGACCAAACTTGCCAAAGTGCCAAACCTTTAACTAGGTCAAAGGTCAACACTCCATCTCCTCCATTCACTTTATCAATTTCTTTTCTCTTTTCTTTTAACACTTTTAAACTATCTCTAAAACTCCATCTCCAAGAATCATCATCTAAATTCGTTCAAGAAAGCTTCAATCAAAACAAATTACATATTTGAACTCCTTGCAACTTCCTCTTCGATTCCATATCGATTACATCTCATTTGGGTAACTTTATAAAATCACTAGATTTTGTGTTCTTGATGTTTTTAATTAATAAAGTTGTTAATTAGTGTCTATGGCTCAAGTCTAACATGAATATATGATTTATATGTTCGATCTTGTTATTTTTGATAACTAGCATGAACTTGAAAGTTTGGTGTGTTTGATTGATGTTTTAGATGCTTAAATGTTGTTAAATGTTATAAATGCATGTATTAAATGTGTTCCTAACATCACTAGCTTCAATTTGATGTGTAGGTTACTTTAGAAAACTCCATAAACTTGATTAGTGATTTTGGTGAATTTGGGTTAGGGTTTGATAAGCTTGAAATGAATATTTGGTGCATTGAATGCCATGAATTATTGTTAGTAAGTAGTTAGTTGTATTGTATGCTTGATTATCTACAAAACGGCGTGTTTTATGTATGCATTAAATGCCCGAATCATAAATGTGCACTTGTAAAATTTGAAGCATTAAATGTGTGCATTGATTGATCATTTGATTTAAAAAGTCGGTTATTGCAAATGATGTTTTTGGTTGTTGAAATGTGCTTAGTCGTGTTCCTTGTCAAATTACCTTTCCAACGATATAAGATACGAGTTCTAAGTATTTGCGGTTTGTGTTTTATGCATAAAATGGTTTTGGGTTGAGACTTAGAAAACTGAAACTGGCCAGGTGCCAGCTCGCGTGTAATGCCGCGGCGCGGCCAGCCTTTGTCGCGGCGCGACATAAGGCGTGTCCAGCTTCTAACCACCTTGTCCAATATACGAAAAATGTGTGGCATGCTATGGACCTCCGATTCACATGAAACTTGTTCTAACATGCTTATATATGAATAACTAACACAGAAAAATAGTTCGGGACCCGACCCGAACATGTTGACTTTTTCGTTGACTTTGACCCGACCAAAGTTTGACTTTTTGTCAAACTTAACCAAATGATTGTGCAATCTTTCTAACTTGTTTCTATACTAGTATCTTGCATGAAACTTGACAATTTGATTCACATGCTACATAATCGAGTCGTAACGAGCCATAGGACTAATTGAACATCTTTGACCTATCGTGTTTACCGTTATTGATACGACCTATTTGTTTAGGTCAAGACTAGCATTATCCTTTACACACGTTACTTTGTGAAGTACTTTTCATACGTGCACTCAAGGTGAGATCATAGTCCCATCTTTCAAACAACTTTTATGCTTAAACTATGGGATGAGAAACATATACGTATCATGCTTTTACACTTTGAACACAAGTACGAAAACGAACATTCCACGTACGGGTTTGAACAAAAAGCCTCAATTCAATTATCATTAGTTACACTTGCAGGGTGTAAACGTGAACTTATATTATGTGATCACATGGGCTTGACGAGCCTCATTCGGACGGTTCGCTACCGTTAGCGGATGAAATATATTTTCGGGTCTAGTGTATGTTCTAACACTACGCAAAGGGTGCAAAACAGTTAAGTTTGATAATTGGGTGCCCGCGAAACAAATAACAACCTTGGAATGCAAATGATTTTGATAATCATATTATATTAAATCTTGTGGTTCAAATGCAACGTTTACTAAAACACCTATGATTTCACCAACGTTTTCGTTGACAGTTTTCTATATGTTTTCTCAGGTCCTTGAACGCTACTTGATACATGCTTCCGCACTCTTTTTGATACTTGCTTGGTTGTCAAGTATACATGCATAGTTGGAGCGTCTTTTGACAACTTTTAAATTTTGTCGCATAGGTTTTATTCGTATGTTAATCATTGTAATGTAACTAGTCTTTGAACTACTTTTGTAAACTTGAAACATCCTTTTACTTATGAAATGAATGCGACATATTTTTGGTCAAACGTCATGTTAAAAGACTTATGACCACGTAACGGGGCCTAAGTATTCGGAGCCGTCAAACATGATTTGGTCGGGTCGCTACAAATGAAGTAGGAGTGAGACTCTTAGCAGAATCAAAGTAACATTTAGGCTGTGCAGTGGCCTAAGCTGATTCAACACGATGAGGAACCAGCTCAAGACTGCTTTGCGGGTCAGTTATGTTCTCTGCTGGTTGTACTGTCAGCAGAGGGTATTGCATGATGCTTTTTTTAGAAAAATGTGGAAGTGCCTGGTTAGAAGAGTATGGGTTGCTACTCTTCTTAACACTAGTTTTAAAACCAGTCAGCTTGGGAGTAAAGGTTGTGTCTTTAACTCCAATTTCATTTTTCAAGTCAGCAGTTAAAAGATTTTTAATTAAGTTAGAGCTTTCTGCTCTTTGGTCTAGAGACGCACTAGGTTCCATAGCAGCTTTCTTTGCAGAAGCAGCAGTTGAGACTGGGGCAATCCCTCCTGTGGTTTGCTTGGAGCCAGCTTTAGCTCGTTTGGATTTGCTTGTTACCAAGAAATAGTTAAGCAACGGATTCCAATACTAGAAGTGGGTAGTCAGTATATAAGACTATGGCTGTTCTTTATGATCAGAGAGCACTAGATTCTAATACAACTACTGCTTTACCAGTATGTGAGACGGTGGATGTACTAGTTGAGGTAGCTAGCTTCTTCCTTTTCACAGCTGGCTTTTGCTGAGGTCCCTCCCCCTCAGCTGGTGGAACACCAGAGGCAGTCGTAGGGGCAACTCCACCTTGAGCAGCAAGATACTCAAGCATTGTTGGCGTCAAAGCAGCATATAAAGCAGTAGGTTTATCCTTTAGCATCCCCCTTGCTTTAGAGGCAGGTCAAATGATTCATCAGCAATCTGCTGGTAAGCTTCACCTAGCTCATTTTCAAACACAAGGCTCAAGAACCTTGGAAAGGGGATTAGATGTGTTCGTTTGGGTGCAAGCACCATTTCCCTTAATCTGAGGTTGATCTCAGCTGCGTAGTCAATGTTCCTGTTGAACAGTAAACCATGACCAAGTTTGAGCTCAAAATCTGAGCACTGATCAAAACTACCGGACTTTTAGCTGATGCACTGGGTCAGCAGTCCAAAGAAGTAATACCATAGCGGTGGCATGTTCTTCCTTAGTGGTGTATGAGCAATTGGACCAGCATAACCAATTGTTTCCAGCACTTCCCTCCTCAAATCATCGCTCGTCGGTGAATTAAGAAATGGACCATTGGGTAATTGAAGGGCACGTCAGAGGGCATCAACAGTGATCGATCAATCTAGGGTTTCAGTCACCATGCCACGAATACAAGGAGCATTATGTTGAGTGGTGGCCATGGTGGCAGTATAACAAAATCTCTCTAAATAGGCCGGATAGAGGCGAGAAGGAACTCCGGTGATGGATCTCGCCAAGGGGCATCGCCTGATGTAGTCAATCAAAGCCTTATAGCCAATGTTGGCTTTAGACTTGGAAATAGAGAGTGTGTGCTGCATTGTCTCTGGAAAGGCGAATCAGTGCATGGTCTGGTGCATTAGCAGCCCTGATCAGATTGGGGTGAAGATTGAACAGTGGACACTGTACAATTTGTTCCTCAACGACCGGTGGAAGTTGTTGTTCTGGTTATTGTTGCTGTGGTTGGTGTTCCTCTAGTTTGTATTCAGTGGGTGGTGATTATGGATGTTGTTGTTCTTGGTCTACCATTGATGAAGTCGTTGAAAATGGATGTATGAAGAATATGAAGATTTGTGATTTTAGAGAGAAGAGTGTGTTTTTGAAAGGTAAATCAAAGAGTTAATAACCGAAGGTTATTATGTGGAGTTGATCGCCTTATCTAACCTTTCGGATTGGTGGAAAAAGTGCAGAAAAGAGAAAATGGCAACTGTCATCTGCATGCGCGTGGGCAGATGTGACAGACTGGCGCGTTTTCAAGGGGACACAGACTGTTGACATGATGTTTAATCGGCTTGAACACTCATACCTCCCATTTAGCATTAAATGCAGCAGTTTTCAAATCAATTTGAAGTTAAAAACTATAAGATAAATTTTGTATTAAATACAAAAATTCTTTGTGTCATTTAATATGTAATGAATTTAATTTTAAATCATTGGGAGTAAATGAGTTTCAGATTTAAGGTATCATTTAAGTATTGTGAGCTATTTATTATTTCGTTTTGAACATTGAATAATCATGATATAAAAGACCTTGTTGTGCTGACTGTTTGACATGTAGGCAGTAAGTGAAAGACATTTTGACTTACTAGTTTGCCCTACATGTTGTAGAGCCAGCACACCAACAAAGTTGCCTTTTATTTTAAAGTTCAAGCATACTGTAACGACCCGCACTTTTTCGATCATACTATACTTATAAGATTAATATTTACATAAATTAAACCTTGCCAACATGATAAGCAATCCAAATTGTCGAGACTTATATTTCCAAAAAGAGTTTTACACAACGTTTGACCGTCTAGTTTGACCGATGATATCACGAACTATACAATATATGATAATTATACGTTTGTGTATATAAATGTATATATACATATTTAACATGATTAATAAATGTTTTAATATCTCATTTTGTATTAATAACAACAAGTTATATGTGTATTTTGAAACTACTAACTTAAGTTTTCAAAACGATAACTATACGTAACGTTATTTGACATAAATACTTAAGACTTATAATGTTTATACATATATCGTATAAGTAATGTATTTAATCACTTTTAAGAACTTAAATACATAAAATCATATAAGTGTATTCACAAAAGATAGCTATATTTGAATCCTCATTCCATTTTTCACAAAATTTCTATACGTATACCTAGAGTATTTGTACTCGTATCTTACCAAGCTTCTATACGTATTTACTAATAGTAAATACACATCAAATCACCACCTAACCCACCCTTGTTACTGCCCTTAGAGCAAGGTAATTGGAATTTGGATGCATGCATGAATTATTATACAAAAATACAAGAGAAAACCTTGTCTTGTCTCCTCATGGCCACGTTTTTATGGCCTTTATATGTATCATCATCTTCATTCATTTTACTTCAACTTTCTAGCCAAAACACACACATACTTTGAAGCCTTAAAACCCTTAATCAATTCAGCAAAGTTTCCAAGAAGATCTAGCTTCAAAAACCATACTAAAACACCATAAGAAAACCATACAAAAACACTTCAAGAAAACCCTCCAAGAACACCAACTTACTTCCAATCTTTCATCCACTTCTATCACCCTTGTGATTCTAGCTTCTTACTTCTCTCTTACAGCAACTTCATCCAAGGAACTTGAGGTAGAATCTATGTTCATAACCTTATTCGATTTATATATATAGCTATCTTATTTTGTGGTACAAAAGTTTAACAACAAGAACATAGTTTGAATGTTTTCAAACTTGTTTGCAAACTAAATAGATCCTTCTAACTTAACTTTTAAAATACTTCAAGACCTGTAATATAACTTATGTATATGCTAATTTAACAAGGTAAAACTTGGTTTTTCAAAGTATAAGTATTTTTAGAAAAATGGTCATTAAATGATTTTGTTGTAACAAAAATGTTTAACTTCATATGTTTCACTAATGTTTCACTTATGCCGTATGATTTTGAATACAAACCAAGGTATTTACAGTTCATAGTCTTAAAGAAGAACTCGATCCAAGAAGATGGCAATTTGAATCAACGAAAACGGATTTGTAACGAAGAAACTATGACCGAAACAAAATTGGTTATCCTAGATCATTTCAACTACGGGATCAATTGGAAAAAAATGATATAAATCACATATTTCTAAGATAACATGATATTTTATATATATGTACTTATAATTCAATTTTATATGGTTCAGGATCACCCGTAAACAACACGAGAAGATTAATCATAAGATCCCATGATTGTACGCAACACGTCATTTGACAACACCGGTACTTTATGTACGCAACACGTCATTTGACAACACCGGTACCATGGGTCAAGATTAATCTCGACCAACACATATACGATGGGGTTTTATTGATTTCGTTGGGGGTTTTATTTATTTCATTGCGGGTATATTAAACATCTAAAAATGAACCATTAAAAATTGAATTACTAACATCGGACTGCTAACTACGGACTAAGGAATTATTCAAAGTATTAAAAGTATAACAAGTATATATTTATAACGTTTGTTTAAAAATGAAAACATATTGATATATTATATGGATAGGTTCGTGATATCAACCGGAAGACCGAGTCAAATTATTTATATCATCAAGACAAGAGTGAGTAAATAGTCCCACTTTTAAACTCTAAATATTTCGGGATGAGAATACATGTATTTTATGTTTTACGATATGGACACAAGTAACTGAAAAATATGTTCTACGTTGAGTTGTACCACTGGCATACTTCCCTGTAGCTTGGTAACTAATATTTACAGCGGTATTGTAAACGCGAATCCTGTTGATAGATCTATCGGGCCTGACAACCCCAACCGGACTGGACGACCAGTATTCAACGGTTGCACAGTACTTCGTTTTGTGACTACACTTGGTACGGTGTAGTAAGATTTCATATTAAAGGGAATATGCGACGTGAAAATGTTAAGTATGGTTATCAAGTGCTCAACCACTTAGAATACTTTTATTAAACTGTTTATATACGAAATCTTGTGGTCTATATATATATTGCTGCCGGCACTAAACCTATATCTCACCAACTTTATGTTGACCTTTTTAAAACATGTCTATTCTCAGGTGATTTCTAAAGCTTCCGCTGCATCATGTTGGATCTAACCAGGATCTTGCGTACGCATGTTTGTGTCAAAAATAAAACTGCATATCCGAGATGTTGTATTGTAAAATATGCTAGAAACCGTGTTGTTGTCATCATTTGTAAAGTTTGTAAGTCGAAGATTATCGCTAAACGTTAATCTTCTTTTTATTGTCTTAAGCTTGTAACAAAAATAATGGTTATGGTTTGTAATGTATAATATATGCAGTTTTCTTTCAAAAATGTCTCATATAGAGGTCAATACCTCGCAATGAAATCATACGTTATCTAACGCGTTCTTATGGTTAGGGACGGGTTATGACATGTGGTATCAGAGCGTTGGTCTTAGCGAACCAGGTTTGCATTAGTGTGTCTAACCGAGAAGTCGTTAGGATACATTAGTAAAGTCTGGACTTTGACCGGGTCTGATTTTAAAAAAAAAAAAACCATTGCTTATCACTGTTGGTTAAATTTTATGTGTAAATATTATGTAAGTACTAATGGGTTAGTTGTTGTGTGATAGATGTCGGGCTCGAAACTTATTATCACATTCAGCGACTCCGAATCAGAACCTTCAGATTGTGTTTCAGTCATTAACATATCCGATGACGAAAGTGGTATTTTTGGGGAAGACTCACAATTTCCGGATGAACCAACTATTGAAATATCGGAAAGTGAACCCGAGGAGGAAAGTGAACCCGAAGAGGAAAGTGAACCCGAAGAAGAAAGTGAACCCGAGGAAGAAATACTAGAAATTACGAAAGAAAAATTCGATCAAGGAAAGAAACGAAAAGCGAATGAATTAGAAAATTCAAATCCCGAATTTAGTGAGAATGACGTGGCACCAATTCCACTCAACACTACCACCCCTATTCCCGCTATTCCTATTAGTGCTATCCCGGCGTCTAGTTCTTCGGCTCCTCAGCCAAAACGTAGGCAGACAGCTAGGATAAGCGTTAGGCCATTCATTGGAACTAAACGCCCTAGAAAATAGACCGAACGATGCACTGCCGTATTAAACCATGGAATCAAATAATGTTTTGTATAATATTATTAGTGTGGTTTGCTTAAAGTTTGATGTAAGATAAGCATATGTAAAATAGCGAAGTATGAAATGCAATAATTTTCCATGGTTAAGTATTATTTAGATTGTAGTAATTGGTTCTGTACTAAGCTATTAAGTATGAACATTAACGGGTAGGTACTACCCAAGAAATAATTATAAAACGCTAATAAGAAGAAAAGGCTTTTATAATAATACCTGGTTCATATTATTAACAAGCTATAATGTACTATAAATACACACTACATCTATAATAATCCATGTGAATAATTATTTTTTTTCATTAGGAAATGGCGCGATTGAATCGAATGACGGAACAAGAACTCGAGGAACTCATCAATCAACGAGTGAACGATAGAATGTTATGGGTCGAAGCTGCAAGAGCTGCTGCAGTTAATCCAAATCCTCGTGTAGGATGCTCCTACAAGACGTTTCAAGCTTGCAAGCCATCATCATTCAGTGGAACGGAAGGACCGATCGGTTTAACCCGATGGATAGAAAAGATGGAGACGGTGTTTAAAATCAGTGGTTGTGATGAAAAAGACATGACCAAGTTTGCATCGTGCACTTTACAAGATAGTGCACTCACATGGTGGAAGAATTATGTGAAGGCGGTAGGAGGAGATGTAGCTTATGATACTCCATGGGAAGAATTCAAAACAATGATAATCACCGAGTATTGTCCAAGGAATGAGGTTATTAAGTTAGAAGATGAGTTACGAAGTTTGAAGGTGGTTGGTACTGAAATCACCAACTACAATCAGCGATTCATGGAATTGGTTTTACTATGTCCTGAATTGGTTCCAACCGAAGCACGGAAGATTGAAATGTACAAAGGTGGTTTGCCCAAAAAGGTCAAGGCAAACGTTACAGCATCGAAACCTAAGACAATTCATGAAGCTATAACCATGGCAAACAAGCTAATGGATCAGGTCATTTTGGACAAGAAAGCATTCAATACTGAGGTGAAGGTATTGGGGAACAAGAAAAAGTGGAATGGAGGTTATGATCGAGGTAACCAACAACAACCTTATAAGAAACAAGAAACCACGAAAGGTGCGGGTAGCGGTTCAGGCTTTGGTTACAAAGGACAAAGTCCTTTATGCAACCGTTGTCACAAACATCATTTTGGTTACTGTAGTGTGTTGTGCACTAAATGCAATAGACAGGGACATCTTGCTGAAGATTGTAAGGCTCTCGTTACAAATGCAAATGGTAACAAGACTCCTGCCACCAACGCAAATAGAACTGCTTTGGCTAACATTACTTGTTTTGGGTGTGGAAAACAAGGTCATTATAAGAGCCAGTGCCCGAATCAGAATGGCGGACCTGCACGTGGAAGAGCGTTTGTTATTAATGCTAGAGAGGCACGAGAAGACCCGGAACTTGTTACGGGTACGTTTACCATTAATAACTTATCAGCATCTATTTTATTTGATACTGGCGCCGATAGAAGTTACGTGTGTATAAATTTTTACACTAAATTGAATTGTTCATCATTACCTCTAGATGCTAAGTACTTGATTGAGTTAGCTAATGGTAAGCTAATTAAAGCCGATAAAATTTGTCGTGATTGTGAAATAAATCTAGCCGGAGAAACGTTTAAAATCGACTTAATACCCGTAGAATTAGGAGGTTTTGATGTAATAGTCGGCATGGACTGGATGTCCAAAATAGGAGCGGAAGTTGTTTGTGCCAAGAAGGCAATTCGTATTCCTGGTAAGGATAAAATACCGGTGATGATTTATGGAGAGAAGGGTAATTCAAAGCTAAAACTCATTAGCTGTTTGAAAGCCAAGAAGTGTTTAGAAAAGGGATGTTACGCTATTTTAGCACATGTTAATAAAGTCGAAAAGAAAGAAAAGTGCATCAACGACGTGCCTGTGGCAAGAGATTTTCCTGAAGTTTTTCCGGAAGAATTGCCGGGATTACCTCCATTTAGATCGGTAGAATTTCAAATAGATTTAGTACCAGGAGCTGCACCAGTGGCTCGTGCTCCATATAGACTTGCACCGTCCGAATTAAAAGAACTTCAAAGTCAGTTAAAAGAATTATTGGACCGTGGATTCATACGACCAAGTACATCACCGTGGGGAGCTCCAATTTTGTTTGTCAAGAAGAAAGACGGATCTTTCCGAATGTGTATAGATTATCGTGAATTAAATAAGTTAACTATCAAGAATCGGTATCCACTACCGAGAATTGATGACTTATTTGATCAATTGCAAGGATCATGTGTTTATTCGAAAATCGACTTAAGATCGGGCTATCATCAACTACGCGTCAAAGAAGAGGATATTCCGAAAACTGCTTTTCGGACACGTTATGGTCATTACGAATTTTTGGTTATGCCGTTTGGATTGACGAATGCGCCAGCTGTATTCATGGACCTCATGAATCGAGTTTGTAGTCCGTATTTAGATAAGTTTGTTATCGTTTTCATTGATGATATTCTTATCTATTCCAAGAGTGAGCAAGAGCATGAAGAGCATTTAAGGTTGATACTGGAGTTGTTGAGAAAAGAACAACTTTATGCTAAATTTTCTAAGTGTGCTTTCTGGTTGAAAGAAGTGCAATTTCTTGGTCACGTTGTTAATAGCGAAGGAATTCAGGTTGATCCAGCAAAAACTGAAGCTATTGAAAAATGGGAGACTCCTAAGACACCAACACAGATACGCCAATTTTTGGGTTTAGCCGGTTATTATAGAAGGTTTATTCAAGATTTTTCCCGAATAGCTAAACCGTTGACAGCGTTAACGCAAAAAGGGAAGAAATATGAATGGACCTCGGAGCAGGAGAACGCATTTCAAATACTGAAGAAGAAGTTAACTACGGCGCCTATTTTATCGTTACCAGAAGGGAACGATGATTTTGAAATATATTGTGACGCTTCGCGACAAGGTTTTGGTTGTGTTCTTATGCAACGAAAGAAAGTAATTGCATTTGCATCCCGACAATTGAAGATTCACGAGCGGAATTATACGACGCATGATCTAGAATTGGGAGCAGTCGTGTTTGCATTGAAGATGTGGAGACACTACTTGTATGGGGTTAAATTCACTGTGTTTACTGATCATAAAAGCCTTCAACATATTTTTGATCAGAAACAATTGAACATGAGGCAACGTAGGTGGGTCGAGTTAATAAACGACTATGATTGTGAAATTCGTTATCATCCCGGGAAAGCGAATGTGGTGGCTGACGCACTAAGCAGAAAGGAACGAGAACCAATTCGAGTACGAGCGATGAACATAAAAATTCGCATGAATCTCAACTCACAAATCAAAGAAGTTCAACGAGAAGCACTTACTAAAGAAAATATAGGAAATGAAATAATGAAGAAGTATGCGAAGCAACTCGTTATGCGGGAAGATGGAATTCGATATTTTGCAAATCGTATTTGGGTACCGAAGTTGGGTGGATTAAGGAAGTTGATATTGAACGAGGCACATAAGACAAGATATTCGATACATCCTGGAGTTGGAAAGATGTACCAAGATCTTAAGACGCATTATTGGTGGCCTAATTTGAAGACAGACGTTGCAACATATGTTGGGGAATGTTTAACTTGTTCCAAAGTCAAAGCAGAACACCAGAAGCCGTCAGGGTTACTTCAACAACCAGAAATTCCAGAATGGAAATGGGACGGTATTACCATGGATTTCATCACGAAGTTACCAAAGACTGCCTGGGGATACGACACCATTTGGGTAATTGTTGATCGTCTTACCAAATCTGCACATTTCTTGCCTATAAAGGAAACAGATAGAATGGAGAAATTATTACGATTATATATAAAGGAAATAGTTTCAAGGCATGGAATACCTATTTCCATTATATCCGATCGTGATAGTAGATTTACTTCAAAATTTTGGCAATCACTACAGGAGGCACTAGGAACTCGGTTGGATATGAGTACCGCATATCATCCACAAACCGATGGACAGAGTGAAAGAACGATTCAGACTCTCGAAGACATGCTCAGGGCATGTGTGATCGATTTTGGAAACGGATGGGATAAATATCTACCGTTAGCAGAATTCTCGTATAATAATAGTTATCATGCGAGCATTGGAGCTGCGCCATTCGAAGCATTGTACGGAAGGAAGTGTAGATCTCCTATCTGTTGGAATGAAGTAGGAGATCGACATTTAACTGGTCCCGAGATCATACATGAAACGACCGAGAAGATAGTACAAATCAAGGAGAGATTGAAAACAGCCCGTAGTCGCCAAAAGAGCTACGCCGATGTTCGAAGGAAACCATTAGAGTTTCAGGTCGGGGACATGGTTATGCTAAAGGTGTCACCTTGGAAAGGTGTAATACATTTCGGCAAAAGGGGTAAACTGAACCCAAGGTACGTAGGCCCGTTCAAGATCATCGAACGCATTGGACCGGTAGCTTATCGACTCGAGTTACCGCAACAACTCGCCGGAGTACATAATACCTTTCACGTCTCAAACCTTAAGAAGTGTCTTGCAAAGGAAGACCTCACCATTCCTCTTGAAGAAATTCATGTCGACGAGAAACTACAATTCGTCGAAGAACCAATCGAAATCATGGACCGTGAAGTTAAACAGCTCAAACAGAGTAATATACCGATTGTTAAGGTTCGTTGGAATGCTAGAAGAGGTCCCGAGTTTACTTGGGAACGCGAGGATCAGATGAAACGAAAGTATCCGCACTTGTTTCTCGATGACGCAAAATAGGTACAATTTTAAAATTTCGGGACGAAATTTATTTAACGGGGAGGTAATGTAACGACCCGCACTTTTTCGATCATACTATACTTATAAGATTAATATTTACATAAATTAAACCTTGCCAACATGATAAGCAATCCAAATTGTCGAGACTTATATTTCCGAAAAGAGTTTTACACAACGTTTGACCGTCTAGTTTGACCGATGATATCACGAACTATACAATATATGATAATTATACGTTTGTGTATATAAATGTATATATACATATTTAACATGATTAATAAATGTTTTAATATCTCATTTTGTATTAATAACAACAAGTTATATGTGTATTTTGAAACTACTAACTTAAGTTTTCAAAACGATAACTATACGTAACGTTATTTGACATAAATACTTAAGACTTATAATGTTTATACATATATCGTATAAGTAATGTATTTAATCACTTTTAAGAACTTAAATACATAAAATCATATAAGTGTATTCACAAAAGATAGCTATATTTGAATCCTCATTCCATTTTTCACAAAATTTCTATACGTATACCTAGAGTATTTGTACTCGTATCTTACCAAGCTTCTATACGTATTTACTAATAGTAAATACACATCAAATCACCACCTAACCCACCCTTGTTACTGCCCTTAGAGCAAGGTAATTGGAATTTGGATGCATGCATGAATTATTATACAAAAATACAAGAGAAAACCTTGTCTTGTCTCCTCATGGCCACGTTTTTATGGCCTTTATATGTATCATCATCTTCATTCATTTTACTTCAACTTTCTAGCCAAAACACACACATACTTTGAAGCCTTAAAACCCTTAATCAATTCAGCAAAGTTTCCAAGAAGATCTAGCTTCAAAAACCATACTAAAACACCATAAGAAAACCATACAAAAACACTTCAAGAAAACCCTCCAAGAACACCAACTTACTTCCAATCTTTCATCCACTTCTATCACCCTTGTGATTCTAGCTTCTTACTTCTCTCTTACAGCAACTTCATCCAAGGAACTTGAGGTAGAATCTATGTTCATAACCTTATTCGATTTATATATATAGCTATCTTATTTTGTGGTACAAAAGTTTAACAACAAGAACATAGTTTGAATGTTTTCAAACTTGTTTGCAAACTAAATAGATCCTTCTAACTTAACTTTTAAAATACTTCAAGACCTGTAATATAACTTATGTATATGCTAATTTAACAAGGTAAAACTTGGTTTTTCAAAGTATAAGTATTTTTAGAAAAATGGTCATTAAATGATTTTGTTGTAACAAAAATGTTTAACTTCATATGTTTCACTAATGTTTCACTTATGCCGTATGATTTTGAATACAAACCAAGGTATTTACAGTTCATAGTCTTAAAGAAGAACTCGATCCAAGAAGATGGCAATTTGAATCAACGAAAACGGATTTGTAACGAAGAAACTATGACCGAAACAAAATTGGTTATCCTAGATCATTTCAACTACGGGATCAATTGGAAAAAAATGATATAAATCACATATTTCTAAGATAACATGATATTTTATATATATGTACTTATAATTCAATTTTATATGGTTCAGGATCACCCGTAAACAACACGAGAAGATTAATCATAAGATCCCATGATTGTACGCAACACGTCATTTGACAACACCGGTACTTTATGTACGCAACACGTCATTTGACAACACCGGTACCATGGGTCAAGATTAATCTCGACCAACACATATACGATGGGGTTTTATTGATTTCGTTGGGGGTTTTATTTATTTCATTGCGGGTATATTAAACATCTAAAAATGAACCATTAAAAATTGAATTACTAACATCGGACTGCTAACTACGGACTAAGGAATTATTCAAAGTATTAAAAGTATAACAAGTATATATTTATAACGTTTGTTTAAAAATGAAAACATATTGATATATTATATGGATAGGTTCGTGATATCAACCGGAAGACCGAGTCAAATTATTTATATCATCAAGACAAGAGTGAGTAAATAGTCCCACTTTTAAACTCTAAATATTTCGGGATGAGAATACATGTATTTTATGTTTTACGATATGGACACAAGTAACTGAAAAATATGTTCTACGTTGAGTTGTACCACTGGCATACTTCCCTGTAGCTTGGTAACTAATATTTACAGCGGTATTGTAAACGCGAATCCTGTTGATAGATCTATCGGGCCTGACAACCCCAACCGGACTGGACGACCAGTATTCAACGGTTGCACAGTACTTCGTTTTGTGACTACACTTGGTACGGTGTAGTAAGATTTCATATTAAAGGGAATATGCGACGTGAAAATGTTAAGTATGGTTATCAAGTGCTCAACCACTTAGAATACTTTTATTAAACTGTTTATATACGAAATCTTGTGGTCTATATATATATTGCTGCCGGCACTAAACCTATATCTCACCAACTTTATGTTGACCTTTTTAAAACATGTCTATTCTCAGGTGATTTCTAAAGCTTCCGCTGCATCATGTTGGATCTAACCAGGATCTTGCGTACGCATGTTTGTGTCAAAAATAAAACTGCATATCCGAGATGTTGTATTGTAAAATATGCTAGAAACCGTGTTGTTGTCATCATTTGTAAAGTTTGTAAGTCGAAGATTATCGCTAAACGTTAATCTTCTTTTTATTGTCTTAAGCTTGTAACAAAAATAATGGTTATGGTTTGTAATGTATAATATATGCAGTTTTCTTTCAAAAATGTCTCATATAGAGGTCAATACCTCGCAATGAAATCATACGTTATCTAACGCGTTCTTATGGTTAGGGACGGGTTATGACATGTGGTATCAGAGCGTTGGTCTTAGCGAACCAGGTTTGCATTAGTGTGTCTAACCGAGAAGTCGTTAGGATACATTAGTAAAGTCTGGACTTTGACCGGGTCTGATTTTAAAAAAAAAAAAAAACCATTGCTTATCACTGTTGGTTAAATTTTATGTGTAAATATTATGTAAGTACTAATGGGTTAGTTGTTGTGTGATAGATGTCGGGCTCGAAACTTATTATCACATTCAGCGACTCCGAATCAGAACCTTCAGATTGTGTTTCAGTCATTAACATATCCGATGACGAAAGTGGTATTTTTGGGGAAGACTCACAATTTCCGGATGAACCAACTATTGAAATATCGGAAAGTGAACCCGAGGAGGAAAGTGAACCCGAAGAGGAAAGTGAACCCGAAGAAGAAAGTGAACCCGAGGAAGAAATACTAGAAATTACGAAAGAAAAATTCGATCAAGGAAAGAAACGAAAAGCGAATGAATTAGAAAATTCAAATCCCGAATTTAGTGAGAATGACGTGGCACCAATTCCACTCAACACTACCACCCCTATTCCCGCTATTCCTATTAGTGCTATCCCGGCGTCTAGTTCTTCGGCTCCTCAGCCAAAACGTAGGCAGACAGCTAGGATAAGCGTTAGGCCATTCATTGGAACTAAACGCCCTAGAAAATAGACCGAACGATGCACTGCCGTATTAAACCATGGAATCAAATAATGTTTTGTATAATATTATTAGTGTGGTTTGCTTAAAGTTTGATGTAAGATAAGCATATGTAAAATAGCGAAGTATGAAATGCAATAATTTTCCATGGTTAAGTATTATTTAGATTGTAGTAATTGGTTCTGTACTAAGCTATTAAGTATGAACATTAACGGGTAGGTACTACCCAAGATATAATTATAAAACGCTAATAAGAAGAAAAGGCTTTTATAATAATACCTGGTTCATATTATTAACAAGCTATAATGTACTATAAATACACACTACATCTATAATAATCCATGTGAATAATTATTTTTTTTCATTAGGAAATGGCGCGATTGAATCGAATGACGGAACAAGAACTCGAGGAACTCATCAATCAACGAGTGAACGATAGAATGTTATGGGTCGAAGCTGCAAGAGCTGCTGCAGTTAATCCAAATCCTCGTGTAGGATGCTCCTACAAGACGTTTCAAGCTTGCAAGCCATCATCATTCAGTGGAACGGAAGGACCGATCGGTTTAACCCGATGGACAGAAAAGATGGAGACGGTGTTTAAAATCAGTGGTTGTGATGAAAAAGACATGACCAAGTTTGCATCGTGCACTTTACAAGATAGTGCACTCACATGGTGGAAGAATTATGTGAAGGCGGTAGGAGGAGATGTAGCTTATGATACTCCATGGGAAGAATTCAAAACAATGATAATCACCGAGTATTGTCCAAGGAATGAGGTTATTAAGTTAGAAGATGAGTTACGAAGTTTGAAGGTGGTTGGTACTGAAATCACCAACTACAATCAGCGATTCATGGAATTGGTTTTACTATGTCCTGAATTGGTTCCAACCGAAGCACGGAAGATTGAAATGTACAAAGGTGGTTTGCCCAAAAAGGTCAAGGCAAACGTTACAGCATCGAAACCTAAGACAATTCATGAAGCTATAACCATGGCAAACAAGCTAATGGATCAGGTCATTTTGGACAAGAAAGCATTCAATACTGAGGTGAAGGTATTGGGGAACAAGAAAAAGTGGAATGGAGGTTATGATCGAGGTAACCAACAACAACCTTATAAGAAACAAGAAACCACGAAAGGTGCGGGTAGCGGTTCAGGCTTTGGTTACAAAGGACAAAGTCCTTTATGCAACCGTTGTCACAAACATCATTTTGGTTACTGTAGTGTGTTGTGCACTAAATGCAATAGACAGGGACATCTTGCTGAAGATTGTAAGGCTCTCGTTACAAATGCAAATGGTAACAAGACTCCTGCCACCAACGCAAATAGAACTGCTTTGGCTAACATTACTTGTTTTGGGTGTGGAAAACAAGGTCATTATAAGAGCCAGTGCCCGAATCAGAATGGCGGACCTGCACGTGGAAGAGCGTTTGTTATTAATGCTAGAGAGGCACGAGAAGACCCGGAACTTGTTACGGGTACGTTTACCATTAATAACTTATCAGCATCTATTTTATTTGATACTGGCGCCGATAGAAGTTACGTGTGTATAAATTTTTACACTAAATTGAATTGTTCATCATTACCTCTAGATGCTAAGTACTTGATTGAGTTAGCTAATGGTAAGCTAATTAAAGCCGATAAAATTTGTCGTGATTGTGAAATAAATCTAGCCGGAGAAACGTTTAAAATCGACTTAATACCCGTAGAATTAGGAGGTTTTGATGTAATAGTCGGCATGGACTGGATGTCCAAAATAGGAGCGGAAGTTGTTTGTGCCAAGAAGGCAATTCGTATTCCTGGTAAGGATAAAATACCGGTGATGATTTATGGAGAGAAGGGTAATTCAAAGCTAAAACTCATTAGCTGTTTGAAAGCCAAGAAGTGTTTAGAAAAGGGATGTTACGCTATTTTAGCACATGTTAATAAAGTCGAAAAGAAAGAAAAGTGCATCAACGACGTGCCTGTGGCAAGAGATTTTCCTGAAGTTTTTCCGGAAGAATTGCCGGGATTACCTCCATTTAGATCGGTAGAATTTCAAATAGATTTAGTACCAGGAGCTGCACCAGTGGCTCGTGCTCCATATAGACTTGCACCGTCCGAATTAAAAGAACTTCAAAGTCAGTTAAAAGAATTATTGGACCGTGGATTCATACGACCAAGTACATCACCGTGGGGAGCTCCAATTTTGTTTGTCAAGAAGAAAGACGGATCTTTCCGAATGTGTATAGATTATCGTGAATTAAATAAGTTAACTATCAAGAATCGGTATCCACTACCGAGAATTGATGACTTATTTGATCAATTGCAAGGATCATGTGTTTATTCGAAAATCGACTTAAGATCGGGCTATCATCAACTACGCGTCAAAGAAGAGGATATTCCGAAAACTGCTTTTCGGACACGTTATGGTCATTACGAATTTTTGGTTATGCCGTTTGGATTGACGAATGCGCCAGCTGTATTCATGGACCTCATGAATCGAGTTTGTAGTCCGTATTTAGATAAGTTTGTTATCGTTTTCATTGATGATATTCTTATCTATTCCAAGAGTGAGCAAGAGCATGAAGAGCATTTAAGGTTGATACTGGAGTTGTTGAGAAAAGAACAACTTTATGCTAAATTTTCTAAGTGTGCTTTCTGGTTGAAAGAAGTGCAATTTCTTGGTCACGTTGTTAATAGCGAAGGAATTCAGGTTGATCCAGCAAAAACTGAAGCTATTGAAAAATGGGAGACTCCTAAGACACCAACACAGATACGCCAATTTTTGGGTTTAGCCGGTTATTATAGAAGGTTTATTCAAGATTTTTCCCGAATAGCTAAACCGTTGACAGCGTTAACGCAAAAAGGGAAGAAATATGAATGGACCTCGGAGCAGGAGAACGCATTTCAAATACTGAAGAAGAAGTTAACTACGGCGCCTATTTTATCGTTACCAGAAGGGAACGATGATTTTGAAATATATTGTGACGCTTCGCGACAAGGTTTTGGTTGTGTTCTTATGCAACGAAAGAAAGTAATTGCATTTGCATCCCGACAATTGAAGATTCACGAGCGGAATTATACGACGCATGATCTAGAATTGGGAGCAGTCGTGTTTGCATTGAAGATGTGGAGACACTACTTGTATGGGGTTAAATTCACTGTGTTTACTGATCATAAAAGCCTTCAACATATTTTTGATCAGAAACAATTGAACATGAGGCAACGTAGGTGGGTCGAGTTAATAAACGACTATGATTGTGAAATTCGTTATCATCCCGGGAAAGCGAATGTGGTGGCTGACGCACTAAGCAGAAAGGAACGAGAACCAATTCGAGTACGAGCGATGAACATAAAAATTCGCATGAATCTCAACTCACAAATCAAAGAAGTTCAACAAGAAGCACTTACTAAAGAAAATATAGGAAATGAAATAATGAAGAAGTATGCGAAGCAACTCGTTATGCGGGAAGATGGAATTCGATATTTTGCAAATCGTATTTGGGTACCGAAGTTGGGTGGATTAAGGAAGTTGATATTGAACGAGGCACATAAGACAAGATATTCGATACATCCTGGAGTTGGAAAGATGTACCAAGATCTTAAGACGCATTATTGGTGGCCTAATTTGAAGACAGACGTTGCAACATATGTTGGGGAATGTTTAACTTGTTCCAAAGTCAAAGCAGAACACCAGAAGCCGTCAGGGTTACTTCAACAACCAGAAATTCCAGAATGGAAATGGGACGGTATTACCATGGATTTCATCACGAAGTTACCAAAGACTGCCTGGGGATACGACACCATTTGGGTAATTGTTGATCGTCTTACCAAATCTGCACATTTCTTGCCTATAAAGGAAACAGATAGAATGGAGAAATTATTACGATTATATATAAAGGAAATAGTTTCAAGGCATGGAATACCTATTTCCATTATATCCGATCGTGATAGTAGATTTACTTCAAAATTTTGGCAATCACTACAGGAGGCACTAGGAACTCGGTTGGATATGAGTACCGCATATCATCCACAAACCGATGGACAGAGTGAAAGAACGATTCAGACTCTCAAAGACATGCTCAGGGCATGTGTGATCGATTTTGGAAACGGATGGGATAAATATCTACCGTTAGCAGAATTCTCGTATAATAATAGTTATCATGCGAGCATTGGAGCTGCGCCATTCGAAGCATTGTACGGAAGGAAGTGTAGATCTCCTATCTGTTGGAATGAAGTAGGAGATCGACATTTAACTGGTCCCGAGATCATACATGAAACGACCGAGAAGATAGTACAAATCAAGGAGAGATTGAAAACAGCCCGTAGTCGCCAAAAGAGCTACGCCGATGTTCGAAGGAAACCATTAGAGTTTCAGGTCGGGGACATGGTTATGCTAAAGGTGTCACCTTGGAAAGGTGTAATACATTTCGGCAAAAGGGGTAAACTGAACCCAAGGTACGTAGGCCCGTTCAAGATCATCGAACGCATTGGACCGGTAGCTTATCGACTCGAGTTACCGCAACAACTCGCCGGAGTACATAATACCTTTCACGTCTCAAACCTTAAGAAGTGTCTTGCAAAGGAAGACCTCACCATTCCTCTTGAAGAAATTCATGTCGACGAGAAACTACAATTCGTCGAAGAACCAATCGAAATCATGGACCGTGAAGTTAAACAGCTCAAACAGAGTAATATACCGATTGTTAAGGTTCGTTGGAATGCTAGAAGAGGTCCCGAGTTTACTTGGGAACGCGAGGATCAGATGAAACGAAAGTATCCGCACTTGTTTCTCGATGACGCAAAATAGGTACAATTTTAAAATTTCGGGACGAAATTTATTTAACGGGGAGGTAATGTAACGACCCGCACTTTTTCGATCATACTATACTTATAAGATTAATATTTACATAAATTAAACCTTGCCAACATGATAAGCAATCCAAATTGTCGAGACTTATATTTCCGAAAAGAGTTTTACACAACGTTTGACCGTCTAGTTTGACCGATGATATCACGAACTATACAATATATGATAATTATACGTTTGTGTATATAAATGTATATATACATATTTAACATGATTAATAAATGTTTTAATATCTCATTTTGTATTAATAACAACAAGTTATATGTGTATTTTGAAACTACTAACTTAAGTTTTCAAAACGATAACTATACGTAACGTTATTTGACATAAATACTTAAGACTTATAATGTTTATACATATATCGTATAAGTAATGTATTTAATCACTTTTAAGAACTTAAATACATAAAATCATATAAGTGTATTCACAAAAGATAGCTATATTTGAATCCTCATTCCATTTTTCACAAAATTTCTATACGTATACCTAGAGTATTTGTACTCGTATCTTACCAAGCTTCTATACGTATTTACTAATAGTAAATACACATCAAATCACCACCTAACCCACCCTTGTTACTGCCCTTAGAGCAAGGTAATTGGAATTTGGATGCATGCATGAATTATTATACAAAAATACAAGAGAAAACCTTGTCTTGTCTCCTCATGGCCACGTTTTTATGGCCTTTATATGTATCATCATCTTCATTCATTTTACTTCAACTTTCTAGCCAAAACACACACATACTTTGAAGCCTTAAAACCCTTAATCAATTCAGCAAAGTTTCCAAGAAGATCTAGCTTCAAAAACCATACTAAAACACCATAAGAAAACCATACAAAAACACTTCAAGAAAACCCTCCAAGAACACCAACTTACTTCCAATCTTTCATCCACTTCTATCACCCTTGTGATTCTAGCTTCTTACTTCTCTCTTACAGCAACTTCATCCAAGGAACTTGAGGTAGAATCTATGTTCATAACCTTATTCGATTTATATATATAGCTATCTTATTTTGTGGTACAAAAGTTTAACAACAAGAACATAGTTTGAATGTTTTCAAACTTGTTTGCAAACTAAATAGATCCTTCTAACTTAACTTTTAAAATACTTCAAGACCTGTAATATAACTTATGTATATGCTAATTTAACAAGGTAAAACTTGGTTTTTCAAAGTATAAGTATTTTTAGAAAAATGGTCATTAAATGATTTTGTTGTAACAAAAATGTTTAACTTCATATGTTTCACTAATGTTTCACTTATGCCGTATGATTTTGAATACAAACCAAGGTATTTACAGTTCATAGTCTTAAAGAAGAACTCGATCCAAGAAGATGGCAATTTGAATCAACGAAAACGGATTTGTAACGAAGAAACTATGACCGAAACAAAATTGGTTATCCTAGATCATTTCAACTACGGGATCAATTGGAAAAAAATGATATAAATCACATATTTCTAAGATAACATGATATTTTATATATATGTACTTATAATTCAATTTTATATGGTTCAGGATCACCCGTAAACAACACGAGAAGATTAATCATAAGATCCCATGATTGTACGCAACACGTCATTTGACAACACCGGTACTTTATGTACGCAACACGTCATTTGACAACACCGGTACCATGGGTCAAGATTAATCTCGACCAACACATATACGATGGGGTTTTATTGATTTCGTTGGGGGTTTTATTTATTTCATTGCGGGTATATTAAACATCTAAAAATGAACCATTAAAAATTGAATTACTAACATCGGACTGCTAACTACGGACTAAGGAATTATTCAAAGTATTAAAAGTATAACAAGTATATATTTATAACGTTTGTTTAAAAATGAAAACATATTGATATATTATATGGATAGGTTCGTGATATCAACCGGAAGACCGAGTCAAATTATTTATATCATCAAGACAAGAGTGAGTAAATAGTCCCACTTTTAAACTCTAAATATTTCGGGATGAGAATACATGTATTTTATGTTTTACGATATGGACACAAGTAACTGAAAAATATGTTCTACGTTGAGTTGTACCACTGGCATACTTCCCTGTAGCTTGGTAACTAATATTTACAGCGGTATTGTAAACGCGAATCCTGTTGATAGATCTATCGGGCCTGACAACCCCAACCGGACTGGACGACCAGTATTCAACGGTTGCACAGTACTTCGTTTTGTGACTACACTTGGTACGGTGTAGTAAGATTTCATATTAAAGGGAATATGCGACGTGAAAATGTTAAGTATGGTTATCAAGTGCTCAACCACTTAGAATACTTTTATTAAACTGTTTATATACGAAATCTTGTGGTCTATATATATATTGCTGCCGGCACTAAACCTATATCTCACCAACTTTATGTTGACCTTTTTAAAACATGTCTATTCTCAGGTGATTTCTAAAGCTTCCGCTGCATCATGTTGGATCTAACCAGGATCTTGCGTACGCATGTTTGTGTCAAAAATAAAACTGCATATCCGAGATGTTGTATTGTAAAATATGCTAGAAACCGTGTTGTTGTCATCATTTGTAAAGTTTGTAAGTCGAAGATTATCGCTAAACGTTAATCTTCTTTTTATTGTCTTAAGCTTGTAACAAAAATAATGGTTATGGTTTGTAATGTATAATATATGCAGTTTTCTTTCAAAAATGTCTCATATAGAGGTCAATACCTCGCAATGAAATCATACGTTATCTAACGCGTTCTTATGGTTAGGGACGGGTTATGACACATACCCAGCTCAGAGATGAGATAGTTAAAACGTTTCTCATCTAAGGGCTTTGTGAAAAGATCTGCTAACTAATGGTCTGTTGAAATAAAATGTAGCTCCACATCTCCTTTTTGAACATGATCCCTTATGAAATGATATCGAATGTCAATGTGCTTAGTTCTTGAATGCATCACAATACTGTTGGTAATAGCAATAGCACTTGTGTTATCACAGTAGATTGGAGTCTTTGTAACATGAACACCATAGTCCTTCAGCTGGCTTTGTATCCATAGTACTTGAGCAGTACAACTACTAGCAGAAACATATTCTGCCTCAGCAGTAGATGTGGATACAGTATTTTGCTTTTTGCTCGTCCAGCTGACAAGCCTACCACCCAGTAACTGGCAACCACCAGTAGTACTTTTCCTGTCTATTTTACATCCTGCAAAGTCAGCATCTGAATACCCAATTAGCTCAAAATCCTGGTCTTTGGGATACCAAAGACCACATTTAGCAGTACCTTTCAGATACCTAAATATCCTTTTTGCTGCTAGCAAGTGTGACTCTTTAGGATCAGCTTGATATCTGGCATAGAGACATGTGGCAAACATAATATCTGGTCTGCTGGCTATAAGATAAAGTAGGGATCCAATCATACCTCTATATTCAGTGACATTGACTGGTTCACCATTGGGATCAGCATCTATTTTAATAGATGCTACCATTGGGGTCTCTATATCTTTGAAACAGGTCAGACCAAATTTCTTTAACATATCTTTGATATATTTATCTTGACTTATAAAAATTTCATCATCAAGTTGTTTAATTTGCAATCCTAAAAAATATTGAATGTAGAGACCCGTCCTAATCCATCCGGACGAAGTTCATATCGATTATAAACGAATCACAACAGTTGATTACATCGCGAGGTACCTGACCTCTATATGATACATTTTACAAACATTGCATTCATTTTTGAAAAGATAATCTTTCATTACATCGGAAGTTGACGACATGCATATCATTTCATAATAAATCTAACTAAAATTGACTTAATAATAATCTTGATGAACACAACGACTCGAATGCAACGTCTATTGAAATATGTCATGAATGACTCCAAGTAATATCTCTAAAATGAGCAAATACACAGCGGAAGATTTCTTTCGTACCTAAGAATAAACATGCTTTCAAGTGTCAACCAAAAAGGTTGGTGAGTTCATTAGTTTAACATAAATAATCATTTTCATCATTTTAATAGACCACAAGATTTTCAATTTTCAGTTCTCATAAATATACGTCCCATGCATAGAGACAAAAATATCATTCATATGGATTGAACACCTGGTAACCGACATTCACAATGTGTATATAAGAATATCCCCATCATTCCGGGATCCTCCTTCGGACATGATATAAATTTCGAAGTACTAAAGCATCCGGTACTTTGGATGGGGTTTGTTACGCCCGATAGATCTATCTTTAGAGTTCACGTCAATTAGGGTGTCTGTTCCCTAATTCTTAGATTACCAGACTTAATAAAAAGGGGCATATTCGAGTTCGATCATTCAACCATATAATGTAGTTTCGATTACTTGTGTCTATTTCGTAAAATATTTATAAAAGCTGCGCATGTATTCTCAGTCCCAAAAATATAAAGAGTAAAAGGGAATCAAATGAACTCGCGCATATAAATATTGCAAAATAGTTATTAAATCATTGCATGTATTCTCAGCCCAAAAATGTAATGAGTAAAAGGGAGTAAATGAAACTCACCTAATGTATTTTGTAGTAAAAATACATATGACGACAATGGACAAGTGTAGGGTTGGCCTCGGATTTACGAACCTATATCATTTGTATATTCATTAATACATATAGTTGTAATCGAACTATTGTATATATAATTATCAATGATATAATTTTTTTTATATTAATAAATTATATGTTATATTTATTTATTTTGTATATATGTTTTAAAATGACTAAAATCTATATAGTTATATTATTATATCCATATTTATATAAATACTTGTTTAGTGTTATATATATAAAAAATATTCAATAGTTTGTTATATGTAAGTATTTATATGAATAATATTAATAGGTTTTATATCTATAGTTATGTAAAACATTAATATAATCAGAATATATGTAATAAGTTTCTTTTATGCACAGAATATTTATTTGTTTAAAAGATAGTTTTGATAATAATAATGATTTACTAATAATAATAATAACACTAATATTTATCTTAATAACTAAAATGATAATAATATTATTAATAATAATACCAACGCTTACTTATGACTACATATTTTATAACTTAAATTCATAATCTTTTTCATAATTGTACTTGTATTCATTTACTTATAACCATTTTCCATAATTTTTATCATGTTGCTTTTATTATACATTTCGTAACATGAATGTTGTTAACATGTTCAATATATATTAATGATGATAACTACAATAATAATACTACTAATAATAATAATGTTAGTCATGATAATACTAAAAATTTTAATTGATAATACTAGTGATAATAATAATAATATCATAATTTACATTGATAATAAAAATAGTCCTATAATTATTAATAACCACTATTATAATGATAGTAAATAATAATAATAACACTAATAGTTTCTAAAGTGATAATAATAATAATTTGTATTATTTTCATAATAATAATGATAACAATGATCCTAATCATAATTATAATCATAATAATAATAAATGATAGACTTTATAATAATACATGTATTTGTAATAATAAGTGTTCTAACAATAACCATAACAATAATAATCACAATACTAATAATAATATAGATTTTAGAAATGAAAACTACCTTCAAAAGGGTTTCTAAAAAGAAAAGCCTCAGACGAGGCTCGAACCCGAGACCTCCCGATTACACACCAACACCCTTTAACCAACCTGCTGTCACAGTTTTTCTGATTTATACAGATTTCCAAATATATTAAACCGTATTATCTTTTTTTTTATTTCTTCCTCCTCCTCAAAATTACTAGTCGACCAAGTACTCAAGTAAAACCAATATAACGAATTTAATGTTGGAATTAAGATTTGAAAATAATACAGATCATTCAGAGGTTTAGTGTAATAATTAAAACATCAAAAGGTTTAAAAAAATTTATTCGCTGTGCAGAAACAAATAAGCTCGATATGACTCAGATTCGAATTCAAATTTTAAATGGTTTTTAGACAAAGATCAAAACATGAAAAAGATGTTAAATCATTCCTTGAAACTTTCTCCATCCTCAATTTGACCAGAAACATTCAAACAATTCCAAATTTCATGATGAACGAATTGTTTGACTTTTGAAAATAAAAGTTTGACTTCGAAATTGAAGTTCGATAGGACGAATTGAGTTATGAGACTTTGTGGATAGTTTGAGAAAAAAGTTTCAAACACAATTGCATTTACACATTCTGTAATTTTATATGAATTCAAGGTTTAAAAAAAAATTGAACACGAGCAGAGCACAAAGCCTGTGTTCTTCGTTTTCTGTTTTAAATTCCACAAATTGATAACTATAAAATGTATTATATATTGATAGTTGATAAGATAAGGTTGTTTTATAATAATTAACACCGTTTCTAATCGAGCTTTACAGCAAAATTCAACGACAGCAGGAATAAATTCGTACATGGAGGAAAATAAAAAAAATAAAAAAATAACACTAATTTGTACTGGATTTTGTTGTGTTTTGATAATCTGATATTGACTTCTAACTAATTGAAGATGGATACAAAAATGTATAAAGTTGATTAGGACTTGAATCTGATCGTGATCCTTTTATATATAAATTTGTATTAATAATTATATTATTAATATTGATAATTTTATTAATAATAATACAAATACTAATAATAATAATAGAATTAATAATAATAATATTAATATAATAATAATAATAATAATAATAATAAATAATTATACTGTTTTCCTTATTATTTATATATCTCTATTTTTGTATCTCTCTTTATTTATTTTTATAGATTACAATTAATCTTAATATTAAGTATTAAGTATAACTATAATAATAATACACCTAATGTTATAATATTACAAATTTTATAATAATATAATAGTAATAATAATATTACTAATGATAATGATAATAATTACCATAAAATGTATAACAATAATATTGTTAATAACAATAATACTAATATTATTAATAAATACAATAATATTAATAATGATGATATTTTATCAATCTATATATATATATATATATATATATATATATATATATATATATATATATATATATATATATATATATATATATTAATATCATCTCTATAGATTATTAATAACACTAATTTTGATGCTAATATTGGAAGTAATAAAAATATTACTATAACAACTATATATATTTGCATGTAGTTACATTTAATATATTAACTTTACATTTTATTACATATGTAACACTTATTTTGTATAATAACATATTTAAATATTTAACGTTTATATATTATATATATATTACAATATAATATCTATTAATAGAAATCATATCTATATGTGTTCGTTTTAAATTACACTAAATACTTATTTTACATATTTGATTTTATTATTTAAATTATATTTTATTACTTTCAATTATTATCTATATATTTACATTTATTTATGCATAAAAATTTTTATTTACAATATTGGTTCGTGAATCATCGGGAACAGTCAAAGGTATAAATGAATCTATGAAAATAGTTCAAAATTTTGTAGACTCAGTTTAACAGACTTTGCTTATCAAGTCGAAATCACATAGCGATTAAGTTTAAATTTAGTCGGAAATTCCCGGGTCATCACAGTACCTACCCGTTAAAGAAATTTCGTCCTGAAATTTGAGTGAGGTGGTCATAGTTAACAATAAAAATATTTTCATGACGAATATGAGTTGATAAATAGAGTTTTATCATCATTGAGTAATATGGATAAAATGATTCGATTAATCGAAGCGTATGAATGAAGCTATCACAAAAGATCGAGATGAAGAAATGGAGATTTTCCATAACTTTTGACGTAGTCGCGATTGAATTCCGGAATTCAAGGGATTTAAAGAAAATCTTCGAAATCTAAGAGATTTGATTCTGCGGCGAATAAAGAGATTAATATCTCTATAATTAAATACAGTGATCTGCCTTGATTACTCTGTCTGGTATTTCTAGTATAAATTAAACTCTTCTGTTCCATTATTCTCACCATTCCTACACTTTCTTTCTTAGTTCATACATCTAAAAGATTGTGAAAATGCTTAATCCCGTTCTAATTCATGTTATTATTCTAATTATCATTTCTGTCATCCTTCTTTTCAATCTTCTACCAGAAAAATCTGTTTACTTTTACTATTACCTTGACACTATTCTTAATTCTACTGTGTCTTTATATTGCTATTCGTATTAATATCCATGGTTTGTAACCTTCGTGCTGTTATTGGGCTTTATATCTTCCCTTATGTTTCGGAGCTCTTTGCCTTTTTTATTATCCTCTCGATCGCTAGTAAAACGAGTAACGGTCCAGAATTCATAGGTATGGAGTTTCGAATAATCCTAATGTTCTAAGTAGTAAGGGACATAATAGCACGATCTTGATTGGTTAAATTACCAGAAGTTACGGAAAAAGATAGAATTATCAAGAAATATGTTCTTGATATGTTTATAAGTTAGATAGAATGTAAGAGTCGTGTAACATGGCACATGATGACGTTATGATCTATGAATCATCACGTTCCATTTAGAAACTCAGCATGACTTAATGTAATATAATCACGTTGATCAAGTGTCATTATATTATACTAATTCATGCATCAGTTCCCAACATTACTTCAATAACATTCATATTTTAATCTCGAAAGTTTACAGAATATAGAAACTAGCAGTTTCTATATGATGTAACACTGATAGCACGAAGAGATTATTGATTTCAGATAAGAATAATTACAAAAATATCTTCAGAAATATGGAGGATATTTATAATGATAGATACGATGATATCTTGGAATTTCTAATATCGAAGGATGATGAAAACTATTGTCTGCAAGGGTTTAGAGTAAGGAGCAAGATATTCACTAAAGACTTTAGCATACATTGAATCATTTGGATTCTTTGAAGTCAATCTTATTCTTTGTGATTTGTCCACGGCTTTCTTCATAGTTTCGCATAATCTGCTTTTCGGTACTAAATTTTCTATTGAATGTTTCAATATAATGATACACAGGAAGCACAAAGAGGTAAATAATTTCGAACGAGAATATTTATGAAAATATCCTCAGAAATATCGAAGATATTGATGATGATATTTTGGAATTTCTAAGTTCGATGGTTGATGGAGAAAGATTTTTCGCAAGATTTTAACATGACTTCGGAGCAAGATATTCTCTAAAGTTTTCAACGGATCCAGAATTACCTGAATCCTTTGAATATAGGGTTTGGTCCTTGTATTTGTCCTTGGTCTCCTTCATGGGTAGCTCAATCTATTTTTCAATACCCAATTTTCTATCGACCGTTCCTAACACTCCTTTCTTTATCATCAAACTTTTGGCCGTTTAGACCATCTACCATTTTTCTGTTTCCTCTGCATTTAATGCTATGATATCTGAATTATCGGTTATTAATCCGAGGTGGTTTCAGGAGAATTGTGTTTTTAGATGATTAAACGCTGATGGTAATATGGTGAAATATTAAAGGTTACCTGGTAACAATAAAAGACCACGCGTATATATCAATGTTATAATAAGGTTATTTCGTACGAAAAGTCGAAGTTGTCTTGCTGGAGCTGTGACAAAATTGGCTATTTTGAAAAAGAACTGCAAAGTTATTTTGGGTAATAATAACACTAAAGAAATTAGCACAGTTATGTGTTAAACGTTTACTCAGTTTCCGAGAGTTTTTCAAGTGCATAACTATATACATCAATCTTTTCTTCCGTAGATGAAGTGCGGTTGGTTCATCCTATCGATTGAGGTGTTTTCAAGAATCATGAAAGGTTTGAATGCAGATTGTAATCGTCAAGATACAAATGAGGTTTAAGGTGAATTCAAGTGGCAAACTTGAAGAAATGCTTAGTTTCATATGTTATAATCAATATTTTAATTCATTTTAATTGTCCAATGTTATTAGTCCACAGTCGATAGTCCACTGTTGACAGTCCAATAATTCATATATAATTTAATATATAATATTCGAATTAATTAATACGTATCGTGACCCGTGTACAAGTCTCAGACTCGATCACAACTCAAACTATATATATTATTGTAGAATCAACCTCAACCCTGTATAGAGAACTCGATCATTACTGCATATAGAGTGTCTATGTGATTCCAAATAATATATATAGATGCGTCGATATGATATGTCAAAACCTTGTATACATGTCCCGATATTTAAAGTGCGTAAAAAATAAATGACAGAAATTAAATGACGATAAATAAAATTGTGAAAATGTAAATTGCGATAATTAAATTGCGATAAATAAAATGTAATCAGTTAGCTAGGAATAGTTAGCTAGGAATAGTTAGCGTGGATTCTTAACAAAATTTCAATTAGTTAATTCGTTTGTTTCTAACAACTTTTATTTTGTTCAATGTTTTCTTCATTATGCCACTTGTTGGATTGTGATAAATCAAAATCCAAATATGAAATTGAAATAAAAAAAACGGTTATTCTGCGGTGAACGGATTTGTATCTCTGTAGATGTAAATAGGATAGTAAATGGATGTTGAATCGAATTCGAAGAATGTACAGTATAACCTATTAAAGTGAAATCTAAATATTCCTCGGGTATTACCTACCCGTTAAAATATTTTCACCATTAACAGTTTATACGAAAGAAATTTTTTTTTTTTTCTTACAATCTTTATGAAAATATACTTACAGATATATTTTCTTCAGATGTAATCATAGATTTAATGAGTTAATATAATATTAATCTCATTTGATTTACCGTTAGAACTAGATTATATAATCTCTAAAATATTGAAGATTACATAATCGTCATGTCGAACGAAGATAAATGATGTAGAACGATTCGCAGATTGATGATTATGCTAGAGGTACATAATTAGATGTTGAGGTGTATGATGTGAACTTGAGTTGTTGGTGGTACTGGTATTGATGTTGGTGCTGGTGATGTTGTTGAAGCTGGTACGTTTTGCACCATATTCTCCAAATTGATTACTAGAGCGCGAAGTTCATTGACCTTTTGTATTACTCCGGGATGATTGTCGGTCGAAACGAACGGATGAATAAGGTTTAGAATCTGAGTTATGATATAGTCGTGGCGAGATATTCGAGAAATGAGGGTGAAAATGGTGTTACGAACAGGTTCGCCGGTAAGTGCTTCAGGTTCTTCGCCAAAAGGTGAATTCGGTTAGTGGAAGGGATCGCCTTCTGCGCGTCTCCATTGATTAAGTCAACTACGAATCCATCAGATGAATTGGGGATGGATGATTGGTTGATTCATTCTACTGACGTTGCTTCCGTAGCTTAGATGACTATCCATTCGGAATAACTGTTGGGATAACTATCGAAATAGCTGTCGAAATCCGAGGGACTCGAACTAGTTGAAGGATTCATCTCGTATGATCAGATGAAGAATTTTCGATAAGAAATAGATTATAGGATGTAGATTAGTATCCTGCAATACATAATTTATATATGCATATGTAATACTAAAATCTCATAAGTTACGGAGGAATCTACGGAAGCTGTCAGGTAAAGATAACAATAACAGATACGCTAAGATATGAATTAGTAGATACGCTAAGATATGAATTAGTAGATACGCTAAGATATGAATTTTGTCTATACCCTATTCATGCAGTCAATGCAATAAGATGTGTCTAGACTAAGAATAATAAGAAGGTAATTTACTAAGGATGATAAACAAATGATTTCTGACAAAAATGATAAGCAAAACTTTTGTCATGCAGACACGGTCGAAGTCCAGACTCACTAATGCATCATAACGACTTATCAGTTAGACACACTAATGCAGACCCGGTTCACTAAGACAACCGCTCTGATACCAACTGTAGAGACCCGTCCTAATCCATCCGGACGAAGTCCATATCGATTATAAACGATTCACAACAGTTGATTACATCGCGAGGT
Source organism: Rutidosis leptorrhynchoides (assembly GCF_046630445.1). Classification (NCBI taxonomy): domain Eukaryota; kingdom Viridiplantae; phylum Streptophyta; class Magnoliopsida; order Asterales; family Asteraceae; genus Rutidosis; species Rutidosis leptorrhynchoides. The sequence goes on from NC_092336.1 coordinate 127,772,721, forward strand.
ACTTGACCTCTATATGATACATTTTACAAACATTGCATTCATTTTTGAAAAGACAATCTTTCATTACATCGGAAGTTGACGACATGCATATCATTTCATAATAAATCTAACTAAAATTGACTTAATAATAATCTTGATGAACGCAACGACTCGAATGCAAGGTCTATTGAAATATGTCATGAATGACTCCAAGTAATATCTCTAAAATGAGCAAATGCACAGCAGAAGATTTCTTTCGTACCTGAGAATAAACATGCTTTCAAGTGTCAACCAAAAAGGTTGGTGAGTTCATTAGTTTAACATAAATAATCATTTTCATCATTTTAATAGACCACACGATTTTCATTTTTCAGTTCTCATAAATATATGTCCCATGCATAGAGACAAAAATATCAGTCATATGGATTGAACACCTGGTAATCGACATTCACAATGTGTATATAAGAATATCCCCATCATTCCGGGATCCTCCTTTGGACATGATATAAATTTTGAAGTACTAAAGCATCCGGTACTTTGGATGGGGTTTGTTAGGCCCGATAGATCTATCTTTAGAGTTCGCGTCAATTAGGGTGTCTGTTCCCTAATTCTTAGATTACCAGACTTAATAAAAAGGGGTATATTCGAGTTCGATCATTCAACCATACAATGTAGTTTCGATTGCTTGTGTCTATTTCATAAAACATTTATAAAAGCTGCGCATGTATTCTCAGTCCCAAAAATATAAAGAGTAAAAGGGAATCAAATGAACTCACGCATATAAATATTGCAAAACAGTTATTAAAACATTGCCTGTATTCTCAGCCCAAAAATGTAATGAGTAAAAGGGAGTAAATGAAACTCACCTAATGTATTTTGTAGTAAAAATACATATGACGACAATGGACAAGTGTAGGGTTGGCCTCGGATTCACGAACCCATATCATTTGTATATTCATTAATACATATAGTTGTAATCGAACTATTGTATATATAATTATCAATGATATAATTTTTTTTATATTAATAAATTATATGTTATATATATTTATTTTGTATATATGTTTTAAAATGACTAAAATCTATATAGTTATATTATTATATCCATATTTATATAAATACTTGTTTAGTGTTATATATATAAAAAATATTCAATAGTTTGTTATATGTAAGTATTTATATGAATAATATTAATAGGTTTTATATTTATAGTTATGTAAAACATTAATATAATCAGAATATATGTAATAAGTATCTTTTATGCACAGAATATTTATTTGTTTAAAAGATAGTTTTGATAATAATAATGATTTACTAATAATAATAATAACACTAATATTTATCTTAATAACTAAAATGATAATAATATTATTAATAATAATACCAATGCTTACTTATGACTACATATTTTATAACTTAAATTCATAATCTTTTTCATAATTGTACTTGTATTCATTTACTTATAACCATTTTCCATAATTTTTATCATGTTGCTTTTATTATACATTTCGTAACATGAATGTTGTTAACATGTTCAATATATATTAATGATGATAACTACAATAATAATACTACTAATAATAATAATGTTAGTCATGATAATACTAAAAATTTTAATTGATAATATTAGTGATAATAATAATAATATCATAATTTACATTGATAATAAAAATAGTCCTATAATTATTAATAACCACTATTATAATGATAGTAAATAATAATAATAACACTAATAATAATAATAATTTGTATTATTTTCATAATAATAATTATAACAATGATCCTAATCATAATTATAATCATAATAATAATAAATGATAGACTTTATAATAATACATGTATTTGTAATAATAAGTGTTCTAACAATAACCATAACAATAATAATCACAATACTAATAATAATATAGATTTTAAAAATGAAAACTACCTTCAAAAGGGTTTCTAAAAAGAAAAGCCTCAGACGAGGCTCGAACCCGAGACCTCCCGATTACACACCAACACCCTTTAACCAACCTGCTGTCACAGTTTTTCTGATTTATACAGATTTCCAAATATATTAAACCGTATTATCTTGTTTTTTTTTATTTCTTCCTCCTCCTCAAAATTACTAGTCGACCAAGTACTCAAGTAAAACCAATATAATGAATTTAATGTTGGAATTAAGATTTGAAAATAATACAGATCATTCAGAGGTTTAGTGTAATAATTAAAACATCAAAAGGTTTAAAAAAATTTATTCGCTATGCAGAAACAAATAAGCTCGATATGACTCAGATTCGAATTCAAATTTTAAATGGTTTTTAGACAAAGATCAAAACATGAAAAAGATGTTAAATCATTCCTTGAAACTTTCTCCATCCTCAATTTGACCAGAAACATTCAAACAATTCCAAATTTCATGATGAACGAATTGTTTGACTTTTGAAAATAAAAGTTTGACTTCGAAATTGAAGTTCGATAGGACGAATTGAGTTATGAGACTTTGTGGATAGTTTGAGAAAAAAGTTTCAAACACAATTGCATTTACACATTCTGTAATTTTATATGAATTCAAGGTTTAAAAAAAATTGAACACGAGCAGAGCACAAAGCCTGTGTTCTTCGTTTTCTGTTTTAAATTCCACAAATTGATAACTGTAAAATGTATTATATATTGATAGTTGATAAGATAAGGTTGTTTTATAATAATTAACACCGTTTCTAATCGAGCTTTACAGCAAAATTCAACGACAGCAAGAATAAATTCGTACATGGAGGAAAATAAAAAAAATAAAAAAATAACACTGATTTGTACTGGATTTTGTTGTGTTTTGATAATCTGATATTGACTTCTAACTAATTGAAGATGGATACAAAAATGTATAAAGTTGATTAGGACTTGAATCTGATCGTGATCCTTTTATATATAAATTTGTATTAATAATTATATTATTAATATTGATAATTTTATTAATAATAATACAAATACTAATAATAATAATAGAATTAATAATAATAATATTAATATAATAATAATAATAATAATAATAATAATAATAATAATAATAATAATAATAATAATAATAATAATAATAAATAATTATACTGTTTTCCTTATTATTTATATATCTCTATTTTTGTATCTCTCTTTATTTATTTTTATAGATTACAATTAATCTTAATATTAAGTATTAAGTATAACTATAATAATAATACACCTAATGTTATAATATTACAAATTTTATAATAATATAATAGTAATAATAATATTACTAATGATAATGATAATAATTACCATAAAATGTATAACAATAATATTGTTAATAACAATAATACTAATATTATTAATAAATACAATAATATTAATAATGATGATATTTTATCAATCTATATATATTTATATCATCTCTATAGATTATTAATAACAATAATTTTGATGCTAATATTGGAAGTAATAAAAATATTACTATAACAACTATATATATTTGCCTGTAGTTACATTTAATATATTAACTTTACATTTTATTACATATGTAACACTTATTTTGTATAATAACATATTTAAATATTTAACGTTTATATATTATATATATATTACAATATAATATCTATTAATAGAAATCATATCTATATCTGTTCGTTTTAAATTACACTAAATACTTATTTTACATATTTGATTTTATTATTTAAATTATATTTTATTACTTTCAATTATTATCTATATATTTACATTTATTTATGCATAAAAATTTTTATTTACAATATTGGTTCGTGAATCATCGGGAACAGTCAAAGGTATAAATGAATCTATGAAAATAGTTCAAAATTTTGTAGACTCAGTTTAACAGACTTTGCTTATCAAGTCGAAATCACATAGCGATTAAGTTTAAATTTAGTCGGAAATTCCCGGGTCATCACATTGAAAATCTCTTTGCAAGCTCATTTCATATGTCTTTGACATCAGTTTTAAAAAACTAGACAATGTTTCTCATTTTTAGATCCATAAATAATATCATCCTCATATATCTGTACCAGCAAGAGATCATCATCTATCTCTTTTGAGAACAGAGTGGTATCAATTGTTCTAACTTTAAAACCTATACCAGTAAGATACATATGAAGTGTCTCATACCATGCTCTTGGTGCCTGTTTAAGGTCCTAAAGATCTTTGTCTAGCTTGTAGATATGGTCTGGATATTTACTGCTTACAAAACTAGGAGGCTGTTTGACATAAACTTCTTCTTACAGCTTCCCATTTAGAAATGCAGATTTAACATCCATCTGGAATACCCTAAAGTTCATCTTAGCAGCATATGCTAAGAATAATCTGATAGCTTCCATTCTAGCCACTGGAGCATATGTCTCTCCATAATCCAATCCTTCTCCTTGTTTGAAACCCTGAGCTACCAATCTAGCTTTGTTTCTGATCACAATCCCATCTTCATCCATCTTATTCTTGAAGACACACTTGGTACCAATGATCTTCTTAGTTTCATCATCAGGTTTAGGTACCAATGTTCAAACCTTATTCCTATCAAACTGGGAGATCTCTTCTTGCATAGCTCCTGCCCAGCTTGGATCTTTGATAGCTTCATCAGGACATGTAGGTTCAATGGTAGACACAAAGTTTACATGCATACAAAAGTTGCTGGTTGCATGTCTTCTTGTTTTAACACCACTTTCCATATTACCAATAACTTGTTCAATTGGATTCTCCTTTGTCCATCTAGTGTTATGAACAGGTGAACTTGTTGTGAAACACACAGCATCTTGATCATCAGCTGGCTCAGAGGAATGAGCAGCAGTTGGAGATAGCTGTTCATTATGAGTGTAGCCAGTACCAGCTTGAGATCCTTCAGAACCAGTAGACCTATGCTCCAGTTGTAAAACTTCAGTAAAGCCAGTAGGTCCACATATTTTAGACATAGATGGAACAGAATGTTCCATCTCATCATCAGAGAACCCAGCAACATGGATTGGTGAGGGATTTGCTGCTGGTTCTTCATCATCATCAAGAGCTTACTGAGTAGGCTCTTCAAACATTAACTCTTCATCTTCTTGACTAGTAGATGAAATAGGGTCAGTTTCATCAAATGTAACATTAATGGATTCTTCAAAACAACCCCTTCTTTTATTGAAAACCCTATATGCCTTTGACATGTTGAAATATCCCAAAAATATACCTTCATTAGCCTTAGCATCAAACTTTCCTAGTTGATCCCTATTGTTTAGAATGAAACAGAGAGTGCTAAATACATGAAGAAATGAAATTGAGGGTCTTCTGCCTTTGAGAACTTCATAAGCAGTTTTCTGATGTCTTTTCACAATTAAAGATCTATTCTGGGTAAAACATGCAGTGTTCACAGCTTCTGCCCAATATGAATTTTTCAGCCCAGATTCAACCAACATAGATCTTGCTGTTTCAATGAGAGTTCTGTTTCTTCTTTCTGCAACACCATTCTATTGAGGTGTTCTCACAGCAGAAAAGTTCTGTGAAATACCTTTGTCAGCACAAAATTCTTCCAATGTTGCATTTCTGAATTCTGTACCATGATCACTTCTAAGCTGCTTCACCAGTTGCCCATTCAGTAGTTCCATTCTTTTGATAAAATTGATGATTTCATCAGCGGCTTCACTCTTTTGCTTCAAAAAGAATGCCCAAGTGTATCTGGAATATTCATCAACAATCACCAGTGTATACTTCTTCCCACTACAGCTGGCTATATTAACAGGACCAAAGAGATCCATATGAAGTAGGTGAAATGGTTTCTCAACAGATGAAATCTGCTTTGACTTGAATGAGGCATGGTGATGCTTCCCTTTTTCACAACCAGGACACAATCTGTCCTTCACATAAGATATTGTAGGTAGCCCAGACACCAAACTTTTACTAGATATCTTATGAATATCTTTGAAGTTGAGATGTGAGAGTCTCTTGTGCCATAACCACTTAAGGTTGTCTGCTGCCTTTAAATAAAAACAAGTATCAGTTGTTGTGACTGCTGTATTCATGTCAATTTGATACATGTTCTCATGTCTTTTTGCTGTCAGCAGTGGCTTCCCTGTCTTATCAAAAATAGTGCCAATCTTCTTTCTGAACTAGACTCTCTTACTTTTGCTTGTCAGTTGGCTTATGCTGAGTAGATTATGTTTAAGCCCAACGACATATGCTACATTTAAAAATGTAACATTCCCATTTGTTAAAGTACCAAAACCCTTTGTGTAACCCAATGAATTATCTCCATATGATATAATTGGACCATCCTTTTCTTGATAGTCCATTAGCAGGGACTTACATTCGGTCATATGTCTCGAACAACCACTATCGAGATACCAGATTTGCTTGTTTTGAATGCCCTGCACAGTAGCTAAGAGATTAGTTCTTTTTGGGAACCCATCCAAGGATGGGTTCTGGAAGGGTCATCTTTGATGATCTCTTCTTATCTGCTGGTTTGCTTGAAGAGGCTGCAGCAGATGGGGTTAGGGTTAAAGTACACCATTTGGCTAAGTGAAACTTGCTGCCACATTTGTAGCATTTTCTCACGTTTGGTATCAGTGACCGGTCATACACTGAGTAAATGGGTGCAGTAAGATCGGGTATACTTTCAGATATGGTAGCTATGAGCTGGTCAAGCTTGACAGTCATTATCTCAGTGATAGATGACCCAGCACTTGATTCCACAATTTGGTTCACTTTAGCTTTTCCCTTAAGGGCAGCTTTCCTTTTAGAGCCAGTACCATAATCATGGTATACTACTTTGCCTTTGTTCGACAAATTAGTGTGGGAAGTTACTGACCCGTCAGCTGATGCTGGTCGATTCTTGTGAATCTTGATTGCTGCCTTTGACTTGCCAGTATTGCGTTTTGCTGGCTTGTCATCAGCTACTGGTTTACCGGGACAATTTTCATCAGCTGGCTCAGCATTGGTGGAATTTGAACACGAAGGGGAATCAATTGATATTAACTTTATTTGATTGTTTTCAGTGATTTCCCTTTTAATGCGTCTTTCCTTTGGAGTCATATAGTAGATGCTAGAGGGATCAGTAGTTTCATCAATTGAAGTACTGGTTTCCTTGGCTTTTACTTCATCCTCCAAAATTTCTTTCATGGACGGTGGTGGGGTCACAATAGGTCTGACAAACTTATTTATTAAGACCTTTTTACCCTTAACTATCTTGGCAAAGGTATTTGGCAAGACAGCTTCAAGATCTGTTTTAAGAATGGGGTCTATGTAAGTAACTTCTGCAAGGGCAGCAGCATAGTCACCAGCAAAGAAAGCCTCAACTTGGGCAGGCACCTGTTCATTTACACACTTAGCTGTGCGTTGATCAGATGTACACCATGAAGCAACAACCTTCTGTAGTGACCTGAACTTTTCCATGTTTATATATATTAATTGAGATTGATATTTACATGATTAAATGTTTCCAACATGTTAAGCAATCAAACTTGTTAAGACTTAATTAATTGAAATAGGTTTCATATAGACAATTGACCACCCAAGTTGACCGGTGATTCACGAACGTTAAAACTTGTAAAAACTATATGATGACATATATATGGTTATATATATAGTTAACATGATATTATGATAAGTAAACATATCATTAATTATATTAACAATGAACTACATATGTAAAAACAAGACTACTAACTTAATGATTTTGAAACGAGACATATATGTAACGATTATCGTTGTAACGACATTTAATGTATATATATCATATTAAGAGATATTCGTACATCATAATATCATGATAATATAATAATTTAAAATCTCTTTTGATATTATAAACATTGGGTTAACAACATTTAACAAGATCGTTAACCTAAAGGTTTCAAAACAACATTTACATGTAACGACTAACGATGACTTAACGACTCAGTTAAAATGTATATACATGTAGTGTTTTAATATGTATTCATACACTTTTGAAAGACTTCAAGACACTTATCAAAATACTTCTACTTAACAAAAATGCTTACAATTACATCCTCGTTCAGTTTCATCAACAATTCTACTCGTATGCACCCGTATTCGTACTCGTACAATACACAGCTTTTAGATGTATGTACTATTGGTATATACACTCCAATGATCAGCTCTTAGCAGCCCATGTGAGTCACCTAACACATGTGGGAACCATCATTTGGCAACTAGCATGAAATATCTCATAAAATTACAAAAATATGAGTAATCATTCATGACTTATTTACATGAAAACAAAATAACATATCCTTTATATCTAATCCATACACCAACGACCAAAAACACCTACAAATACTTTCATTCTTCAATTTTCTTCATCTAATTGATCTCTCTCAAGTTCTATCTTCAAGTTCTAAGTGTTCTTCATAAATTCCAAAAGTTCTAGTTTCATAAAATCAAGAATACTTTCAAGTTTGCTAGCTCACTTTCAATCTTGTAAGGTGATCATCCAACCTCAAGAAATCTTTGTTTCTTACAGTAGGTTATCATTCTAATACAAGGTAATAATCATATTCAAACTTTGGTTCAATTTCTATAACTATAACAATCTTATTTCAAGTGATGATCTTACTTGAACTTGTTTTCGTGTCATGATTCTGCTTCAAGAACTTCGAGCCATCCAAGGATCCATTGAAGCTAGATCCATTTTTCTCTTTTCCAGTAGGTTTATCCAAGGAACTTAAGGTAGTAATGATGTTCATAACATCATTCGATTCATACATATAAAGCTATCTTATTCGAAAGTTTAAACTTGTAATCACTAGAACATAGTTTAGTTAATTCTAAACTTGTTCGCAAACAAAAGTTAATCCTTCTAACTTGACTTTTAAAATAAACTAAACACATGTTCTATATCTATATTATATGCTAACTTAATGATTTAAAACCTGGAAACACGAAAAACACCGTAAAACCGGATTTACGCCGTCGTAGTAACACCGCGGGCTGTTTTGGGTTAGTTAATTAAAAACTATGATAAAATTTGATTTAAAAGTTGTTATTCTGAGAAAATGATTTTTATTATGAACATGAAACTATATCCAAAAATTATGGTTAAACTCAAAGTGGAAGTATGTTTTCTAAAATGGTCATCTAGACGTCGTTCTTTCGACTGAAATGACTACCTTTATAAAAATGACTTGTAACTTATTTTTCCGACTATAAACCTATACTTTTTCTGTTTAGATTCATAAAATTGGGTTCAATATGAAACCATAGCAATTTGATTCACTCAAAACGGATTTAAAATGAAGAAGTTATGGGTAAAACAAGATTGGATAATTTTTCTCATTTTAGCTACGTGAAAATTGGTAACAAATCTATTCCAACCATAACTTAATCAACTTGTATTGTATATTATGTAATCTTGAGATACCATAGACACGTATACAATGTTTCGACCTATCATGTCGACACATCTATATATATTTCGGAACAACCATAGACACTCTATATGTGAATGTTGGAGTTAGCTATACAGGGTTGAGGTTGATTCCAAAATATATATAGTTTGAGTTGTGATCAATACTGAGATACATATACACTGGGTCGTGGATTGATTCAAGATAATATTTATCGATTTATTTCTGTACATCTAACTGTGGACAACTAGTTGTAGGTTACTAACGAGGACAGCTGACTTAATAAACTTAAAACATCAAAATATATTAAAAGTGTTGTAAATATATTTTGAACATACTTTGATATATATGTATATATTGTTATAGGTTCGTGAATCAACCAGTGGCCAAGTCTTACTTCCCGATGAAGTAAAAATCTGTGAAAGTGAGTTATAGTCCCACTTTTAAAATCTAATATTTTTGGGATGAGAATACATGCCGGTTTTATAAATGATTTACAAAATAGACACAAGTACGTAAAACTACATTCTATGGTTGAATTATCGAAATCGAATATGCCCCTTTTTATTAAGTCTGGTAATCTAAGAATTAGGGAACAGACACCCTAATTGACGCGAATCCTAAGGATAGATCTATCGGGCCCAACAAGCCCCATCCAAAGTACCGGATGCTTTAGTACTTCAAAATTTATATCATATCCGAAGGGTGTCCCGGAATGATGGGGATATTCTTATATATGCATCTTGTTAATGTCGGTTACCAGGTGTTCACCATATGAATGATTTTTATCTCTATGTATGGGATGTGTATTGAAATATGAAATCTTGTGGTCTATTATTATGATTTGATATATATAGGTTAAACCTATAACTCACCAACATTTTTGTTGACATTTTAAGCATGTTTATTCTCAGGTGATTATTAAGAGCTTTCGCTGTCGCATACTTAAATAAGGACGAGATTTGGAGTCCATGCTTGTATGATATTGTGTAAAAACTGCATTCAAGAAACTTATTTTGTTGTAACATATTTGTATTGTAAACCATTATGTAATGGTCGTGTGTAAACAGGATATTTTAGATTATCATTATTTGATAATCTACGTAAAGCTTTTTAAACCTTTATTGATGAAATAAAGGTTATGGTTTGTTTTAAAATGAATGCAGTCTTTGAAAAACGTCTCATATAGAGGTCAAAACCTCGCAACGAAATCAATTAATATGGAACGTTTTTAATCAATAAGAACGGGATATTTCAGTTGGTATCAGAGCGTTGGTCTTAGAGAACCAGAATTTTGCATTAGTGTATCTTATCGAGTTTGTTAGGATGCATTAGTGAGTCTGGACTTCGACCGTGTTTACTTGAAAAATGATTGCTTAACAAATTTTGTTGGAAACTATATATTTTTAACATGTGAATATTATATGATATATTAATCTCTTAACGCGTTTGATATTATGTGATAGATGTCTACCTCTAGAACAAGTCCCATTGACTCACCTAATAATAATGAAGAGTCAAATGTAAATTGGAATGATTCGTGGACTGATTCACAAGTTCCCGAAGAGGAACCGGAAGAAGAGTCGGAACCGGAAGAAGAATCGGAACCGGAAGAAGAATCGGAACCGGATGAAGAAATAGAACCGGTGGGGGAAATAATGAAATGGTTAAGTAAAAGAAAATCCTCAACCAACTGACCAAGTTAATTATGGTCAATGGTGTTTCCGCCAAGGAAGCAAAATATTGGGAGGATTACCAATTCTCCGATGAATCGGATTCCGACGAGAATTCCGATGATGTTATAGAAATTACCCCAACTGAATTTAAAAAGGCAAAAGAAAATAATAAGGGAAAGGGCATAAAAATAGAGAAATCTAATTCCAACCCCGATGAACTTTATATGTATCGTCAACCCCCGAAGTCCTTAAGTTGTAACAATGACCCGGGAACCTCTAAACCACCAGGTTTTTCTAAACCAATGTGGATTATGACGGCTCGTATTAGGGGAACATCATATATCCCTAGAAACTTGGCAAAACGAACCAAAACCGAAGAAGAAGAAACAAGCGAGTCGGAATAAGATAGTTGTATTCGTGTGGTGTAATATATATAATATAGTGTGCTTATGCTTTATGATATATGTAAAAATTGCTTGTATTAATAAGTATTTTTTTTTTATGAATCTAACTCTTGTCTATTTTACAGTATAAAAACAAAAAATGGATAGACAACCCAATATTTTAAGAGACCTACCCGGAGACATGATTGATGAAATCTTGTCTAGAGTCGGTCAGAATTCTTCGGCACAACTATTTAAGGCGAGATCAGTTTGTAAGACATTCGAAGAACGTTCCAAGAATACCTTGTTTTATAAAAGGCTTTCGTTCAAAAGATGGGGGATATCACATTGGGAAATCCATAAGTTACGATGTGTTTACTTTGACACATATATTGCGGGGAACCCAAATGCTATTTTACGCAATGGGTTAAGAAATTATTTTGACTCAATATATCCGAATATTGGACTTCATGATTTAGAAAAAGCGGCTAACATGCAACATAAAGAAGCATGTTATGCTTACGGATTAGTAATGTTCGCTTCTCACCAAAGTGAGAACAAGAACATCGGGCTACAACTATTAAACAAAACGTTCCCACAAGTGACGGAGTCGGTAATTGGGGTAAGAAATGAGGTTTTTAGATTGTTACGGGACTGTTGGACATTACGTAACCCTCGCCCCTTTGACGACGTTACAACACGCTGTCTTATCAATGGCCATAACGGTTATGTTCCACAAGACCAAGGATGGGAAGTAATCCTAGTAAAACCAGAATGCATGACTTGTTTCTGGACGTATGAATTACGTGTCTTTATTGCCTTTGCTGAACGACTTGTGTACTAGCTAGAATTATCTTCACAACCATCTTGTATCAAATTTATTGTGTGCTATATTTCATGCTATATGTAAAATAAGCGGTATTGTAAGTTTGTAAAATATTGTGTAAAAGTTTGAACGCGAAATATTATTATAATCAGTTTTTCATATAGAATTGTAGTAGTTGAATTGTATATTAGCTACTAAGTATGAACTTAACGGGTAGGTACTACCCGAATTTAAACTTATAAAACGCTAATATGAAGAAAAAGCTTTTATAAATGAGTTCATATTATGCAACGAAATACTATTAACTACTCTTAATATTCTGTATGATTAACTTGTTCCATTTGACTATTTTGAAGGAAATGGCACCGACTACTCGACACACCGTGAATATGAATGAAGAGGAATTCCGTACTTTTCTAGCTTCAAACATAGCCGCAGTACAGGCTGCGCTACATACCAACAATAACCTTGGATCTAGCAGTACAGGAAATCGTGTAGGATGCACCTACAAAGAATTTACTGCCTGCAAACCTTTGGAATTTGATGGAACCGAAGGACCGATCGGATTGAAACGGTGGACCGAGAAGGTCGAATCGGTGTTTGCCATAAGTAAGTGTACTGAAGAGGACAAAGTGAAGTACGCTACGCATACCTTCACAGGTTCTGCGTTAACATGGTGGAATACCTATCTAGAGCAAGTGGGACAAGACGATGCGTACGCACTACCGTGGTCAGCATTCAAGCACTTGATGAACGAGAAGTACCGTCCCAGAACCGAGGTCAATAAGCTCAAGACAGAACTTAGAGGGTTACGAACCCAAGGATTTGATATTACCACGTACGAAAGACGATTCACAGAATTGTGCCTATTGTGTCCGGGAGCATTCGAAGATGAGGAAGAGAAGATCGACGCGTTTGTGAAAGGATTACCGGAAAGAATCCAAGAAGATATAAGTTCACACGAGCCCGCCTCCATACAACAGGCATGTAGAATGGCTCACAAACTAGTGAACCAGATTGAAGAAAGAATTAAAGAACAGACTGCTGAAGAGGCCAATGTGAAGCAAGTCAAAACAAAGTGGGAGGAAAACAGTGATAAGAATCACCAATACAACAACAACAGCAATTACAACAATAATCGCAACAATTATCCCAACAATCGCAACATCAATCGCAACTACAACAAATGGCCCAACAACAACAACAACAACAATAACAACAGCAACTACAACAATCATCCCAACAACAATAATAACTGCAATAACAACAACAATCAGAAGCAGCTATGCCAAAGGTGTGAAAAGTATCACTCGGGGTTCTGCACCAAATTTTGCAACAAGTGTAAAAGAAATGGTCATAGCGCGGCGAAGTGTGAGGTCTACGGACCAGGAGTTAATAGAACGAAAGGAACAAATGGTGTCGGAACGAGTAATGGCGGAGCAAGTAGTGTCGGAGCAAGTTATGCCAATGTAGTTTGTTATAAATGTGGAAAACTGGGCCACATTATTAGAAATTGCCCGAACCAGGAGAACACGAATGGACAAGGCCGCGGAAGAGTTTTCAATATTAATGCGGCAGAGGCACAAGAAGACCCGGAGCTTGTTACGGGTACGTTTCTTATTGACAATAAATCTGCTTACGTTTTATTTGATTCGGGTGCGGATAGAAGCTTATGAGTAGAGATTTTTGTGCTAAATTAAGTTATCCATTGACGCCTTTGGATAGTAAATTTTTACTCGAATTAGCAAATGGTAAATTAATTTCAGCAGATAATATATGTCGGAATCGAGAAATTAAACTGGTTAGCGAAACATTTAAGATTGATTTGATACCAGTAGAGTTAGGGAGTTTTGATGTGATAATCGGTATGGACTGGTTGAAAGAAGTGAAAGCATAGATCGTTTGTTACAAAAATGCAATTCGCATTATACGAGAAAAAGCAAAACCCTTAATGGTGTACGGAGAAAAGGGCAACACGAAGCTACATCTTATTAGTAATTTGAAGGCACAAAAACTAATAAGAAAAGGTTGCTATGCTGTTCTAGCACACGTCGAGAAAGTACAAACTGAAGAAAAGAGCATCAATGATGTTCCCATTGCAAAAGAATTTCCCGATGTATTTCCGAAAGAATTACCGGGATTACCCCCACATCGATCCGTTGAATTTCAAATAGATCTTGTACCAGGAGCTGCACCAATAGCTTGTGCTCCTTACAGACTCGCACCCAGCGAGATGAAAGAACTGCAAAGCCAATTACAAGAACTTTTAGAGCGTGGTTTCATTCGACCAAGCACATCACCGTGGGGAGCTCCTGTTTTGTTTGTCAAGAAGAAAGATGGTACATTCAGGTTGTGTATCGACTACCGAGAGTTGAATAAACTTACCATCAAGAACCGCTACCCACTACCGAGAATCGACGACTTATTTGATCAACTACAAGGCTCGTCTGTTTATTCAAAGATTGACTTACGTTCCGGGTATCATCAAATGCGGGTGAAAGAAGATGATATTCCAAAGACTGCTTTCAGAACACGTTACGGTCATTACGAGTTTATGGTCATGCCATTTGGTTTAACTAATGCACCAGCTGTGTTCATGGACCTAATGAACCGAGTGTGTGGACCATACCTTGACAAGTTTGTCATTGTTTTCATTGATGACATACTTATTTACTCAAAGAATGACCAAGAACACGGTGAACATTTGAGAAAGGTGTTAGAAGTATTGAGGAAGGAAGAATTGTACGCTAAGTTTTCAAAGTGTGCATTTTGGTTGAAAGAAGTTCAATTCCTCGGTCACATAGTGAAAGGCCTACGAACACGAACGGGAAGGATGAAAGCGAGTTGGTATGCTAATTCCTCATCCACACAAAGAAGGTATTAAGGTGGATCCGGCAAATATAGAAACTGTTGAAAAGTGGGAAACCCCAAAAACTCCGAAACACATACGCCAGTTTTTAGGACTAGCTGGTTACTACAGAAGGTTCATCCAATACTTTTCCAGAATAGCAAAACCCTTGACTGCATTAACGCATAAAGGGAAGAAATTTGAATGGAATGATGAACAAGAGAAAGCGTTTCAGTTATTGAAGAAAAAGCTAACTACGGCACCTATATTGTCATTGCCTGAAGGGAATGATGATTTTGTGATTTATTGTGACGCATCAAAGCAAGGTCTCGGTTGTGTATTAATGCAACGAACGAAGGTGATTGCTTATGCGTCTAGACAATTGAAGATTCACGAACAAAATTATACGACGCATGATTTGGAATTAGGCGCAGTTGTTTTTGCATTAAAGACTTGGAGGCACTACTTATATGGGGTTAAAAGTATTATATATACCGACCACAAAAGTCTTCAACACATATTTAATCAGAAACAACTGAATATGAGGCAGCGTAGGTGGATTGAATTATTGAATGATTACGACTTTGAGATTCGTTACCACCCGGGGAAGGCAAATGTGGTAGCCGATGCCTTGAGCAGGAAGGACAGAGAACCCATTCGAGTAAAATCTATGAATATAATGATTCATAATAACCTTACTACTCAAATAAAGGAGGCCCAACAAGGAGTTTTAAAAGAGGGAAATTTAAAGGATGAAATACCCAAAGGATCGGAGAAGCATCTTAATATTCGAGAAGACGGAACCCGGTATAGGGCTGAAAGGATTTGGGTACCAAAATTTGGAGATATGAGAGAAATGGTACTTAGAGAAGCTCATAAAACCAGATACTCAATACATCCTGGAACGGGGAAGATGTACAAGGATCTCAAGAAACATTTTTGGTGGTCGGGTATGAAAGCCGATGTTGCTAAATACGTAGGAGAATGTTTGACGTGTTCTAAGGTCAAAGCTGAGCATCAGAAACCATCAAGTCTACTTCAACAACCTGAAATCCCGGAATGGAAATGGGAAAACATTACCATGGATTTCATCACTAAATTGCCAAGGACTGCAAGTGGTTTTGATACTATTTGGGTAATAGTTGATCGTCTCACCAAATCAGCACACTTCCTGCCAATAAGAGAAGATGACAAGATGGAGAAGTTAGCACGACTGTATTTGAAGGAAGTCATGTAGTGACCCGAACTTTTCCATGTTTATATATATTAATTGAGATTGATATTTACATGATTAAATGTTTCCAACATGTTAAGCAATCAAACTTGTTAAGACTTGATTAATTGAAATAGGTTTCATATAGACAATTGACCACCCAAGTTGACCGGTGATTCACGAACGTTAAAACTTGTAAAAACTATATGATGACATATATATGGTTATATATATAGTTAACATTATATTATGATAATTAAACATATCATTAACAATGAACTACATATGTAAAAACAAGACTACTAACTTAATGATTTTGAAACGAGACATATATGTAACGATTATCGTTGTAACGACATTTAATGTATATATATCATATTAAGAGATATTTGTACATCATAATATCATGATAATATAATAATTTAAAATCTCTTTTGATATTATAAACATTGGGTTAACAACATTTAACAAGATCGTTAACCTAAGGGTTTCAAAACAACATTTACATGTAACGACTAACGATGACTTAACGACTCAGTTAAAATGTATATACATGTAGTGTTTTAATATGTATTTATACACTTTTGAAAGACTTCAATACACTTATCAAAATACTTCTACTTAACAAAAATGCTTACAATTACATCCTCGTTCAGTTTCATCAACAATTCTACTCGTATGCACCCGTATTCGTACTCGTACAATACACAGCTTTTAGATGTATGTACTATTGGTATATACACTCCAATGATCAGCTCTTAGCAGCCCATGTGAGTCACCTAACACATGTGGGAACCATCATTTGGCAACTAGCATGAAATATCTCATAAGATTACAAAAATATGAGTAATCATTCATGACTTATTTACATGAAAACAAAATTACATATCCTTTATATCTAATCCATACACCAACGACCAAAAACACCTACAAACACTTTCATTCTTCAATTTTCTTCATCTAATTGAACTCTCTCAAGTTCTATCTTCAAGTTCTAAGTGTTCTTCATAAATTCCAAAAGTTCTAGTTTCATAAAATCAAGAATACTTTCAAGTTTGCTAGCTCACTTCCAATCTTGTAAGGTGATCATCCAACCTCAAGAAATCTTTGTTTCTTACAGTAGGTTATCATTCTAATACAAGAACTTTGAGCCATCCAAGGATCCATTGAAGCTAGATCCATTTTTCTCTTTTCCAGTAGGTTCATCCAAGGAACTTAAGGTTCGTGAATCAACCAGTGGCCAAGTCTTACTTCCCGACGAAGTAAAAATCTGTGAAAGTGAGTTATAGTCCCACTTTTAAAATCTAATATTTTTGGGATGAGAATACATGCAGGTTTTATAAATGATTTACAAAATAGACACAAGTACGTGAAACTACATTCTATGGTTGAATTATCGAAATCGAATATGCCCCTTTTTATTAAGTCTGGTAATCTAAGAATTAGGGAACAGACACCCTAATTGACGCGAATCCTAAAGATAGATCTATTGGGCCTAACAAACCCCATCCAAAGTACCGGATGCTTTAGTACTTCGAAATTTATATCATATCCGAAGGGTGTCCCGGAATGATGGGGATATTCTTATATATGCATCTTGTTAATGTCGGTTACCAGGTGTTCACCATATGAATGATTTTTATCTCTATGTATGGGATGTGTATTGAAATATGAAATCTTGTGGTCTATTATTATGATTTGATATATATAGGTTAAACCTATAACTCACCAACATTTTTGTTGACGTTTTAAGCATGTTTATTCTCAGGTGATTATTAAGAGCTTCCGCTGTTGCATACTTAAATAAGGACGAGATTTGGAGTCCATGCTTGTATGATATTGTGTAAAAAATGCATTCAAGAAACTTATTTTGTTGTAACATATTTGTATTGTAAACCATTATGTAATGGTCGTGTGTAAACAGGATATTTTAGATTATCATTATTTGATAATCTACGTAAAGCTTTTTAAACCTTTATTGATGAAATAAAGGTTATGGTTTGTTTTAAAATGAATGCAGTCTTTAAAAAATGTCTCATATAGAGGTCAAAACCTCGCAACGAAATCAATTAATATGGAACGTTTTTAATCAATAAGAACGGGACATTTCAGTTGGTATCCGAGCGTTGGTCTTAGAGAACCAGAATTTTGCATTAGTGTGTCTTATCGAGTTTGTTAGGATGCATTAGTGAGTCTGGACTTCGACCGTGTTTACTTGAAAAATGATTGCTTAACAAATTTTGTTGGAAACTATATATTTTTAACATGTGAATATTATGTGATATATTAATCTCTTAACGCGTTTGATATTATGTGATAGATGTCTACCTCTAGAACAAGTCCCATTTCTCACCTAATAATAATGAAGAGTTAAATGTAAATTGGAATGATTCGTGGACTGATTCACAAGTTCCCGAAGAGGAACCAGAAGAAGAGTCGGAACCGGAAGAAGAATCGGAACCGGAAGAAGAATCGGAACCGGATGAAGAAATAGAACCGGTGGGGGAAATAATAAAACGGTTAAGTAAAAGAAAATCCTCAACCAACCGACCAAGGTTAATTATGGTCAATGGTGTTTCCGCCAAGGAAGCAAAATATTGGGAGGATTACCAATTCTCCGATGAATCGGATTCTGACGAGAATTCCGATGATGTTATAGAAATTACCCCAACTGAATTTAAAAAGGCAAAAGAAAATAATAAGGGAAAGGGCATAAAAATAGAGAAATCTAATTCCAACCCCGATGAACTTTATATGTATCGTCAACCCCCGAAGTCCTTAAGTTGTAACAATGACCCGGGAACCTCTAAACCACCAGGTTTTTCTAAACCAATGTGGATAACGACGGCTCGTATTAGGGGAACATCATATATCCCTAGAAACTTGGCAAAACGAACCAAAACCGAAGAAGAAGAAACAACCGAGTCGGAATAAGATAGTTGTATTCGTGTGGTGTAATATATGTAATATAGTGTGCTTATGCTTTATGATATATGTAAAAATTGCTTGTATTAATAAGTATTTTTTTTTATGAATCTAACTCTTGTCTATTTTACAGTATAAAAACACAAAATGGATAGACAACCCAATATTTTAAGAGACCTACCCGGAGACATGATTGATGAAATCTTGTCTAAAGTCGGTCAGAATTCTTCGGCACAACTATTTAAGGCGAGATCAGTTTGTAAGACATTCGAAGAACGTTCCAAGAATGTCTTGGTTTATAAGAGACTTTCATTTGAAAGATGGGGGATATCACATTGGGAAACCCATAAGTTACGATGTGTTTACTTTGACGCATATATTGCGGGGAACCCAAATGCTATTTTACGCAACGGGTTAAGAAATTATTTTGACTCAATATATCCGAATATTGGACTTTGTGATTTAGAAAAAGCGGCTAACATGCAACATAAAGAAGCATGTTATGCTTACGGATTAGTAATGTTCGCTTCTCACGAAAGTGAGAACAAGAACATCGGGCTACAACTATTAAACAAAACGTTTCCACAAGTGACGGAGTCGGTAATTGGGGTAAGAAATGAGGTTTTTAGATTGTTACGGGACTGTTGGACATTACGTAACCCTCGTCCCTTTGACAACGTTACAACACGCTGTCTTATCAACGGCCATAACGGTTATGTTCCACAAGACCAAGGATGGGAAGTAGTCCTAGTAAAACCAGAATGCATGACTTGTTTCTGGACGTATGAATTACGTGTCTTTATTGCCTTTGCTGAACGACTTGTGTACTAGCTAGAATTATCTTCACAACTATCTTGTATCAAAGTTATTGTGTGCTATATTTCATGCTTTATGTAAAATAAGCGGTATTGTAAGTTTGTAAAATATTGTATAAAAGTTTGAACGTGAAATATTATTACAATCAGTTTTTCATATAGAATTGTAGTAGTTGAATTGTATATTAGCTACTAAGTATGAACTTAACGGGTAGGTACTACCCGAATTTAAACTTATAAAATGCTAATATGAAGAAAAAGCTTTTATAAATGAGTTCATATTATGCTACGAAATACTATTAACTACTCTTAATATTCTGTATGATTAACTTGTTCCATTTGACTATTTTGAAGGAAATGGCACCGACTACTCGACACACCGTGAATATGAATGAAGAGGAATTCCGTACTTTTCTAGCTTCAAACATAGCTGCGGTACAGGCTGCGCTACATACCAACAATAACCTTGGATCTGGCAGTACAGGAAATCGTGTAGGATGCACCTACAAAGAATTCACTGCCTGCAAACCTTTGGAATTTGATGGAACCGAAGGACCGATCGGATTGAAACGGTGGACCGAGAAGGTCGAATCGGTGTTTGCCATAAGTAAGTGTACTGAAGAGGACAAAGTGAAGTACGCTACGCATACCTTCACAGGTTCTGCGTTAACATGGTGGAATACCTATCTAGAGCAAGTGGGACAAGATGATGCGTACGCACTACCGTGGTCAGCATTCAAGCACTTGATGAACGAGAAGTACCGTCCCAGAACTGAGGTCAATAAGCTCAAGACAGAACTTAGAGGGTTACGAACCCAAGGATTTGATATTACCACGTACGAAAGACGATTCACAGAATTGTGCCTATTGTGTCCGGGAGCATTCGAAGATGAGGAAGAGAAGATCGACGCGTTTGTGAAAGGATTACCGGAAAGAATCCAAGAAGATATAAGTTCACAAGAGCCCGCCTCCATACAACAGGCATGTAGAATGGCTCACAAACTAGTGAACCAGATTGAAGAAAGAATTAAAGAACAGACTGCTGAAGAGGCCAATGTGAAGCAAGTCAAAAGAAAGTGGGAGGAAAACGGTGATAAGAATCACCAATACAACAACAACAGTAATTACAACAATAATCGCAACAATTATCCCAACAATCGCAACATCAATCGCAACTACAACAAATGGCCCAACAACAACAACAACAACAGCAGCTACAACAATCATCCCAACAACAATAATAACCGCAACAACAACAACAATCAGAAGCAGCTATGCCAAAGGTGTGAAAAGTATCACTCGGGGTTTTGCACCAAATTTTGCAACAAGTGTAAAAGAAATGGTCATAGCGCAGCGAAGTGTGAGGTCTACGGACCAGGGGTTAATAGAACGAAAGGAACAAATGGTGTCGGAACGAGTAATGGCGGAGCAAGTAGTGTCGGAGCAAGTTATGCCAATGTAGTTTGTTATAAATGTGGAAAACCGGGCTACATTATTAGAAATTGCCCGAACCAGGAGAACACGAATGGACAAGGCCGCGGAAGAGTTTTCAATATTAATGCAGCAGAGGCACAGGAAGACCCGGAGCTTGTTACGGGTACGTTTCTTATTGACAATAAATCTGCTTACGTTTTATTTGATTCGGGTGCGGATAGAAGCTATATGAGTGGAGATTTTTGTGCTAAATTAAGTTGTCCATTGACGCCTTTGGATAGTAAATTTTTACTCAAATTAGCAAATGGTAAATTAATTTCAGCAGATAATATATGTCGGAATCGAGAAATTAAACTAGTTAGCAAAACATTTAAGATTGATTTGATACCAGTAGAGTTAGGGAGTTTTGATGTGATAATCGGTATGGACTGGTTGAAAGAAGTGAAAGCAGAGATCGTTTGTTACAAAAATGCAATTCGCATTATACGAGAAAAAGGAAAACCCTTAATGGTGTACGGAGAAAAGGGCAACACGAAGCTACATCTTATTAGTAATTTGAAGGCACAAAAACTAATAAGAAAAGGTTGCTATGATGTTCTAGCACACGTCGAGAAAGTACAAACTGAAGAAAAGAGCATCAATGATGTTCCCATTGCAAAAGAATTTCCCGATGTATTTCCGAAAGAATTACCGGGATTACCCCCACATCGATCCGTTGAATTTCAAATAGATCTTGTACCAGGAGCTGCACCAATAGCTCGTGCACCTTACAGACTCGCACCCAGCGAGATGAAAGAACTGCAAAGCCAATTACAAGAACTTTTAGAGCGTGGTTTCATTCGACCATGCACATCACCGTGGGGAGCTCCTGTTTTGTTTGTCAAGAAGAAAGATGGTACATTCAGGTTGTGTATCGACTACCGAGAGTTGAACAAACTTACCATCAAGAACCGCTATCCACTACCGAGAATTGACGACTTATTTGATCAACTACAAGGCTCGTCTGTTTATTCAAAGATTGACTTACGTTCCGGGTATCATCAAATGCGGGTGAAAGAAGATGATATTCCAAAGACTGCTTTCAGAACACGTTACGGTCATTACGAGTTTATGGTCATGCCGTTTGGTTTAACTAATGCACCAGCTGTGTTCATGGACCTTATGAACCGAGTGTGTGGACCATACCTTGACAAGTTTGTCATTGTTTTCATTGATGACATACTTATTTACTCAAAGAATGACCAAGAACACGGTGAACATTTGAGAAAGGTGTTAGAAGTATTGAGGAAGGAAGAATTGTACGCTAAGTTTTCAAAGTGTGCATTTTGGTTGGAAGAAGTTCAATTCCTCGGTCACATAGTGAACAAAGAAGGTATTAAGGTGGATCCGGCAAAGATAGAAACTGTTGAAAAGTGGGAAACCCCGAAAACTCCGAAACACATACGCCAGTTTTTAGGACTAGCTGGTTACTACAGAAGGTTCATCCAAGACTTTTCCAGAATAGCAAAACCCTTGACTGCATTAACGCATAAAGGGAAGAAATTTGAATGGAAGGATGAACAAGAGAAAGCGTTTCAGTTATTGAAGAAAAAGCTAACTACGGCACCTATATTGTCATTGCCTGAAGGGAATGATGATTTTGTGATTTATTGTGACGCATCAAAGCAAGGTCTCGGTTGTGTATTAATGCAACGAACGAAGGTGATTGCTTATGCATCTAGACAATTGAAGATTCACGAGCAAAATTATACGACGCATGATTTGGAATTAGGCGCGGTTGTTTTTGCATTAAAGACTTGGAGGCACTACTTATATGGGGTCAAAAGTATTATATATACTGACCACAAAAGTCTTCAACACATATTTAATCAGAAACAACTGAATATGAGGCAGCGTAGGTGGATTGAATTATTGAATGATTACGACTTTGAGATTCGTTACCACCCGGGGAAGGCAAATGTGGTAGCCGATGCCTTGAGCAGGAAGGACAGAGAACCCATTCGAGTAAAATCTATGAATATAATGATTCATAATAACCTTACTACTCAAATAAAGGAGGCGCAACAAGGAGTTTTAAAAGAGGGAAATTTAAAGGATGAAATACCCAAAGGATCGGAGAAGCATCTTAATATTCGGGAAGACGGAACCCGGTATAGGGCTGAAAGAATTTGGGTACCAAAATTTGGAGATATGAGAGAAATGGTACTTAGAGAAGCTCATAAAACTAGATACTCAATACATCCTGGAACGGGGAAGATGTACAAGGATCTCAAGAAACATTTTTGGTGGCCGGGTATGAAAGCCGATGTTGCTAAATACGTAGGAGAATGTTTGACGTGTTCTAAGGTCAAAGCTGAGCATCAGAAACCATCAGGTCTACTTCAACAACCCGAAATCCCGGAATGGAAATGGGAAAACATTACCATGGATTTCATCACTAAATTGCCAAGGACTGCAAGTGGTTTTGATACTATTTGGGTAATAGTTGATCGTCTCACCAAATCAGCACACTTCCTACCAATAAGAGAAGATGACAAGATGGAGAAGTTAGCACGACTGTATTTGAAGGAAGTCGTCTCCAGACATGGAATACCAATCTCTATTATCTCTGATAGGGATGGCAGATTTATTTCAAGATTCTGGCAGACATTACAGCAAGCATTAGGAACTCGTCTAGACATGAGTACTGCCTATCATCCACAAACTGATGGGCAGAGCGAAAGGACGATACAAACGCTTGAAGACATGCTACGAGCATGTGTTATTGATTTCGGAAACAGTTGGGATCGACATCTACCATTAGCAGAATTTTCCTACAACAACAGCTACCATTCAAGCATTGAGATGGCGCCGTTTGAAGCACTTTATGGTAGAAAGTGCAGGTCTCCGATTTGTTGGAGTGAAGTGGGGGATAGACAGATTACGGGTCCGGAGATTATACCAGAAACTACCGAGAAGATCATCCAAATTCAACAACGGTTGAAAACCGCCCAAAGTCGAAAAAAGAGCGACGCTGACATTAAAAGAAAAGATATAGAATTTGAAATTGGAGAGATGGTCATGCTTAAAGTTGCACCTTGGAAAGGCGTTGTTCGATTTGGTAAACGAGGGAAATTAAATCCAAGGTATATTGGACCATTCAAGATTATTGATCGTGTCGGACCAGTAGCTTACCGACTTGAGTTACCTCAACAACTCGCGGCTGTACATAACACTTTCCACGTCTCGAATTTGAAGAAATGTTTTGCTAAAGAAGATCTCACTATTCCGTTAGATGAAATCCAAATCAACAAAAAACTCCAATTCATCGAAGAACCCGTCGAAATAATGGATCGTGAGGTTAAAAGACTTAAGCAAAACAAGATACCAATTGTTAAGGTTCGATGGAATGCTCGTAGAGGACCCGAGTTCACCTGGGAGCGTGAAGATCAGATGAAGAAGAAATACCCGCATCTATTTCCAGAAGATTCGTCAACACCTTCAACAGCTTAAAATTTCGGGACGAAATTTATTTAACGGGTAGGTACTGTAGTGACCCGAACTTTTCCATGTTTATATATATTAATTGAGATTGATATTTACATGATTAAATGTTTCCAACATGTTAAGCAATCAAACTTGTTAAGACTTGATTAATTGAAATAGGTTTCATATAGACAATTGACCACCCAAGTTGACCGGTGATTCACGAACGTTAAAACTTGTAAAAACTATATGATGACATATATATGGTTATATATATAGTTAACATTATATTATGATAATTAAACATATCATTAACAATGAACTACATATGTAAAAACAAGACTACTAACTTAATGATTTTGAAACGAGACATATATGTAACGATTATCGTTGTAACAACATTTAATGTATATATATCATATTAAGAGATATTTGTACATCATAATATCATGATAATATAATAATTTAAAATCTCTTTTGATATTATAAACATTGGGTTAACAACATTTAACAAGATCGTTAACCTAAGGGTTTCAAAACAACATTTACATGTAACGACTAACGATGACTTAACGACTCAGTTAAAATGTATATACATGTAGTGTTTTAATATGTATTTATACACTTTTGAAAGACTTCAATACACTTATCAAAATACTTCTACTTAACAAAAATGCTTACAATTACATCCTCGTTCAGTTTCATCAACAATTCTACTCGTATGCACCCGTATTCGTACTCGTACAATACACAGCTTTTAGATGTATGTACTATTGGTATATACACTCCAATGATCAGCTCTTAGCAGCCCATGTGAGTCACCTAACACATGTGGGAACCATCATTTGGCAACTAGCATGAAATATCTCATAAGATTACAAAAATATGAGTAATCATTCATGACTTATTTACATGAAAACAAAATTACATATCCTTTATATCTAATCCATACACCAACGACCAAAAACACCTACAAACACTTTCATTCTTCAATTTTCTTCATCTAATTGAACTCTCTCAAGTTCTATCTTCAAGTTCTAAGTGTTCTTCATAAATTCCAAAAGTTCTAGTTTCATAAAATCAAGAATACTTTCAAGTTTGCTAGCTCACTTCCAATCTTGTAAGGTGATCATCCAACCTCAAGAAATCTTTGTTTCTTACAGTAGGTTATCATTCTAATACAAGAACTTTGAGCCATCCAAGGATCCATTGAAGCTAGATCCATTTTTCTCTTTTCCAGTAGGTTCATCCAAGGAACTTAAGGTTCGTGAATCAACCAGTGGCCAAGTCTTACTTCCCGACGAAGTAAAAATCTGTGAAAGTGAGTTATAGTCCCACTTTTAAAATCTAATATTTTTGGGATGAGAATACATGCAGGTTTTATAAATGATTTACAAAATAGACACAAGTACGTGAAACTACATTCTATGGTTGAATTATCGAAATCGAATATGCCCCTTTTTATTAAGTCTGGTAATCTAAGAATTAGGGAACAGACACCCTAATTGACGCGAATCCTAAAGATAGATCTATTGGGCCTAACAAACCCCATCCAAAGTACCGGATGCTTTAGTACTTCGAAATTTATATCATATCCGAAGGGTGTCCCGGAATGATGGGGATATTCTTATATATGCATCTTGTTAATGTCGGTTACCAGGTGTTCACCATATGAATGATTTTTATCTCTATGTATGGGATGTGTATTGAAATATGAAATCTTGTGGTCTATTATTATGATTTGATATATATAGGTTAAACCTATAACTCACCAACATTTTTGTTGACGTTTTAAGCATGTTTATTCTCAGGTGATTATTAAGAGCTTCCGCTGTTGCATACTTAAATAAGGACGAGATTTGGAGTCCATGCTTGTATGATATTGTGTAAAAAATGCATTCAAGAAACTTATTTTGTTGTAACATATTTGTATTGTAAACCATTATGTAATGGTCGTGTGTAAACAGGATATTTTAGATTATCATTATTTGATAATCTACGTAAAGCTTTTTAAACCTTTATTGATGAAATAAAGGTTATGGTTTGTTTTAAAATGAATGCAGTCTTTAAAAAATGTCTCATATAGAGGTCAAAACCTCGCAACGAAATCAATTAATATGGAACGTTTTTAATCAATAAGAACGGGACATTTCAAGTCATCTCCAGACATGGAATACCAATCTCTATTATCTCTGATAGGGATGGCAGATTTATTTCAAGATTCTGGCAGACATTACAGCAAGCATTAGGAACTCGTCTGGACATGAGTACTGCCTATCATCCACAAACTGATGGGCAGAGCGAAAGGACGATACAAACGCTTGAAGACATGCTACGAGCATGTGTTATTGATTTCGGAAACAGTTGGGATCGACATCTACCGTTAGTAGAATTTTCCTACAACAACAGCTACCATTCAAGCATTGAGATGGCGCCGTTTGAAGCACTTTATGGTAGAAAGTGCAGGTCTCCGATTTGTTGGAGTGAAGTGGGGGATAGACAGATTACGGGTCCGGAGATTATACAAGAAACTACCGAGAAGATCATCCAAATTCAACAACGGTTGAAAACCGCCCAAAGTCGACAAAAGAGCTACGCTGACATTAAAAGAAAAGATATAGAATTTGAAATTGGAGAGATGGTCATGCTTAAAGTTGCACCTTGGAAAGGCGTTGTTCGATTTGGTAAACGAGGGAAATTAATTTCAAGGTATATTGGACCATTCAAGATTATTGATCGTGTCGGACCAGTAGCTTACCGACTTGAGTTACCTCAACAACTCGCGACTGTACATAACACTTTCCACGTCTCAAATTTGAAGAAATGTTTTGCTAAAGAAGATCTCACTATTCCGTTAGATGAAATCCAAATCAACGAAAAACTTCAATTCATCGAAGAACCCGTCGAAATAATGGATCGTGAGGTTAAAAGACTTAAGCAAAACAAGATACCAATTGTTAAGGTTCGATGGAATGCTCGTAGAGGACCCGAGTTCACCTGGGAGCGTGAAGATCAGATGAAGAAGAAATACCCGCATCTATTTCCAGAAGATTCGTCAACACCTTCAACAGCTTAAAATTTCGGGACGAAATTTATTTAACGGGTAGGTACTGTAGTGACCCGAACTTTTCCATGTTTATATATATTAATTGAGATTGATATTTACATGATTAAATGTTTCCAACATGTTAAGCAATCAAACTTGTTAAGACTTGATTAATTGAAATAGGTTTCATATAGACAATTGACCACCCAAGTTGACCGGTGATTCACGAACGTTAAAACTTGTAAAAACTATATGATGACATATATATGGTTATATATATAGTTAACATGATATTATGATAAGTAAACATATCATTAATTATATTAACAATGAACTACATATGTAAAAACAAGACTACTAACTTAATGATTTTGAAACGAGACATATATGTAACGATTATCGTTGTAACGACATTTAATGTATATATATATATCATATTAAGAGATATTCGTACATCATAATATCATGATAATATAATAATTTAAAATCTCTTTTGATATTATAAACATTGGGTTAACAACATTTAACAAGATCGTTAACCTAAAGGTTTCAAAACAACATTTACATGTAACGACTAACGATGACTTAACGACTCAGTTAAAATGTATATACATGTAGTGTTTTAATATGTATTCATACACTTTTGAAAGACTTCAAGACACTTATCAAAATACTTCTACTTAACAAAAATGCTTACAATTACATCCTCGTTCAGTTTCATCAACAATTCTACTCGTATGCACCCGTATTCGTACTCGTACAATACACAGCTTTTAGATGTATGTACTATTGGTATATACACTCCAATGATCAGCTCTTAGCAGCCCATGTGAGTCACCTAACACATGTGGGAACCATCATTTGGCAACTAGCATGAAATATCTCATAATATTACAAAAATATGAGTAATCATTCATGACTTATTTACATGAAAACAAAATAACATATCCTTTATATCTAATCCATACACCAACGACCAAAAACACCTACAAACACTTTCATTCTTCAATTTTCTTCATCTAATTGATCTCTCTCAAGTTCTATCTTCAAGTTCTAAGTGTTCTTCATAAATTCCAAAAGTTCTAGTTTCATAAAATCAAGAATACTTTCAAGTTTGCTAGCTCACTTCCAATCTTGTAAGGTGATCATCCAACCTCAAGAAATCTTTGTTACTTACAGTAGGTTATCATTCTAATACAAGGTAATAATCATATTCAAACTTTGGTTCAATTTCTATAACTATAACAATCTTATTTCAAGTGATGATCTTACTTGAACTTGTTTTCGTGTCATGATTCTGCTTCAAGAACTTCGAGCCATCCAAGGATCCATTGAAGCTAGATCCATTTTTCTCTTTTCCAGTAGGTTTATACAAGGAACTTAAGGTAGTAATGATGTTCATAACATCATTCGATTCATACATATAAAGCTATCTTATTCGAAGGTTTAAACTTGTAATCACTAGAACATAGTTTAGTTAATTCTAAACTTGTTCGCAAACAAAAGTTAATCATTCTAACTTGACTTTTAAAATAAACTAAACACATGTTCTATATCTATATGATATGCTAACTTAATGATTTAAAACCTGGAAACACGAAAAACACCGTAAAACCGGATTTACGCCGTCGTAGTAACACCGCGGGCTGTTTTGGGTTAGTTAATTAAAAACTATGATAAAATTTGATTTAAAAGTTGTTATTCTGAGAAAATGATTTTTATTATGAACATGAAACTATATCCAAAAATTATGGTTAAACTCAAAGTGGAAGTATGTTTTCTAAAATGGTCATCTAGACGTCGTTCTTTCGACTGAAATGACTACCTTTACAAAAATGACTTGTAACTTATTTTTCCGACTATAAACCTATACTTTTTCTGTTTAGATTCATAAAATAGGGTTCAATATGAAACCATAGCAATTTGATTCACTCAAAACGGATTTAAAATGAAGAAGTTATGGGTAAAACAAGATTGGATAATTTTTCTCATTTTAGCTACGTGAAAATTGGTAACAAATCTATTCCAACCATAACTTAATCAACTTGTATTGTATATTATGTAATCTTGAGATACCATAGACACGTATACAATGTTTCGACCTATCATGTCGACACATCTATATATATTTCGGAACAACCATAGACACTCTATATGTGAATGTTGGAGTTAGCTATACAGGGTTGAGGTTGATTCCAAAATATATATAGTTTGAGTTGTGATCAATACTGAGATATGTATACACTGGGTCGTGGATTGATTCAAGATAATATTTATCGATTTATTTCTGTACATCTAACTGTGGACAACTAGTTGTAGGTTACTAACGAGGACAGCTGACTTAATAAACTTAAAACATCAAAATATATTAAAAGTGTTGTAAATATATTTTGAACATACTTTGATATATATGTATATATTGTTATATGTTCGTGAATCAACCAGTGGCCAAGTCTTACTTCCCGACGAAGTAAAAATCTGTGAAAGTGAGTTATAGTCCCACTTTTAAAATCTAATATTTTTGGGATGAGAATATATGCCGGTTTTATAAATGATTTACAAAATAGACACAAGTACGTAAAACTACATTCTATGGTTGAATTATCGAAATCGAATATGCCCCTTTTTATTAAGTCTGGTAATCTAAGAATTAGGGAACAGACACCCTAATTGACGCGAATCCTAAAGATAGATCTATCGGGCCCAACAAGCCCCATCCAAAGTACCGGATGCTTTAGTACTTCGAAATTTATATCATATCCGAAGGGTGTCCCGGAATGATGGGGATATTCTTATATATGCATCTTGTTAATGTCGGTTACCAGGTGTTCACCATATGAATGATTTTTATCTCTATGTATGGGATGTGTATTGAAATATGAAATCTTGTGGTCTATTATTATGATTTGATATATATAGGTTAAACCTATAACTCACCAACATTTTTGTTGACATTTTAAGCATGTTTATTCACAGGTGATTATTAAGAGCTTCCGCTGTCGCATACTTAATTAAGGACGAGATTTGGAGTCCATGCTTGTATGATATTGTGTAAAAACTACATTCAAGAAACTTATTTTGTTGTAACATATTTGTATTGTAAACCATTATGTAATGGTCGTGTGTAAACAGGATATTTTAGATTATCATTATTTGATAATCTACGTAAAGCTTTTTAAACCTTTATTGATGAAATAAAGGTTATGGTTTGTTTTAAAATGAATGCAGTCTTTGAAAAACGTCTCATATAGAGGTCAAAACCTCGCAACGAAATCAATTAATATGGAACGTTTTTAATCAATAAGAACGGGACATTTCACCTTCTTGAGGTCGTTTAGCTGGTTCTTAACATTTGCTGCCTCAGCGTGAAGAGACTTTAAAGCAAAATTTTGTTTTTCAAGTTTTGAAATTTCATCCTTCAAGATCTTAATTTCATCAGTTTTGCTTTTAAGTTTATCATTTAAAGATTTGTTATCATTTTTCAAAACTTCTTCACGTTTACTGCCTCTACATAAATCAACTCTTAGGTAGTCAAACATTTCAGCTTTTTCATCATCAGTATAAGTTCAAAAATTATCAACCTTATACAGCATTTCAGATTTCCATTGAGGTGAATCCTTTTTCCGATCAGCTTCCCTCATATCAGCCAAAAACATACTACCATTATCATCCTCATCAGACTCCTCGACCTCGTTGGCCATCAAACACAGCTTTTTACCAGAAGCATAACCAGCATCATCATCATTAGTATCACTGTCAGAAGATGAAGAAGAGCTGGTTTCATCCCAATCATGATGCTCAACAACTAGAACCTTTTCTGGTTTCTTTCCCTTCTTATCAGCCTTTGCACTTTCCTTCATCTGAGCCTTCATAGTTTTGTACTTGTTTTTGTACTTATCAGCTTTTGAGAAGGAGTTAGCATGTGATGATGAAGGTTTCCTAGACATGCATTCAGCAGCAAAATGTCCAACATTCCCACAATTGTAACACTCAGATTTAGGACCCTTGACAGATTTGCTGATATACCTAGCACTTGGTTTCTTATTCCCTTTGTATGGCTTGCTGGTTCTATAACGATTGAACCTTTTGAACTGCCTAGCCAGCAAAGCCATACCTTCAGCAAACCCTTCCACATCATCTTAATCATCTCTGCTTTCTTCAGACCCAGTACCACTATCCACCTCATCTTCAGCTGACTCATCTTCTGCCATCAACTTTTGAACCAGTATGAAATGTCCCGTTCATATTGATTATAAACGTTCCATATTAATTGATTTCGTTGCGAGGTTTTGACCTCTATATGAGACGTTTTTCAAAGACTGCATTCGTTTTTAAAACAAACCATAACCTTTATTTTATCAACAAGGTTAAAAAGTCACCACTTAGATTATCCAAAAATGATAATCTAACAAATATCACACTTACACACTACCAATACATATTGGTTTACAAATATTAATATGTTACAACAAAATAAATCTCGAATGCAGTTTTAAACAATATTATACAAGCATGCTGACATCAAATCTTGTCCATATAATAGCATGCAACAGCGGAAGCTCTTAATAATCACCTGAGAATAAACATGCTTTAAACGTCAACAAAAATGTTGGTGAGTTATAGGTTTAACCTATATATTTATCAAATCGTAATAATAGACCACAAGATTTCATATTTCAATATACATCCCATACATAGAGATAAAAATCATTCATATGGTGAACACCTGGTAACCGACCTTAACAAGATGCATATAGAATATCCCCTATAATTCCGGGACTCCCTTCGAACATGATGAATTCGAAGTACTAAAGCATCCGGTACTTTGGATGGGGCTCGTTGGGCCCGATAGATCTATCTTTAGGATTCGCGTTAATTAGGGTGTCTGTTCCCTAATTCTTAGATTACCAGACTAAAAAGGGGCATATTCGGTTTAATAATCCAGCCATAGAATGTAGTTTCATTTAGTTGTGTCTATTTTGTAAAACATTTATAAAACTGCATGTATTCTCATCCCAAAATATTAGATTTTAAAAGTGGGACTATAACTCACTTTCACAGATTTTTACTTCGTCGGGAAGTAAGACTTGGCCACTGGTCGATTCATGAACCTATAACAAATATGTACATATATATCAAAGTATGATCAAAATATATTTACAACATTTTTAATACGTTTTGCAGTTTTAAGTTTATTCAGTCAGCTGTCCTCGTTAGTGACCTACAACTAGTTGCCCATAGTTAGATGTACAAAAATAAATTGATATATATTATCTTAACCCAATCCACGACCCAGTGTATACACGTCTCAGGATAGATCACAACTCAAAGTATATATATTTTTGGAATCAACCTCAACCATGTATAGCTAACTCAAACATTACTGCATATAGAGTGTCTATGGTTGTTCCAAATAATATATATACATGGGTCGATATGATATGTCAAAACATTTGCATATGTGTCTATGGTATCCCAAGATTACATAATATATTAGAATACATGTATAATACAATATAAGTTAGCTAGGATATGTTTTGTATAGAATTGTTACAATATTTCCCGTAGCTACAACAATCAAAAAAATATCCAATCTTGTTTTACCCATAACTTCTTCATTTTAAATCCATTTTGAGTGAATCAAATTGCTATGGTTTTATATTGAACTCTATTTTATGAATCTAAATAGAAAAATTATAGGTTTATAGTCGTAGATATAAGTTACAAGTCGTTTTTGTAAGAGGTAGTCATTTCAGTCGAAAGAACGACGTCTTGATGACCATTTTGAAAAACATACTTCCACTTTGAGTTTAACCATGATTTTTGGATATAGTTTCATGTTCATAAGAAAAATCATTTTCCCAGAAGAACAACTTTTAAATCAAATTTTATCATAGTTTTTAATTAACTAACCCAAAACAGCCCGCGGTGTTACTACGACGACGTATATTCGGTTTTACGGTGTTTTTCGTGTTTTCAGGTTTTAAATCATTAAGTTAGCATATCATAAGCATATCATATAGATATAGAACATGTGTTTAGTTGATTTTAAAAGTCAAGTTAGAATGATTAACTTTTGTTTGCGAACAAGTTTAGAATTAACTAAACTATGTTCTAGTGATTTCAAGTTTAAACCTTCGAATAAGGTAGTTTTATATATATGAATCGAATGATGTTATGAACATCATTACTACCTCAAGTTTTATGGTTAAACCTACTGGAAATGAAAAAAATAGATCTAGCTTCAAAGGATCCTTGGATGGCTTGAAAGTTCTTGAAGCAGAATCATGACACAAAAACAAGTTCAAGTAAGATTTCCACTCGAAATAAGATTGTTATAGTTATATAAATTGAATCAAAGTTTGAATATGAGTATTACCTTGTATTAGAAAGATATCTTACTGTAAATAAGAAAGATTTCTTGAGGTTGGATGATCACTTTACAAGATTGGAAGTAAGCTAGCAAACTTGGAAGTATTCTTGATTTTATGAAACTAGAACCTATAGAATTTATGAAGAACACTTAGAACTTGAAGATAGAACTTGAGAGAGATCAATTAGATGAAGAAAATTGAAGAATACAAGTGTTTTTAGGTGTTTTTGGTCGTTGGTATATGGATTAGATATAAAGGATGTGTAATTTTGTATACATGTAAATAAGTCATGAATGATTACTAATATTTTTGTAATTTTATGAGATATTTCATGCTAGTTGCCAAATGATGGTTCTCACATGTGGTAGGTGACTCACATGGGCTGCTAAGAGCTGATCATTGGAGTGTATATACCAATAGTACATACATCTAAAAGCTGTGTATTGTACGAGTACGAATACGGGTGCATACGAGTAGAATTGTTGATGAAACTGAATGAGGATGTAATTGTAAGCATTTTTGTTAAGTAGAAGTATTTTGATAAGTGTCTTGAAGTCTTTCAAAAGTGTATGAATACATATTAAAACACTACATGTATATACATTTTAACTGAGTCGTTAAGTCATCGTTAGTCGTTACATGTAAATGTTGATTTGAAACCTGTAGGTTAACGATCTTGTTAAATGTTGTTAACCCAATGTTTATTATATCTAATGAGATGTTAAATTATTATATTATCATGATATTATGATATATATATATATATATATATATATATATACATTTAAATGTCGTTACAACGATAATCGTTACATATATGTCTCGTTTCGAAATCATTAAGTTAGTAGTCTTGTTTTTACATATGTAGTTCATTGTTAATATACTTAATGATATGTTTACTTATCATTATCAAGTTTATATATAGTGTAACAATATCTTAAAATGATTCATATGTAATTAGTAAAACATTGTTATAACGATAATCGTTATATATGTCGTTTTCAAGTTTCTTGATTCAATAGTCTCATTTGTATGTATATAACTCATTGTGAAAATACCTAATGAGATACTTACTTATCATAATATCATGTTAACTATATATATATCCATATATATATGTCATCATATAGTTTTCACAAGTTTTAACGTTCGTGAATCACCGGTCAACTTGGGTGATCAATTGACTATATGAAACCTATTTCAATTAATCAAGTCTTAACAAGTTTGATTGCTTAACATGTTGGAAACACTTAATCATGTAAATAAACAATTCATTTAATATATATATAAACGTGGAAAAGTTCGGGTCACTACAGTACCTACCCGTTAAATAAATTTCGTCCCGAAATTTTAAGCAGTTGGAGGTGTTGACGTATCTTCTGGAAATAAGTGCGGGTATTTCTACTTCATCTGATCTTCTCATTCCCAGGTAAACTCGGGTCCTCTACGAGCATTCCATCGAACCTTAACAATTGGTATCTTGTTTTGCTTAAGTCTTTTAACCTCACGATCCATTATTTCGACGGGTTCTTCGATGAATTGAAGTTTTTCGTTGATTTGGATTTCGTGTAACGGAATAGTGAGATCTTCTTTAGCAAAACATTTCTTCAAATTCCAGACGTGGAAAGTGTTATGTACAGCTGCGAGTTGTTGAGGTAACTCAAGTCGGTAAGCTATTGGTCCGACACGATCAATAATCTTGAATGGTCCAATATACCTTGGATTTAATTTCCCTCGTTTACCAAATCGAACAACGCCTTTCCAAGGTGCAACTTTAAGCATGACCATCTCTCCGATTTCAAATTCTATATCTTTTCTTTTAATGTCAGCGTAGCTCTTTTGTTGACTTTGGGCGGTTTTCAACCGTTGTTGAATTTGGATGATCTTCTCTGTAGTTTCTTGTATTATCTCCGGACCCGTAATCTGTCTATCCCCCACTTCACTCCAACAAATCGGAGACCTGCACTTTCTACCATAAAGTGCTTCAAATGATGTCATCTCAATGCTTGAATGGTAGCTGTTGTTGTAGGAAAATTCTGCTAACGGTAGATGTCGGTCCCAACTGTTTCCGAAATCAATAACACATGCTCGTAGCATGTCCTCAAACATTTGTATCGTCCTTTCGCTCTGCCCATCAGTTTGTGGATGATAGGCAATACTCATGTCTAGACGAGTTCCTAATGCTTGCTGTAATGTCTGCCAGAATCTTGAAATAAATCTGCCATCTCTATCAGAGATAATAGAGATTGGTATTCCATGTCTGGAGACGACTTCCTTCAAATACAGTCGTGCTAACTTCTCCATCTTGTCATCTTC
This sequence comes from Rutidosis leptorrhynchoides, assembly GCF_046630445.1. Classification (NCBI taxonomy): domain Eukaryota; kingdom Viridiplantae; phylum Streptophyta; class Magnoliopsida; order Asterales; family Asteraceae; genus Rutidosis; species Rutidosis leptorrhynchoides. Next base: position 127,809,350 of record NC_092336.1, read on the forward strand.
TCTTATTGGTAGGAAGTGTGCTGATTTGGTGAGACGATCAACTATTACCCAAATAGTATCAAAACCACTTGCAGTCCTTGGCAATTTAGTGATGAAATCCATGGTAATGTCTTCCCATTTCCATTTCGGGATTTCGGGTTGTTGAAGTAGACCTGATGGTTTCTGATGCTCAGCTTTGACCTTAGAATACATCAAACATTCTCCTACATATTTAGCAATATCGACTTTCATACCCGGCCACCAAAAATGTTTCTTGAGATCCTTGTACATCTTCCCCGTTCCAGGATGTATTGAGTATCTGGTTTTATGAGCTTCTCTAAGTACCATTTCTTTCATATCTCCAAATTTTGGTACCCAAATTCTTTCAGCCTTATACCGGGTTCCATCTTCTCGAATATTAAGATGCTTCTCCGATCCTTTGGGTATTTCATCCTTTAAATTTTCTTCTTTTAAAACTCCTTGTTGCGCCTCCTTTATTTGGGTAGTAAGGTTATTGTGAATCATTATATTCATAGATTTTACTCGAATGGGTTCTCTGTCCTTTCTGCTCAAGGTGTCAGCTACCACATTTTCCTTCCCCGGGTGGTAACGAATCTCAAAATCATAATCATTTAACAATTCAATCCACCTGCGCTGCCTCATGTTCAGTTGTTTCTGATTAAATATGTGTTGAAGACTTTTGTAGTCGGTATATATAATACTTTTGACCCCATATAAGTAGTGTCTCCAAGTCTTTAATGCAAAAACAATTGCGCCTAATTCCAAATCATGCGTCGTATAATTCTGCTCGTGAATCTTCAATTGTCTAGACGCATAAGCAATTACCTTCGTTCGTTGCTTTAATACACAACCGAGACCTTGCTTTGAGGCGTCACAATATATCACAAAATCATCATTCCCTTCAGGTAATGACAATATAGGTGCCGTAGTTAACTTTTTCTTCAACAATTGAAACGCTTTCTCCTGCTCATCCTTCCATTCAAATTTCTTCCCTTTATGCGTTAATGCAGTCAAGGGTTTTGCTATTTTGGAAAAATCTTGGATGAATCTTCTGTAGTAACCAGCCAATCCTAAAAATTGACGTATATGCTTCGGAGTTTTCGGGGTTTCCCACTTTTCAACGGTTTTAATCTTTGCCGAATCCACCTGAATACCTTCTTTGTTCACTATATGACCGAGGAATTAAACTTCTTCCAACCAAAATGCACACTTTGAAAACTTAGCGTACAGTTTTTCTCTCCTTAACAACTCTAGCACTTTTCTCAAATGATCTTCATGCTCCTGGTCATTCTTTGAGTAAATAAGTATGTCATCGATGAAAATAATGACAAACTTGTCAAGATATGGCCCACATACTCGGTTCATGAGATCCATGAACACAGCTGGTGCTTTAGTCAATCCAAACGGCATAACCATAAACTCATAATGACCGTAACGCGTCCTAAAAGCAGTCTTTGGAATATTATCCTCCTTCACCCGCATTTGATGATATCCAGAACGTAAATCGATCTTCGAATAAACCGACGAGCCTTGTAGTTGATCAAATAAGTCATTGATTCTCAGTAATGGGTAACGGTTCTTGATGGTAAGTTTGTTCAACTCTCGATAGTCGATACACAACCTGAATGTACCATCTTTCTTCTTGACAAACAGAACAGGAGCTCCCCATGGTGATGTACTTGGTCGAATGAAACCACGCTCTAAAAGTTCATGTAACTTACTTTGTAATTCTTTCATTTCGATGGGTGCGAGTCTGTATGTAGCACGAGCTATTGGTGCAGCTCCTGGTACAAGATCTATTTGAAATTCAACGGATCGATGTGGGGGTAATCCTGGTAATTCTTTCTGAAATACATCGGGAAATTCTTTTGCGACGGGAACATCACTGATGTTCTTTTCTTCAGGTTTAACTTCCTTGATGTGTGCTAGAATGACGTAACAACCTTTTCTTATTAGTTTTTGCGCCTTTAAACTACTAATAAGATTTAATTTCGTGTTGTTCTTTTCTCCGTACACCATTAAAGGTTTTCCTTTTTCACGCATAATGCGAATCGCATTTTTGTAACAAACTACCTCTGCTCTCACCTTTTTCAACCAGTCCATGTCAATTATTACATCAAAACTCCCTAACTCGACTGGTATTAAATCAATTTTAAACATTTCATCCCCCAGTTTAATTTCTCTATCCTGACATATATTATCTGCTGAAATTAATTTATCGTTTGCTAATTCGAGTAAAAATTTACTATCCAAAGGTGTCAATGGGCAACTTAATTTAGCACAAAAATCTCTACTCATATAGCTTCTATCCGCACCCGAATCAAATAAAACATAAGCAGATGTATTGTCAATAAGAAACGTAGCCGTAACAAACTCCGGGTCTTCCTGCGCTTCTGCCGCATTAATATTGAAAACTCTTCCGCGGCCTTGCCCATTAGTATTCCCTTGGTTTAGGCAATTTCTAATAATGTGGCCCGGTTTTCCACATTTATAACAAACTACGTCGGCATTATTTATTCTGACCTTATTTGTTTCTTTATTTTTGTTGTTCTTTGGTCCGTAAACCTCACATTTTGCCGCGCCATGACCACTTCTCTTACACTTGGTGCAAACTGTTGTGCAAAACGCATTCGGATGGTACTCTGCACACCTGAAGCATGGTTGTTTCTGTTGTTTGTTGTTATTAAGGTTGTTGTTGAGATTGTTATTGTTGTTGAAACGGTTGTTGTAGTTGTTGTTGTTGTTGTTGTTGGGACGTTTGTTGTAGTTAATGCTAGGATTGCGGTTATTGTTGCGATTGTTGTTGCGGTTGTGGTTGTAATTGTTATTGTTGTTGTACTGGTGACTCTTGTCACCGTTTTCCTCCCACTTCCTCTTGAGTTGTTTCGTGTTGGCTTCTTCGGCCACCTGTTCTTTAATTCTCCCCTCAATATGATTTATGAGTTTATGAGCCATTCGACTTGCCTTCTGTATGGAAGCAGGCTCGTGTGAACTCACATCTTCTTGAATCCTTACTGGTAACCCTTTTACAAATGCGTCGATCTTCTCTTCTTCATCTTCGAACGCTCCCGGACACAATAGGCACAACTCTGTGAATCGTCGTTCATACGTGGTAATGTCGAACCCTTGTGTTCGTAACTCTCTAAGCTCTACCTTGAGCTTATTGACTTCGTTTCTAGGACGGTACTGCTCGTTCATCAATTGCTTGAATGCCGACCATGGTAGTGGGTAAGCAGCATTTTGTCCTACCTGTTCAAGATAGGTGTTCCACCACGTTAACGCAGTACCTGTGAAGGTATGCGTAGTGTACTTAACTTTGTCCTCTTCAGTACACTTACTTATGGCAAACACCAATTCGACCTTCTCGGTCCACCGTTTCTATCCAATTGGTCCTTTGGTTCCATCAAATTCCAAAGGTTTGCAGGCAGTGAATTCTTTGTAGGAGCATCCTACACGATTTCTTGTGGAATTAGTTCGACTGCTAGAACCAGAGTTATTGTTGTTATTTTGCAATGCGGCCTGCACTGCAGCTATGTTCGCAGCAAGGAAAACACTGAAGTCTTCCTCGCTCATGTTCAAGTTCTGACGAGTCGTCGGTTCCATTTCCTTCAAAATAGCCAAAAGAATTAAGTTAATCATATAGAATTTTAAGAGTAGTCAATAGTATTTCGTAGCATAGTATGAATTCATTTATAAAAGCTTTTTCTTCATATTAGCGTTTTATAGTTTTAATTCGGGTAGTACCTACCCGTTAAGTTCATACTTAGTAGCTAATATACAATTCAACTACTATAATTCTATATGAAAAAACTGATTATAATAAAATTTCGCGTTCAAATTTTATACAAAATTTTACAAACTTACAATACCACTATTATACATATAAGATGACATATAGCACATAATAACTAGCTACACGGCAGCTATAAAGGTAATTCTAATTAATACGCAAGTTGTTCAGCAAGGGCAATAAAGACACATAATTCATAAGCCCGGAAACAGGTCATGCATTCTAGTTTTACTAAAACGACTTTCCATCCTTGGTCTTGTGGAAAGTAACCGTTATGACCATTGGCTAGGCAGCATGTTGTAATGTCGTCAAAAGGACAAGGGTTTCGTAATGCCCAACAGCCTCGTAGCAATCTAAAAACCTTGTTTCTTACCCCAACTACTGAGTCCGTCACTTATGTGAATGTTTCATTTAATAGTTGTAATCCGATGTTCTTTTTCTCACTTTGGTGAGAAGCGAACATCACTAACCCGTAAGCATAAAATGCTTCTTTATGTTGTATGTTAGAAGCTCTTTCTAATTCACGAAATCCTATATTGGGATATGTTGAGTCAAAATAGGTTCTTTACCCGTAGCGAAAAATTGCGTTTGGGTTCCCCGCATTTAACGCTTTAAAGAAAACATGGCGTAACTTACAGTCTCCCCAATGTGATATACCCCACCTATCAAAGGAAAGCCTTTTATAAACTAAGGCATTTCTGGAAAGTCTTTCAAATGTTTGACAAGTTAATTTTGCCATAACTAATTGTGCTGATGAATTCTGACCGACTCTAGACAAGATTTCCTCAATCATATCCTCTGGTAGGTCTTCTAAAATATTCGGTTGGCTACCCTTAACGTCCATTTTGTTTTTATACTGTAAAACAGACAAGGATTAGATTTGTAAAAGATAATTAACAAACAATACAAGCAATTTTTACATAGAACATAAAAGTACAAGCACACTACAATACATATAATACACAACATGATTACAACCCTCTAATCTGAATCACTGGTTTCTTCTTCTTCGGACTTGGTTCGTTTTTCTAATTTTCTAGGGATATATGGTGGTGCTCTAATACGAGCCGTCGTTTTCCACAATGGTTTAGAAAAACCTGGTGGTTTAGAGGTTCCTGGGTTATTGTTACATTGTAGGAAATACGGACGTTGCCGATACATATAAAGTTCATCGGGGTTGGAATCGGGTTTCTCTATATTTATACCTTTTCCCTTATTATTTTCTTTTGCTTTATAAAATTGGGTCGAGGTAATTTCTATAACATCATCGGAATCCTCATCGGAATTTGATTCATCGGAAAATTGGTAATCTTCCCAATATTTTGCTTCCTTAGCGGAAACACCATTGACCATTATTGACTTTGGTCCGTTGGTTGAGGATTTTCTTTTATTAAACCGATTTACTGTAGGTATCAATATTTCTTCCTCCGGAACCTCTTCTTCTTCCGGTTCTTCCTCTTCTGGTTCCTCCTCTTCCGGTTCCTCTTCTTCTGGTTCCTCCTCTTCCGGTTCCTCTTCTTCCGGTTCCTCCTCTTCCGGTTCCTCTTCTTCCGGTTCCTCCTCTTCCGGTTCCTCTTCTTCGGGAATTTGTGAATCTTCTCAAAGTAAATTCGACTCTTCATTATTATTAGGTGAGTCGATGGGATTTGTACTAGAGGTAGACATCTATCACACAATATCAAACACGTTAAGAGATTAATATATCACATAATATTTACATGTTAATAATATATAGTTTCCAACAACAAAAAATGTTAAGCAATCGTTTTTGAAGAAAAACACGGTCGAAGTCCAGACTCACTAATGTATCCTAACAAACTCGGTAAGACACACTAATGCAAAAATTCTGGTTCTCCAAGACCAACGCTCGGATACCAACTGAAATGTTCCGTTCATATTGATTATAAACGTTCCATATTAATTGATTTCGTTGCGAGGTTTTGACCTCTATATGAGACATTTTTCAAAGACTCTATTCGTTTTTAAAACAAACCATAACCTTTATTTTATCAGCAAGGTTAAAAAGTCACCACTTAGATTATCCAAAAATGATAATCTAACAAATATCACACTTACACACTACCAATACATATTGGTTTACAAATATTAATATGTTACAACAAAATAAATCTTGAATGCAGTTTTAAACAATATTATACAAGCATGCTGATACCAAATCTTGTCCATATAATAGCATGCAACAGCGAAAGCTCTTAATAATCACCTGAGAATAAACATGCTTTAAACATCAACAAAAATGTTGGTGAGTTATAGGTTTAACCTATATATTTATCAAATCGTAATAATAGACCACAAGATTTCATATTTCAATATACATCCCATACATAGAGATAAAAATCATTCATATGGTGAACACCTGGTAACCGACCTTAACAAGATGCATATAGAATATCCCCTATCATTCCGGGACTCCCTTCGGATATGATGAATTCGAAGTACTAAAGCATCCGGTACTTTGGATGGGGCCCGTTGGGCCCGATAGATCTATCTTTAGGATTCGCGTCAATTAGGGTGTCTGTTCCCTAATTCTTAGATTACCAGACTAAAAATGGGCATATTCGGTTTAATAATCCAGCCATAGAATGTAGTTTCATTTACTTGTGTCTATTTTGTAAAACATTTATAAAACTGCATGTATTCTCATCCCAAAAATATTAGATTTTAAAAGTGGGACTATAACTCACTTTCACAGATTTTTACTCCGTCGGGAATTAAGACTTGGCCACTGGTCGATTCACGAACCTATAACAAATATGTACATATATATCAAAGTATGATCAAAATATATTGACAACATTTTTAATACGTTTTGCTGTTTTAAGTTTATTCAGTCAGATGTCCTCGTTAGTGACCTACAACTAGTTGTCCATAGTTAGATGTACAAAAATAAATTGATATATATTATCTTGACCCAATCCACGACCCAGTGTATATACGTCTCAGGCTAGATCACAACTCAAAGTATATATATTTTTGGAATCAACCTCAACCCTGTATAGTTAACTCAAACATTACTGCATATAGAGTGTCTATGGTTGTTCCAAATAATATATATACATGGGTCGATATGATATGTCAAAACATTTGCATACGTGTCTATGGTATCCCAAGATTACATAATATATTAGAATACATGTATAATACAATATAAGTTAGCTAGGATATGATTTCTATAGAATTGTTACAATATTTCCCGTAGCTACAACAATCAAAAAAATATTCAATCTTGTTTTACCCATAACTTCTTCGTTTTAAATTCGTTTTGAGTGAATCAAATTGTTATGGTTTCATATTGAACTCTATTTTACGAATCTAAACAGAAAAATTATAGGTTTATAGTCGAAGATATAAGTTACAAGTCGTTTTTGTAAGAGGTAGTCATTTCAGTCGAAAGAACGACGTCTTGATAACCATTTTGAAAAACATACTTCCACTTTGAGTTTAATCATGATTTTTGGATATAGTTTCATGTTCATAAGAAAAATCATTTTACTAGAAGAACAACTTTTAAATCAAAGTTTATCATAGTTTTTAATTAACTAACCCAAAACAGCCTGCGGTGTTACTACGACGGCGTATATCCGGTTTTACGGTGTTTTTCGTGTTTTCAGATTTTAAATCATTAAGTTAGCATATCATATAGATATAGAATATGTGTTTAGTTGATTTTAAAAGTCAAGTTAGAAGGATTAACTTTTTTTTGCGAACAAGTTTAGAATTAACTAAACTATGTTCTAGTGATTTCAAGTTTAGACCTTCGAATAAAGTAGTTTTATATATATGAATCGAATGATGTTATGAACATCATTACTACCTCTGGTTTTGTGGATAAACCTACTGGAAATGAGAAAAATAGATCTAGCTTCAAAGGATCCTTGGATGGCTTGAAAGTTCTTGAAGCAGAATCATGACACAAAAACAAGTTCAAGTAAGATTTCCACTCGAAATAAGATTGTTATAGTTATAGAAATTGAATCAAAGTTTGAATATGAGTATTACCTTGTATTAGAAAGATATCTTACTGTAAATAAAAAAGATTTCTTGAGGTTGGATGATCACTTTACAAGATTGGAAGTAAGCTAGCAAACTTGGAAATATTCTTGATTTTATGAAACTAGAACCTATAGAATTTATGAAGAACACTTAGAACTTGAAGATAGAACTTGAGAGAGATCAATTAGATGAAGAAAATTGAAGAATTAAAGTGTTTGTAGGTGTTTTTGGTCGTTGGTATATGGATTAGATATAAAGGATGTGTAATTTTGTTTACAAGTAAATAAGTCATGAATGATTACTAATATTTTTGTAATTTTATGAGATATTTCATGCTAGTTGTCAAAAGGTGGTTCCCACATGTGTTAGGTGACTCACATAGGCTGATAAGAGCTGTTCATTGGAGTGTATATACAAATAGTACATACATCTAAAAGCTGTGTATTGTACGAGTACGAATACGAGTGCATACGAGTAGAATTGTTGAAGAAACTGAACGAGGATGTAATTGTAAGCATTTTTGTTAAGTAGAAGTATTTTGATAAGTGTCTTGAAGTCTTTCAAAAGTGTATGAATACATATTAAAACACTACATGTATATACATTTTAACTGAGTCGTTAAGTCATCGTTAGTCGTTACATGTAAATGTTGATTTGAAACCTTTAGGTTAACGATCTTGTTAAATGTTATTAACCCAATGTTTATTATATCTAATGAGATGTTAAATTATTATATTATCATGATATTATGATATATTAATATATCTTAATATGATATATATATATATATATATATATATATATATATATATATATATATATATATACATTTAAATGTCGTTACAACGATAATCGTTACATATATGTCTCGTTTCGAAATCATTAAGTTAGTAGTCTTGTTTTTACATATGTAGTTCATTGTTAATATACTTAATGATATGTTTACTTATAATTATCAAGTTTATATATAGTGTAACAATATCTTAAAATGATTCATATGTAATTAGTAAAAAATTGTTATAACGATAATCGTTATATATATCGTTTTCAAGTTTCTTGATTCAATAGTCTCATTTTTATGTATATAACTCATTGTTAAAATACCTAATGAGATACTTACTTATCATAATATCATGTTAACTATATATATTCATATATATGTCATCATATAGTTTTTACAAGTTTTAACGTTCGTGAATCACCGGTCAACTTGGGTGATCAATTGACTATATGAAACCTATTTCAATTAATCAAGTCTTAACAAGTTTGATTGCTTAACATGTTGGAAACACTTAATCATGTAAATAACCAATTCATTTAATATATATATAAACATGGAAAAGTTCGGGTCACTACACAGTAAAGCTTTTTGAGCTTTCTTTTTAGCAGCAGCAATAAGAGCAGTATCATCAGTTTTTGAGGATTTTAAGGTGGTGGGGGCAGACTTAAAGTTTTCTTTTAAATTAAGTTCAAGTTTAGCTTCTGCCTTCTCATGGTTCCAAAGTGTACCATAGAGAGAGGACAAGTTAAAGTTCTTTAAGGTCTGGGTGGTTCTTAAGGGGTCAGTGACAGGTTTCCATTTAGTAGGCAGTGAGTCAATGAATTTATTTACTTGTTCAAAATCAGTATATGTGATTTTCAAAGTAAGTAGGTCAGCAACTAAGGAGTTAAACCTAATGAAGGTTTGCTTAAGGGTCTCATTCTTATAGGCAAAGAACATTTCATACTCTCTTTTCAAAGCAATAATCATGTTCTGCCTAACCTCATTGCCTTCATAAGTGACATCTAGATAGTCTAACATAAGCTTAGCATTCAGCTTTCCCTTAATCAGTTTAAACATGTGGTTAGGTAAAGTTATAGCTAACAGAGTTCTGATCTTAGGGTCAAGTCCAACACGACGTTTGTCCTCAGCATCCCATCTGGCTGGAGTGAGAATAACCTCTCTGTCCGGAACAGCAGGAGTGTCAGCAGTAGCTGGGATGCTATCAATAGTCTCAGTTGGGACAAATGGACCATCTTTGGCAATACCAGGCATAAGTGGGTCAATAGACTCCTGGTGAAGCATGAACCTTGCCTTCCAAGTTTCATACTCATATTCATCAAATTTGGGTGGTCTATTGGATGAGCCATTTTCAAGGTAAGCTATATTTGAGTATGCAGTCATGAGAGAATTCAGATCCAAGATATTAAATTATCAAGACTGAAGCTCTGATACCAGTTATTGGTCCCTTGATTAACAACAGGAGTATTGTAGTAGGGGGTGAATAAAATTTCTTTTAATTAACTAATCAATTAAACACGGTTTAGTATTCAAGCATGTAATGTAAATAGAGTCAAAGGTAATTTTTCAACTGTTATTCTTTATTGATTAAATCACAAAGAATTACAACTATCCTTGGCAGAATGATAGTTGGTTGACACAGATTTACCTAGGTATAGCTATGAGGATAAACTTAAAGCTATTACACGTTTTGGACTCTAAATAAATAAACTCACACCACTAGTTGTTACAATAGTGGATACAATAATTTATAGTAGTCCTATTAACCGTGTAATGGTTCTATTGTCCACTGGTACATAGGATGTCTATACTTGTGGGGACAACTACATCAGAGAGTGTGCTCTCCTCTTTCCTCTTTGGTAGATATTTGCAGGAACACCTCAATTCGGTTTGGCGCCACTATTTGTTTAAACAAATAGAATGTTGTGTTCCCTAGGTATTGACAAAGTATAACATATGTCTGCACATGTGTTAAACTTCTGCATTCCCACGTGGTCTTGTAAGGTCACTTGTCAGCCGTCGACTCGTGTCCCTTCCTGTTGAACTTTGTCTTTGACTTCTGTTGAATAGTACAATTGATGTAGACCACTCAGGAAACCACCATGCTTGTAATGGAGTATAGTTGTCTTGTGTTGTATGCTGCTTACCAGGTTTACTGGTTCTTCTTATGCTGAGTCACTTTATGTTCTTGAATTGCTGGGTACTCATCCTGTGCTGATTCGAAGAATACACTTTACCTTGTGCTGGTAAACTAGGCAACATACTAAACACTAGACACATCAATATTTACTGTCTATACATAAACAAACTTGTGCTAGCTGCACATAACATTTTAGTACAAATAAATTACAGTTTTGTCATAATTAAATCCTTAATTATTTTGGGAACTCAACAGTTACTAAGTTAAGAAAGAAAGAAATCCTGATGGTATTAGTAGAATGGAAACACAGCTTAGGGTCTAACTTGACGTGGGAAACAAAAGAGTTGATGAAGACCCGTTACCCTCATCTGTTTGAGCAAGACCAAATTCCGAGGACGGAATATCTTTAAGGGGGTGGATTTGTAACAGACTGAAATCGGGGTTAGAAGTAAGATTACTTAATTGCCCTTAGGTTTATATTTGTGTTTAAAATATGTTTTTATTTTAATAATATGTTTATTATTAATTGAATATGTGGTTAAGACCAGTTTGTGACAAGGGTCATAGAAATGGTTCGTTTGTTGAATTTGGACTCCGTTAGGATTGCCAAATTAAGTACGAAAGATATTAGATAACTGGTAAATACCCGTATGTAATGGGATATTATATTTTAACACAATTATAGTGTAGATATCAGCTTCTTTCTTCCCATTTCTAGAGATAAACAAGTACGTACCTAAACTTACACCATTTCAAAACCCTAATCAAATCTAAGTAAGAAATTAGATCAAGATGCTTTAGGAACTGAATCATATCATCTTTGTAAGCATTTATCCAGGTTAGCATGCTTGAATTCATGGTTTAATTCTTAAGAATTGGGTTTTGGGTGTAAAATGGGTTTTTGATGAATATGAGCTTGAATCTTGATGATTATGTGTTTGTTATGCTTAATTGATGTTAGAAATAGTTGCTATATAGTTTATATGATGTTTTTGAAGTGGTTTTAATGTTAGAACTTGCAAAAATCGAGTTTTTGGGCCAAAATGGCAAAAATCAGCGTGCAGGAGCTATTCTTCAGCTCCCACACGAGTGACAAGTCACTCGTTCGAGTGACCACGTATTTGAGGGTCAACCACACGAGTGAGGACTCACTCGCACGAGTGAGGTCTCAGCCACGCGTGTGAGCACCTGTCAGCTTTGTGAAAACTTGTTTTGGTCATAACTTTCACACCGTAACTCCGTTTTTGATGAATCAAGTATCGTTGGAATCGTAATGAAAAATACTTTCCAATGGTAAACTTTTTAGAAGCTATATCAAAATGTATTTGGGTCATAAATAGAGGTATTAGCGTGTGTGTCTAGTGTGCATGCGTTAATATGCTATTATGTGTTGAATTCTTGATATAGGCTTATGAATGAATGATTATATGATGAATATTGATAGTGCTCCAAATGAACATATATTTAGTAGCAATATCCTCCCAATATGTAAATTATTTAGTTGTAATTGTCCTATTTTAAGTTGTAATCGTTTATATTAAATAAGTGCGAAGACAAAAGGCGAAAACAACGATTTGAAGACGCAAACATCCAAAAAGCTCAATTGTACAAGATACAATTCAAGTGGTTCAAATTATTGATGAGAAACGTCTAAAAATGACAAGAGTACAAGTTGCGGAACGCAAAGTACAAGATATTAAATTATACGAAAGGACGTTCGAAAATCCGGAACCGGGACCTGAGCCAACTATCAACGCCCGACGCAACGGACTAAAAATTATGAGTCAACTATGCACAAGAATATAATATAATATTTAAATAATTATATAAATTATTTATATATTATATATATATATATAATAAATATGTCGACAAAGCTAGAATTCAAAATTTGGTGAGCTGGATTCTGAAGCTCCGCACTCGCGGAGCTCTTAAGGCTTAAACCTCCACGATCGGGGAGCACACCAGGATCAAAATTTCCTATAAAAAGCACGAGCTTGCTGCCGAGTTCAACACCAAAAATAATAATAATAATACTCTTCTGTAATAATAATAAATATATATATATATATACATATATATATTATATATATATATATATATAGTGTAGTTTTATATTAGATTAGTTTTGGGTTATGCAAAGGTTATTTTACGGGTTTTAAAGTCGGAGCTCTGTCCGTGTAACACTACGCGATAAATAATCAATGTAAGCTATGTTCTCCTTTTTAAATTAATGTCTCGTAGCTAAGTTATTATTATGCTTATTTAAAACGAAGTAATCATGATGTTGGGCTAAAATACTAAAATTGGGTAATTGGACTTTGTATCATAATTGGGGTTTGGACAAAAAGAACGACACTTGTGGAAATTAGACTATGGGCTATTAATGGGCTTTATATTTGTTTAACTAAATAATAATTTGTTAATTTTAATATAAAGATTTACAATTGGACGTACTTATAAATAACCATATACACTCGATCGGACACGATGGGCGGGATATTTATATGTACGAATAATCGTTCATTTAACCGGACACGGGAATGGATTAATAGTTAATAGACTTATTAAAACAGGGGTGAAATTATGTACAAGGACACTTGGCGTAATTGTTAACAAAGTATTAAACCTTGGGTTACACGCAGTCGATATCCTGGTGTAATTATTAAACAAAGTATTAAGACCTTGTTACAGTTTAAGTCCCCAATTAGTTGGAATATTTGACATCGGGTATAAGGATAATTTGACGAGGATACTCGCACTTTATATTTATGACTGATGGACTATTATGGACAAAAACCAGACGGACAAATTGAATAATCCAGGACAAAGAACAATTAACCCATGGGCATAAAACTAAAAATCAACACGTCAAACATCATGATTACGGAAGTTTAAATAAGCATAATTCCTTTATTTCATATTTAATTGCACTTTTAATTATCGCATTTTTATTTACTATAATTTTATTTTATCGTACTTTTAATTATCGCACTTAAATTATCGTCATTTATATTTTTTATTAGGTTTTAATTGTGACTTAAAATATAAAATCGACAAACTAGTCATTAAACGGAATACCCTCTTTTATATTATTATTATATATAAAAATATATATTTTGTACAAATATAGTTGTTTAAAATATAGTGTGAAATAAGCCAGCTCCCTGTGGAATGAACCGGACTTACTAAAAACTATACTACTCTACGATTAGGTACACTGCCTATAGTGTTGTAGCAAGGTTTAGGTATATCCCATCTGTAAATAAATAATTAAAACTTGTGTAATTTGTAACGTATTTCGTATTAAAAATAATAACTATTTCGTATACACCTCGCATCACATCAAGTTTTTGGCGTCGCTGCCAGGAACTCGGCGAAACGCTATAATTTTAATATATATTTGTATAAATATATTTTTAGAAAAACAATATAAAATTTAAAAAAAAAAGTAAACCTGTCAAACGAATTTTCACCCTCCGCGACTCGCGGAGTTTGTTGCCAGCTAGGATCCGCACTCGCGGAGTTTGGCCTGACACGCCTGATCAACCTAATTCAGCATTAATTACGGAGTATTAATTTTTATTATTTATTATAAACCCTAATTACTTTATTATTATTATAATTTAGTTTAAATTTTTTAATTAATTAGTTTTAATATATATAAAAATTTATACTTTTATTAAATAAATATAAAAATAATATTTTTATAAAAATAAATAAATTTTTCATTTTTAGCTTCTTTTTATAAATTGTAACTTTTTAATCGTTTAATCGTAAAATTTGTATTTTTATCGTTCGTAGCTAGTTTTAAGTTCTAGTATTTTGCCGTAGCTTATTTTTATTTCTAGATTTTTAGGCTTTACCGTAAAATCCCTTAAGTGCTTTTTCTTTAGAATTAAGATTTAGGCGCTTTAGAATTTTACTACGCCGTTTTAGATTTTAGTGCCTAATTAAGTTATTGCCGTTTTGGATATAAAATTCCTTTAAGCTTTAATACCTTTAGGCACAACTTTTTAGATATAGTTTTTAGACTTTTAAGTTTCGACGTTTTTCTTTCTCATTTTTATTTTTCGACGTTTTTCGACGCGCACTCTTTTTCTTTCTTATTTCTCGACACGCTAGTTTTTAGGACTTAGAAATTTTCTCTACTTCTTCTCTAATAATTCCAAACGAAAAATTATTTTAAGCGGTTAAATTGATAGATATCCAAATTTTCTGCTTCGTAGTAATAGTTGGATTTGTTAGTGGCTGAGTTGTGAGCTTCCGATTTAAAGGGTTCTGGCTCCCTGCTGCATCTATTGGCTATTCGAAACGTGGGCAAAAGCAGAAAAGTCTATTTATTTGATAACTTATATAATTTTTAGTTTTATAACTAATAGGATAATTAGTAAATGCACCACATTGTAGCTAAAATTTGGTAATAAGCGCATTATGGAAAATCTCGAAAATATCTTGGAAACTATTTATGACATCCGAAATCAATTTAATCAATACTCTCAAACGAGTGTTGATGACAATTCGTTCGGTCAATCTTGGATCACGAATGACGAAACAATAACTGGTTGTGAAATCTGTGGAGATTATCATTCAACATGGGAATGTTATTATTATGTTCCTATGGAAAATTATGCACCCATGGAACCTGAATGGAATGATTACGAAGAATACAATTCAAATTGGGATTATTCCCAAGAATATTTCCAAACTCAACAACCAGAAGACGAGGAAAATTATGTGTTTGAAAATTCTTTAGATTATATGAAAATCAAACTCGAAGAACTTGATGCTTAAAATGAACAAATGAGAGAGTTTATAAATAGGCAAGCTGAAACTCTATCAGACTACACACCTGTTAATCTGAGGAGAATTGTGCAAGAAAATCTCATATCATCGAATTTTGATGAATTCAAGAGCTCTGAAATCACCAATTATCCCGATGATACTTTTTATTCAGCTTTACCAATTTCACAACATATCGACACATTAGCCTCTACCGATAATATCATCGATCCATCAATGGATGAAGAAGAAGTAAGGGTGACAAATTGGTACTCTTGGGAAAACGATAACGTTGAAAATTTTACCCCCAAGACCAAAATGGTGGGACCAATAAGTACCGTTAATGAAGAAGAATCTACTTCGATCCCGAAATTCACCATTCCACAACCTTCCAACCCAATATTCTCAATAGACGAGTCATCTACCGAAGATGAACTACGAGCTGTAATAGATAATGACACCTCGGATTTCACCCAATTGGGTAATAGAGGTGAAACCTTTGATCCCGAGAATGAATGGGAGGAAATGTTAGGAATTGTCCACCCTATAGTATGTATGTCGGTATATAACGATCCATTTGACCAAGAACCAGAAAAGAGACATATCCATTTACTAAAAGCTACACTTAAAAAAGAATTAAGTAGTGATGATAGGGTGGGTCTAAACTTTAAACCCATTGATATATTATACACTACCCTAGATGTAAATAACTGGCTCACTATTTTAATTCTTGGAACTTATTCTACCGACTTCACATGTCATCAACTAAGTATGGGGAAGTCTAACCCCACTTAACGTTAAATTAGGGGTTCGGGTTAGTGCATAACTCTTTAATAAAAATGCACGATTAGGGTAAAAGATGCATTTTCAAATATTAGTAAACAGTTCAGAAAAGCAGCCGTTTTTGAAGAAAAACATGTGTGATAAAACAAGAAGGAATGAACGATGAGGTGCACCATCTATCATTCGATGAGCTTTGAAATTACAAACTGGGTATTCTTAATCACTTTTCTACACTAATCACCCTCATGAATTTATAATAATAGTCTGATTTCATGCAAATGAGGGCATTGCATGATCTCAAGTGTGGGGAAGGGTTATAAATTCTCTCGGGTTTATACTTGGATTATTTTCTAAATATTGTGAAAATTTTAAAAATTTTCAAATAAATGAATTCAAAATCATGTTTATACATATTTATGAACGATAAAACTAGGTGTTAATGCTGAAATTATTGTTACCTCAAAAAGGACATAAATTGAGAAACAACTAAAACGCTTGAATTTATTTATTAAGATATAAAAAAAAGCATGAAAAAAAGCCAAGTGTGGGGAGAATGTACCAAGTTATTCAATTAAAAACTATCTATCACATGTTTCTGTAAAGTTTATTGCAGGTGCTTTTGTTTTGGATTAAATTAACTGTTTTACCCGGTTTACTGTAATATATTTGAAAGAGAGATGGATCTACACGATGAATCAATTCCATCATTAAAAGGAAGTAAAGTCTTCCTAAAAAGACACGCGCTTCTTGATTTAGGCCATGAAGTTGTCGTCCAGACCAGCTGTAGGTTGACGAAAAATCTAGAAAAGTCATCTCTAAAATCAGCAGGAAATCCATGGACCTCAGCATCAAACAGGGTCGCCAAGTGGTCAGACTTATCCTAACCATGAGAGGATCTGTCTCGTAAAATGGGGAGGGCACCGTGCAAATTAGCTTGATAAGACTAATGAATCAGATCCCCAGAAAAGATAATCTCCTTAAAGATTAAAAATTAGCTTTTAAGCCTGATATTACTCAATCCTTGAGATTGACCTTAAAGATTGAGAATTACAAACTCATGGAATTCGATGATATCTAAACTCGAGCTTGAACGAGAAAATATTTTGATCAAAAATAAAACCGATTTGTTTTCTGAAAACCTATTTTCAATGCGTTCAATACCATTGAACGTAAAATCCTAAGAATTCACCTGGAATTCATTAGGTCAACTGAACTAAATCGGGTGTCAACCGTAAGAACGATGGTTACATAGCATGGTCGGAGACAGGACCTTGTGCCAGACCGAAAAATTATAGGATGATCTTTAGTATTGCTCCTACAAAGGATAGTACTAGCATCCGACACGTTTTAGACCATGAACATCTGCATGTCATTAGACATTGCCTTAACAGTTTCTTGTTCATCGCTTTCCTTTACAACCGGACGGTAGTTTGCCGAAAGGTAATATACGGAACAAGTAAACTGGATGTGTGCTTTTCGATACAGGGATAGCAGTGGATTACACGAACCTAAAAGTTTTTAGCCAAAATATTGATCCACAAATATATTTTGCAACACCGATGGTGAGTCAAATCAGAAAACTTATCTAGGGTAAAAGCTAGAATAAATTTTTAAAAGATCAAATGTTTTCATAAAGATCCAATTTCCTTAAAGGATCTAAATTTTCATAGTCATGTGGGACTGTAAACCACATCGTTACTATCATTGTTTATACCGCCGTATCAAAATCACTGATGTATAAAGTGTGAGAATAAAAAAAGTGATTCGAATGAAGTGTGATTTTAATTTCAAGTTATGTATTTCTTGAGGACAAGCAACGTTCAAGTGTGGGGATATTTGATAGTGCTCCAAATGAACATATATTTAGTAGCAATATCCTCCCAATATGTAAATTATTTAGTTGTAATTGTCCTATTTTAAGTTGTAATCGTTTATATTAAATAAGTGCGAAGACAAAAGGCGAAAACAACGATTTGAAGACGCAAACATCCAAAAAGCTCAATTGTACAAGATACAATTCAAGTGGTTCAAATTATTGATGAGAAACGTCTAAAAATAACAAGAGTACAGGTTGCGGAACGCAAAGTATAAGATATTAAATTATACGAAAGGACGTTCGAAAATCCAGAACCGGGACTATATATATATATATATATATATATATATATATATATATATATACCTGAGCCAACTATCAACGCCCGACGCAACGGACTAAAAATTATGAGTCAACTATGCACAAGAATATAATATAATATTTAAATAATTATATAAATTATTTATATATTATATATATATATAATAAATATGTCGACAAAGCTAGGATCCAAAATTTGGTGAGCTGGATTCTGAAGCTCCGCACTCGCGGAGCTCTTAAGGCTTAAACCTCCACGATCGCGGAGCACACCAGGATCAAAATTTCCTATAAAAAGCACGAGCTTGCTGCCAAGTTCAACACCAAAAATAATAATAATAATACTCTTCTGTAATAATAATAAATATATATATATATATATATATATATATATATATATATATATATATATATATATATATATATAGTGTAGTTTTATATTAGATTAGTTTTGGGTTATGCAAAGGTTATTTTACGGGTTTTAAAGTCGGAGCTCTGTCCGTGTAACACTACGTGATAAATAATCAATGTAAGCTATGTTCTCCTTTTTAAATTAATGTCTCGTAGCTAAGTTATTATTATGCTTATTTAAAACGAAGTAATCATGATGTTGGGCTAAAATACTAAAATTGGGTAATTGGGCTTTGTATCATAATTGGGGTTTGGACAAAAAGAACGACACTTGTGGAAATTAGACTATGGGCTATTAATGGGCTTTATATTTGTTTAACTAAATGATAATTTGTTAATTTTAATATAAAGATTTACAATTGGACGTACTTATAAATAACCATATACACTCGATTGGACACGATGGGCGGGATATTTATATGTATGAATAATCGTTCATTTAACCGGACACGGGAATGGATTAATAGTTAATAGACTTATTAAAACAGGGGTGAAATTATGTACAAGGACACTTGGCATAATTGTTAACAAAGTATTAAACCTTGGGTTACACGCAGTTGATATCCTGGTGTAATTATTAAACAAAGTATTAAGACCTTGTTACAGTTTAAGTCCCCAATTAGTTGGAATATTTGACTTTGGGTATAAGGATAATTTGACGAGGATACTCGCACTTTATATTTATGACTGATGGACTGTTATGGACAAAAACCAGATGGACAAATTGAATAATCCAGGACAAAGAACAATTAACCCATGGGCATAAAACTAAAAATTAACACGTCAAACATCATGATTACGGAAGTTTAAATAAGCATAATTACTTTATTTCATATTTAATTGCACTTTTAATTATCGCATTTTTATTTACTATAATTTTATTTTATCGCACTTTTAATTATCGCACTTAAATTATCGTCATTTATATTTTTTATTAGGTTTTAATTGACATAAAATATAAAATCGACAAACTGGTCATTATGTAGTGACCCGAACTTTTCCATGTTTATATATATTAATTGAGATTGATATTTACATGATTAAATGTTTCCAACATGTTAAGCAATCAAACTTGTTAAGACTTGATTAATTGAAATATGTTTCATATAGACAATTGACCACCCAAGTTGACCGGCGATTCACGAACGTTAAAACTTGTAAAAACGACATGACGATATATATATATGGATATACATATGGTTAACATGAGATTATGATAAGTAAGTATCTCCATAAGTATATTAACAATGAGTTATATACATATAAACAAGACTACTAACTTAAGGATTTCGAAACGAGACATATATGTAACAATTATCGTTGTAACGACATTTAAATGTATATATATCATATTAAGATATATTAATATATCATAATATCATGATAATATAATAATTTAACATCTCATTAGATATAATAAACAATGGGTTAACAACATTAATTGAGATCGTTAACTTAAAGGTTTCAAAACAACACTTACATGTAACAACTAACGATGACTTAACGACTCAGTTAAAATGTATATACATGTAGTGTATTTAGATGTATTAAAATACTTTTGGAAGACTTCAAGACATATATCAAAACACTCATACTTAACGAAAATGGTTACAGTTACTTTTCCATTCTTTTCTTTCATCAAGAATTCTAGTCGTATTCTTACCCGTATTATACACAGCTTCAAAACGTACTTACTATGAGTATATACCAATAGGAACTAGCATGGGATTCCACTTTTGATTATGTCATGTATGACTAATCAATTTTAACTTCTACCATGAGCTAGTCAACTAACTAGAACTCCTTTTAACCCCACTCACCACTCACCAATTACCACTCATCATTCACTCCATTTCACTTCCAATTCTCTTTCTAATTCTCTCTCAACACACACACACTATTATGAACGTATTTTTACAGTAGTTAATCATCATCTTCATCAAAAATCACTTCAAGAATCAAGCTATAATTATCATAGGAAGAACACTTCAAGAACACTTCAAAAATCCCTTCAAGTTTACTAATTTACTTCCAAGCTTTCTAATCCATTCCAAGTAATCATCTAAGATCAAGAAACCTTTGTTATATACAGTAGGTTATCTTTCTTATTCAAGGTAATATTCATAATCAAACTTTGATTCAATTTCTATAACTATAAACTATCTTAATTCGAGTAAAAATCTTACTTGAACTTGTTTTTGTGTCATGATCCTACTTCAAGAACTTTCAAGCCATCCAAGATCCTTTGAAGCTAGATCATTTCTTGTCATTTCCAGTAGGTTTACCTACTAAACTTGAGGTAGTAATGATGTTCATAACATCATTCGATTCATATATATAAAACTATCTTATTCGAAGGTTTAAACTCGTAATCACTAGAACATAGTTTAGTTAATTCTAAACTTGTTCGCAAACAAAAGTTAATCAATCTAACTTGACTTTTAAAATTAACTACACACATGTTCTATATCTATATGATATGCTAACTTAATGATTTAAAACCTGGAAACACGAAAAACACCGTAAAACCGGATTTACGCCGTCGTAGTAACACCGCGGGCTGTTTTGGGTTAGTTAATTAAAAACTATGATAAACTTTGATTTAAAAGTTGTTATTCTGAGAAAATGATTTTTATTATGAACATGAAACTATATCCAAAAATTATGGTTAAACTCAAAGTGAAAGTATGTTTTCTAAAATGGTCATCTAGACGTCGTTCTTTCGACTGAAATGACTAGCTTTACAAAAACGACTTGTAACTTATTTTTCCGACTATAAACCTATACTTTTCTGTTTAGATTCATAAAATAGAGTTCAATATAAAACCATAGCAATTTTATTCACTCAAAACGGATTTAAAATGAAGAAGTTATGGGTAAAACAAGATTGGATAATTTTTCTCATTTTAGCTACGTGAAAATTGGTAACAAATCTATTCCAACCATAACTTAATCAACTTGTATTGTATATTATGTAATCTTGAGATACCATAGACACGTATACAATGTTTCGACCTATCATGTCGACACATCTATATATATTTCGGAACAACCATAGACACTCTATATGTGAATGTTGGAGTTAGCTATACAGGGTTGAGGTTGATTCCAAAATATATATAGTTTGAGTTGTGATCAATACTGAGATACGTATACACTGGGTCGTGGATTGATTCAAGATAATATTTATCGATTTATTTCTGTACATCTAACTGTGGACAACCAGTTGTAGGTTACTAACGAGGACAGCTGACTTAATAAACTTAAAACAACAAAATATATTAAAAGTGTTGTAAATATATTTTAAACATACTTTGATATATATGTATATATTGTTATAGGTTCGTGAATCAACCAGTGGCCAAGTCTTACTTCCCGACGAAGTAAAAATCTGTGAAAGTGAGTTATAGTCCCACTTTTAAAATCTAATATTTTTGGGATGAGAATACATGCAGGTTTTATAAATGATTTACAAAATAGACACAAGTACGTGAAACTACATTCTATGGTTGAATTATCGAAATCGAATATGCCCCTTTTTATTAAGTCTGGTAATCTAAGAATTAGGGAACAGATACCCTAATTGACGCGAATCCTAAAGATAGATCTATTGGGCCTAACAAACCCCATCCAAAGTACCGGATGCTTTAGTACTTCGAAATTTATATCATATCCGCAGGGTGTCCCGGAATGATGGGGATATTCTTATATATATGCATCTTGTTAATGTCGGTTACCAGGTGTTCACCATATGAATGATTTTTATCTCTATGTATGGGATGTGTATTGAAATATGAAATCTTGTGGTCTATTATTATGATTTGATATATATAGGTTAAACCTATAACTCACCAACATTTTTGTTGACGTTTTAAGCATGTTTATTCTCAGGTGATTATTAAGAGCTTCCGCTGTCGCATACTTAAATAAGGACGAGATTTGGAGTCCATGCTTGTATGATATTGTGTAAAAACTGCATTCAAGAAACTTATTTTGTTGTAACATATTTGTATTGTAAACCATTATGTAATGGTCGTGTGTAAACAGGATATTTTAGATTATCATTATTTGATAATCTACGTAAAGCTTTTTAAACCTTTATTAATGAAATAAAGGTTATGGTTTGTTTTAAAATGAATGCAGTCTTTGAAAAACGTCTCATATAGAGGTCAAAACCTCGCAACGAAATCAATTAATATGGAACGTTTTTAATCAATAAGAACGGGACATTTCGGTTGGTATCCGAGCGTTGGTCTTAGAGAACCAGAATTTTACATTAGTGTGTCTTATCGAGTTTGTTAGGATGCATTAGTGAGTCTGGACTTCGACCGTGTTTACTTGAAAAATGATTGCTTAACAAATTTTGTTGGAAACTATATATTTTTAACATGTGAATATTATGTGATATATTAATCTCTTAACGCGTTTGATATTATGTGATAGATGTCTACCTCTAGAACAAGTCCCATTGACTCACCTAATAATAATGAAGAGTCAAATGTAAATTGGAATGATTCGTGGACTGATTCACAAGTTCCCGAAGAGGAACCGGAAGAAGAGTCGGAACCGGAAGAAGAATCGGAACCGGATGAAGAAATAGAACCGGTGGGGGAAATAATAAAACAGTTAAGTAAAAGAAAATCCTCAACCAACCGACCAAGGTTAATTATGGTCAATGGTGTTTCCGCCAAGGAAGCAAAATATTGGGAGGATTACCAATTCTCCGATGAATCGGATTCCGACGAGAATTCCGATGATGTTATAGAAATTACCCCAACTGAATTTAAAAAGGCAAAAGAAAATAATAAGGGAAAGGGCATAAAAATAGAGAAATCTAATTCCAACCCCGATGAACTTTATATGTATCGTCAACCCCCGAAGTCCTTAAGTTGTAACAATGACCCGGGAACCTCTAAACCACCAGGTTTTTCCAAACCAATGTGGAAAACGACGGCTCGTATTAGGGGAACATCATATATCCCCAGAAACTTGGCAAAACGAACCAAAACCGAAGAAGAAGAAACAAGCGAGTCGGAATAAGATAGTTGTATTCGTGTGGTGTAATATATGTAATATAGTGTGCTTATGCTTTATGATATATGTAAAAATTGCTTGTATTAATAAGTATTTTTTTTATGAATCTAACTCTTGTCTATTTTACAGTATAAAAACACAAAATGGATAGACAACCCAATATTTTAAGAGACCTACCCGGAGACATGATTGATGAAATCTTGTCTAGAGTCGGTCAGAATTCTTCGGCATAACTATTTAAGGCGAGATCAGTTTGTAAGACATTCGAAGAACGTTCCAAGAATGCCTTGGTTTATAAAAGACTTTCGTTCGAAAGATGGGGGATATCACATTAGGAAATCCATAAGTTACGATGTGTTTACTTTGACGCATATATTGCGGGGAACCCAAATGCTATTTTACCCAATGGGTTAAGAAATTATTTTGACTCAATATATCCGAATATTGGACTTCGTGATTTAGAAAAAGCGGCTAACATGCAACATAAAGAAGCATGTTATGCTTACGGATTAGTAATGTTCGCTTCTCACCAAAGTGAGAACAAGAACATCGGGCTATAACTATTAAACAAAACGTTCCCACAAGTGACAGAGTCGGTAATTGGGGTAAGAAATGAGGTTTTTAGATTGTTACGGGACTGTTGGACATTACGTAACCCTCGTCCCTTTGACGACGTTACAACACATTGTCTTATCAACGGCCATAACGGTTATGTTCCACAAGACCAAGGATGGGAAGTAATCCTAGTAAAACCAGAATGCATGACTTGTTTCTGGACGTATGAATTACGTGTCTTTATTGCCTTTGCTGAACGACTTGTGTACTAGCTAGAATTATCTTCACAACCATCTTGTATCAAATTTATTGTGTGCTATATTTCATGCTATATGTAAAATAAGCGGTATTGTAAGTTTGTAAAATATTGTGTAAAAGTTTGAACGCGAAATATTATTATAATCAGTTTTTCATATAGAATTGTAGTAGTTGAATTGTATATTAGCTACTAAGTATGAACTTAACGGGTAGGTACTACCCGAATTTAAACTTATAAAACGCTAATATGAAGAAAAAGCTTTTATAAATGAGTTCATATTATGCTACGAAATACTATTAACTACTCTTAATATTCTGTATGATTAACTTGTTCCATTTGACTATTTTGAAGGAAATGGCACCGACTACTCGACACACCGTGAATATGAATGAAGAGGAATTCCGTACTTTTCTAGCTTCAAACATAGCCGCAGTACAGGCTGCGCTACATACCAACAATAACCTTGGATCTGGCAGTACAGGAAATCGTGTAGGATGCACCTACAAAGAATTCACTGCCTGCAAACCTTTGGAATTTGATGGAACCGAAGGACCGATCGGATTGAAACGGTGGACCGAGAAGGTCGAATCAGTGTTTGCCATAAGTAAGTGTACTGAAGAGGACAAAGTGAAGTATTGATGATGTAGCGTGAGGGTACGAAATAGTATTATTTTTAATACAAAATACTACAAAATATGACACAAGTTTTATTAATTTACGGATGGGATATACCTAAACCTTGCTACAACACTATAGGCAGTGTACCTAATCGTAGAGTAGTGTAGTTTTTAGTAAGTCCGGTTCGTTCCACAGGGAGCTGGTGATACTTACTATATTTTTAACTATATTTATACAAAATATATATAATTATATAAGTAGTAATATTATTAAAAAAGGGGGGTTTTACCGTTTAATGACCGGTTTGTCGATTCTATATTTTAAGCGTAAAGATAAATGACGATAATTAAAGTGCGTAAAATAATGACAATAAATAAAATGACAGTAAATAAAATTGCGAGTAATAAAATGACAGTAAATAAAGATACGATGAGAAATATAATAAAAGAATTATGCTTATTTAAACTTCCGTAATCATGATGTTTGACGTGTTGATTTTAATTTATTACCATGGGTTAATTGTCCTTTGTCCTGGTTTATTTGATACGTCTATCTGGTTTTTGTCCATAATAGTCCATCGGTCATAAATATAAAGTGCGAGTATCCTCGTCAAATTACCCTTATACCCGAAGTCAAATATTCCAACTAATTAAGGATTTAAACTGTGACGCAGTTATCACTTCTGTCAACAATTACACCAGTTATCAATGTATGTAATCCACCCCTGTTTTAATTAGTTTATGAATATTAATTCATCCACTTGATCAGAATGAATAATCAATTACCCAACCCAATTGATTAATTAAATGATTATAACAGATTCCATATGAACGTCACTAAATAGGACAACCATAATCATTATTAATTATTAGGTTAATTAATTTGAAGATAGGTTCGACAGACTCCAATGAGTTGTCACTCAATTAGACAATACCCCCCATCTATTAATAGTCAATAATCCAATTTCCACAAGTGTCGGTCTTTTGCCCAAACCTTAATTATGGTCCAAAGTTCAATAACCCAATTTTAGTAATTAGCCCAACATCATGAGTACTTCATTTTAAATAAGCATAATAACGACTTAGCTACGAGACATTAATGTAAAAAGGTTGAACATAACTTACAATGATTAAAAATAGCGTAGCGTTACACGGACAGAATTTCGACTTACACACTCAAACGATCTCTATCATAAATCTTATTATTATCATAATTTAAAATTAAAATTAAGATTATTGTTATATCTTATTAAGTTAACATTATGATAGAGATATAGAATATAGATATTGATAATTGATATAGATATTTGATTGATAAAAAAAAAGATCGGAAAAAATTCTTCCTCCCCCTCATCGTTACATAGATCGTTCCTTTTATAGGCCAAATTATAAATTGAATTTTCATTTACGACCCCTGAACTATGCTCAATTAACAACTTTTTATTATTTAATATTATTCTTATTATGATTTATTTAAATATTATATTTTATTCTTGTGCATAGTTGACTCGTAATTTTTACACCGTTGCGTCGAGCGTTGAGAGTTGGTTCATGTCCTGGTTCCGGATTTTCGAACGTCCTTTCGTACAATTTTATATCGTGTACTTTGCGTTTTGTAACTTGTACTCTTGTCATTTTTAGACGTTCTTCATCAATAAATTGAACCTTTTGAATTGTATCTTGTACATTTGAGCTTTTTGGACGTTTTGGTCTTTCAAATCTTCGTTTTTGTCTTTAAATCTTCATTTTCGAGCGATTTGCGTCTTTCGTCTTCGCACTTATTTATTTAACTATTACAACTAAAAATAAGGAAATTACATTTAAAAACTTTACATATTGGAACGATATTGCTACTAAATATATGTTCATTTGGAACACTATCAAATATCCCCACACTTGAGCGTTGCTTGTCCTCAAGCAATACAGAACTTGAAATAAAAACATACATGAATCACTTTTTTATTCATCACATTTTGTACATCAGTGATTTTGATATAGCGGTATAAACAATGACAGTAATGATGGTTAAAGGTGGGTGTGTCATCCACAGTTGCCTTGGGTTTAGGTCAACGACACTTGCAATCAAATAGCCGATTTACTTTCGGTTTCCAAAGCAAAGTGCACATTTGAAAGGCGGTTTACAGTCCCACATGACTATAAAAATTTAGATCCTTTAGGAAATAGGATCTTTATGAAAACATTTGATCTTTTGAAAATTCAATCTAGCTTTTACCCTAGATAAGTTTTCTGATTTGATCCACCATTGGTGTTGCAAAATATATTTGTGGATCAATATTTTGGCTAAAAACATTTAGGTTCGTGTAATCCACTGCTATCCCGGTATCGGAAAGCACACATCCAGTTTACGTGTTCCGTATATTACCTTTCGGCAAACTACCGTCCGGTTGTAAAGGAAAGCGATGAACAAGAAACTGTTAAGGCAATGTCCCGTGACATGCAGATGATTATGGTCTTTTAACGTGTCAGATGCTAGAACTATCCTTGGTAGGAGCGATAGTAAAGATCATCCTATGATTTTTCGGTCTGGCACAAGGCCCTGTCTCCGACCATGCTATGCAACCACCGTTCTTACGGTTGACACCCGATTTGGTTCAGGTGACCTAATGAATTCCAGGTGAATTTCTTAGGATTTTACGTTCAATGGTAATGAACGCATTGAAAATGGTTTTTCAGAAAACAAATCGGTTTGTATTTTTGATCAAAATATTTTCTCGTTCATGCTCGAGTTTAGATATCATCGAATTCCATGAGTTTGAATTCTCAATCTTTAAGGTCAATCTCTAGGATTGAGTATTATCAGTCTTAAAAGCTGATTTTTAATCTTTAAGGAGATTATCCTTTTCTGGGGATCTGATTCATTAGTCTTATCAAGCTAATTTGCACGGTGCCTCCCCATTGTACGAGATAAATCCTTCTCATGGTTAGGATAAATCTGACCACTTGGCGACCCTGTTTGATGCTGAGGTCCGTGGATTTCCTGCTGATTTTAGAGATGACTTTTCTAGATTTTTCGTCAACCTACAGCTGGTCTGGACGACAACTTCATGACCTAAATCAAGAAGCGCGTGTCTTTTTCGGAAGACTTTACTTCCTTCAAATGATGGAATTGATTCATCGTGTAGATCCATCTCTTCTTTTCTTTCATCGGATAAAACAGTTGATTATCGTTCAAAACAAAAGTATTTTCAATTGTTTGTACAAAAATATGTGATAGATAGTTTTTAATTGAATAACTTGGTACATTCTCCCCACACTTAGTTTCTTTCTTTGCCTTTTTATTCTCCTTTATTCTAATTTAAATGAATTCAAGCGTTTTAAGTTGTTTCTCAATTTATGTCCTTTTCGAGGTAACGATAATTTCGGTATTAACACCTAGTTTTCATCGTTCATAAATATGTATAAACATGATTTTGAGTTCATTTAATTGAAAATTTTTCAAATTTTCACAAAATTTGGCAAATAAACCAAGTATAAACCCGAGAGAATTTATAACCCTTCCCCACACTTAAGATCATGCAATGCCCTCATTTGTATGAAATCAGACTCTAATTATAAATTCATGAGGGTGATTAGTGTAGAAAAGTTATTGGAAATACCGAGTTTGCAAACATGTTGTTTTATATCACATTTGATATTTTGCGTCTTGTCGTCAAAATTAGAAGCTTTTGCTGAACTTAATGACATTCTTTGAAAGTGCGCTGTTTTACCCTATTTTGTACATAACATAAAATACAAACATACATATACATATTTTTGAAGTTTGGTATATTACCCTACTTTCAAAATTTTATAATATTTAATATTTTTTTTTTTTTTGCATACTTTAAATCAATAAAATTAAAAATAATGATAACAAAATTTGTCGTCCCGCCCTCGGGTAAAGCAATTTCGGCTCAACGACCTAGTCTTCAACTCACGACGAATTTTAGAAATCAATTTTTTTTAAACTTAATGAAATAAAGTAATTTTTTTTTTAAAATCACACAAAAACTTAAATTTGAAAAGCATATTAATTTCATATAAAACCTATAAAACAAAAAAAATCAGAATGGAGGGAGAAAACTAGTTCTTTAGTGTCTGCTAGCGGAAAAGACCAATCGGATTCCATTCTCGGAACTACACGAGAACAGAACAACTAACTCTAGACATCATTTTCTTTTTAGAACACTTGAATCTCCCCACACTTAGGTAGCTGTGGTGTCAAAATTGTGATTAACTTCATCGTCAATTTCTCTTGGTCCATAATCAACTTGCATATCTGTGACTTTTTCTTTAAGCCAGTGCCCGGCTTCTTCCGTAATATCCCATAATTCAACTAGCTTCGCCTTTTCTTTAGGCGACAGATTGGATACTAACCGGTTACATAACTTAAAGTTCCCCTTACTTCTAGCATCAATAGCCCGTTTATAAAGTTTCTTCATTGAACTGTTAATAACGGGATCATTTAATTTCGTATCAACAACGGGGTTATTTGTTATTGGGTCGTCATTAGGTGTTACTTCATTTTCCCCACACTTAGGCGTTTTATTATTATTAAGCACTACCGTTGGAGTTGGTAAAACAACATGGTTCTTACCAATCGTTTTTATTGGTTCAACGGTTTTGGTTGGTGGAGGTTTAGATTTTCGAATCATAAAGGTGATCGATTTGTCACCACTTTTAAGTGTCATTCTTCCATTTTCTACATCAAATAACGCCTTGGTGGACGCTAAGAATGGTCGACCTAAAATTAGAGGAATGTTTGGGTCCTCTTCTATGTTAATGACAATGAATTCGACTAGAAAGGTTAAATTGCCTACTTGAACGGGTAGGTTGTCAACAATTCCAACTGGGTGTTTAATGGTTTGATCAAAGAGTCGAACACTCATATCCGTTGGACTTAACTTACCTACTCCTAATCTCTTATATAATGAAAGAGGCATAACACTTACACTTGCACCTAAATCTGCTAGTGCATCATACATGACACAATCACTAAGTAGACAAGGAACAATAAATTCACCCGGATCACCTACCCTAGGTGGAGGTTTTGGTGGAACTGTCTTCACCGGGTTTATATTTACGGCTTTTGTTTCTTGCACTTTCTTATTCTTTTTCTTCTTCTTCTTTCCAGAGGTATCACAATCTTTATTACCTATCACTTGCTCATACTCAACTCCTTTTCTTGGAAACGGGATGGGTGGTTTGTATGGTGCCACCACTGGCTTTACATACTCGGGTGGTGGTGGTGTTGTAACTTCTTCATTGTTACTCACATCTAAAACCTTCCCATCTTCTGGAGCTGGTTTTTCAGAATTTGTTGACACCATATTAACATTCTCATTCCGAGGATTTACTTCAGTATTACTCGGTAGCTTTCCTTGTTCCCTCTCACTCATCATGCTAGCAAGAGTACCTACGTGTTTTTCTAGATTCAAAATGGAAGCTTGTTGAGTTCTTAATGACTGATCAAACCTCTCATTTGTTTGGGTTTGAGTTTCAATAAATTGTGTTTGAGATTCAACTAGCTTGAATACCACGTCTTCCATATTTGACTTTTTCTCTTCGGTTTGTTGTGGTGGTTTATACAAGCCATGTCTTTGTGGATTGAAAGTGTTGTTTTGAGTTGGTTGGTTATTCGAACCTTGTTGGTTATACGAGTTGTTGTTGGGTCCATTTGGATTGTAAAGAATGTTTTGATTTCGATTGAAGTTTATCCTTGGCGGTTGATAATTATTTTGATAATTACTTCCCGTCCTTTGGTTCATATAGGAAACATTCTCTCGTTGTTCCATCGTTGGTTCAATGTGACAATCTTTCAATAAGTGTGGTCCACCGCATTGCTCACAACTGATTCGTATTGCGTGAATATCTTTATTCATCTTTTCCATTCGTCTTTCGAAAGCATCTATTTTTGCGGAAACGGAATCAAAGTCATGGCTAGAATCGGCTCTAGCCACTTTAGATGACCGAAAGATATCTTTTTCTTGATGCCACTCATGCGAGTGGGAGGCTGTATTATCAATAATTTTGTAAGCTTCAGTTGCGGTTTTCTTCATAATGGAACCACCAGCTGTTATGTCGATGTCTTTTCGTGTGGCGATGTCTACGCCTTTATAGAAGATTTGTACTATTTGAAAAGTATCTAATCCGTGTTGAGGACATCCTCTCAACATCCTTCCGAATCTTGTCCACGCTTCATATAGAGTTTCATTTGGCTTTTGCTCGAACGTAACAATTTCTCCTTGAAGTCTCACGGCTTTGGATGCCGGAAAGAATCGTTTAAGAAATTTTTCAACTAAAACATCCCATGTGTCAATCGCCCCTTCAGGTAACGATTCTAACCAATCTTTGGCTTCTCCCTTTAAAGTCCAGGGAAACAACATGAGATAGATCTGCTCATCTTCCACTTCTCGGATTTTGAATAGTGTACAAATTCTTTTAAACGTACGAAGGTGTTCGTTAGGATCTTCATTCGGTGCACCACTGAATTGGCATTGGTTAGTTACCATGTGTAGGATTTGTCCTTTAATTTCATAATCTGGAGCATTAACTTCTGGTTTAATAATGGCGTGACCTTGGCCCGTGCGTGTGGCTCTCATTCGATCTTCCATACTTAGAGGTTCCAGATTTTCCATAATTGAATTTGTTGTATCCGAATCACTAGAGGATTCTGATTTAATGGTTTGTGGCTCAGGAGGAATAATTAGTGGTTCAGGATCTTGGAATTGTCCTTGAATATGCTCCGGGTTCTTAATTGTGAAGTCGGGTTCAAAAAATGGATTATCGGAAATTTGAACTAAAGTACTTGGTCTACTGGATGACGATTCTAAAGAGAAATCAACGGCGGTTATATTTGTTAAATGTCTTGATCTAGTTACAGGTGGTGAACGTACAAAAGGTGGTGAACGTCTTGCTCGGTGCATTCACTGAATATCCTATTAGTTTTTAAAAGGAAAGAAAAATTATAATAAGTTATCCAATCAATAGACTTTTCTGATTTTGCCCACGTTTCGAATAGCCAAAAGATGCAGCAGAGGGGCAGGATTCGTTTGGTCTCAATATAATTGAGGACTGTTTGGCTCCAATAACCCGGTCCACGTACAAATCCAACTATTACTACGAACCAGAAAATTTTGATGTCTATTAATTTAACCACTTAAAATAAATTTTCGTAATTTTAAGAAATTTAGATAAGAAGTAGAATAAAAATCTATGTCCTAAAACTAGAATAGCGAGAAATAAGAGAGAAAAAGAGTGCGTCGGAAAAAAAAAAATTGAAAAATAAAAATGGTTGAAAAAAATAAAAGGTCGAAAAATAAGAAAATTGTAGCGCGTCTAAAATTAAAAAGGGATTCTAAACGAAAAACGGGAATTACTTAAAAGGATACTAAAATTTTAACACGGCGTCGCAAAATTTTAAGGCACATAAATCTTAGTCTAAAGAAAAAGCACTTAAGGGATTTTACGGCAAAGCCTAAAAATCTAAAAGTATAAAAATAACTATGGCAAAACTAAACTTAATACTAAAAGTTGCGACTATAGTCTAAAAATCTAAAGGTAATAAAACTAAAAAAAATATTTTTTTTTATAGACAAAATTTTAAAAATATATATATTTTTTTTTTTAATAATTTTTTTTTTTTTCTTTTTTTAAAATTTTTTAAAAAAAAACGATTTTTTTTTTTACAAATTTTTTTTTTTTTTTTTTTTTAAAAAAAAAACGATTTTTTTTTTTTTTTTTTTTAAAAACGATTTTTTTTTTACAAATTAATAATTTTTTTATAATTATAATTTTTTTTTTCAAAAATTTTTTTTTTTTTTTTTTTAATTCATTTACTATTCATGAATAGTAAATGAAAATAAATTAATTAATTTACTATTCACATGAAAGCGACATGATAGCAATTATTAATTATAAGTTACATAATATACCCCTGAAGTATTTAATAAATATGACTTTTTTTTTAAAATTTACGTATAAATTTTTGATTCTTAAATATTATTATATTATTATATTCTATTTCAATATTATTATATTATTATATTCTATTTCAATATTATTATATTATTATATTTTATTTCAATATTATTATAATTAAAAATATAGCGTTTTAGCGCTCCCCGGCAGCGGCGCCAAAAACTTGATGATGTAGCGTGAGGGTACGAAATAGTATTATTTTTAATACAAAATACTACAAAATATGACACAAGTTTTATTAATTTACGGATGGGATATACCTAAACCTTGCTACAACACTATAGGCAGTGTACCTAATCGTAGAGTAGTGTAGTTTTTAGTAAGTCCGGTTCGTTCCACAGGGAGCTGGTGATACTTACTATATTTTTAACTATATTTATACAAAATATATATAATTATATAAGTAGTAATATTATTAAAAAAGGGGGGTTTTACCGTTTAATGACCGGTTTGTCGATTCTATATTTTAAGCGTAAAGATAAATGACTATAATTAAAGTGCGTAAAATAATGACAATAAATAAAATGACAGTAAATAAAATTGCGAGTAATAAAATGACAGTAAATAAAGATACGATGAGAAATATAATAAAAGAATTATGCTTATTTAAACTTTCGTAATCATGATGTTTGACGTGTTGATTTTAATTTATTACCATGGGTTAATTGTCCTTTGTCCTGGTTTATTTGATACGTCTATCTGGTTTTTGTCCATAATAGTCCATCGGTCATAAATATAAAGTGCGAGTATCCTCGTCAAATTACCCTTATACCCGAAGTCAAATATTCCAACTGATTAAGGATTTAAACTGTGACGCAGTTATCACTTCTGTCAACAATTACACCAGTTATCAATGTATGTAATCCACCCCTGTTTTAATTAGTTTATGAATATTAATTCATCCACTTGATCAGAATGAATAATCAATTACCTAACCCAATTGATTAATTAAATGATTATAACAGATTCCATATGAACGTCACTAAATAGGACAACCATAATCATTATTAATTATTAGGTTAATTAATTTGAAGATAGGTTCGACAGACTCCAATGAGTTGTCACTCAATTAGACAATACCCCCCATCTATTAATAGTCAATAATCCAATTTCCACAAGTGTCGGTCTTTTGCCCAAACCTTAATTATGGTCCAAAGTTCAATAACCCAATTTTAGTAATTAGCCCAACATCATGAGTACTTCATTTTAAATAAGCATAATAACAACTTAGCTACGAGACATTAATGTAAAAAGGTTGAACATAACTTACAATGATTAAAAATAGCGTAGCGTTACACGGACAGAATTTCGACTTACACACTCAAACGATCTCTATCATAAATCTTATTATTATCATAATTTAAAATTAAAATTAAGATTATTGTTATATCTTATTAAGTTAACATTATGATAGAGATATAGAATATAGATATTGATAATTGATATAGATATTTGATTGATAAAAAAAAAGATCGGAAAAAATTCTTCCTCCCCCTCATCGTTACATAGATCGTTCCTTTTATAGGCCAAATTATAAATTGAATTTTCATTTACGACCCCTGAACTATGCTCAATTAACAACTTTTTATTATTTAATATTATTCTTATTATGATTTATTTAAATATTATATTTTATTCTTGTGCATAGTTGACTCGTAATTTTTACACCGTTGCGTCGAGCGTTGAGAGTTGGTTCATGTCCTGGTTCCGGATTTTCGAACGTCCTTTCGTACAATTTTATATCGTGTACTTTGCGTTTTGTAACTTGTACTCTTGTCATTTTTAGACGTTCTTCATCAATAAATTGAACCTTTTGAATTGTATCTTGTACATTTGAGCTTTTTGGACGTTTTGGTCTTTCAAATCTTCGTTTTTGTCTTTAAATCTTCATTTTCGAGCGATTTGCGTCTTTCGTCTTCGCACTTATTTATTTAACTATTACAACTAAAAATAAGGAAATTACATTTAAAAACTTTACATATTGGAACGATATTGCTACTAAATATATGTTCATTTGGAACACTATCAAATATCCCCACACTTGAGCGTTGCTTGTCCTCAAGCAATACAGAACTTGAAATAAAAACATACATGAATCACTTTTTTATTCATCACATTTTGTACATCAGTGATTTTGATATAGCGGTATAAACAATGACAGTAATGATGGTTAAAGGTGGGTGTGTCATCCACAGTTGCCTTGGGTTTAGGTCAACGACACTTGCAATCAAATAGCCGATTTACTTTCGGTTTCCAAAGCAAAGTGCACATTTGAAAGGCGGTTTACAGTCCCACATGACTATAAAAATTTAGATCCTTTAGGAAATAGGATCTTTATGAAAACATTTGATCTTTTGAAAATTCAATCTAGCTTTTACCCTAGATAAGTTTTCTGATTTGATCCACCATTGGTGTTGCAAAATATATTTGTGGATCAATATTTTGGCTAAAAACATTTAGGTTCGTGTAATCCACTGCTATCCCGGTATCGGAAAGCACACATCCAGTTTACGTGTTCCGTATATTACCTTTCGGCAAACTACCGTCCGGTTGTAAAGGAAAGCGATGAACAAGAAACTGTTAAGGCAATGTCCCGTGACATGCAGATGATTATGGTCTTTTAACGTGTCAGATGCTAGAACTATCCTTGGTAGGAGCGATAGTAAAGATCATCCTATGATTTTTCGGTCTGGCACAAGGCCCTGTCTCCGACCATGCTATGCAACCACCGTTCTTACGGTTGACACCCGATTTGGTTCAGGTGACCTAATGAATTCCAGGTGAATTTCTTAGGATTTTACGTTCAATGGTAATGAACGCATTGAAAATGGTTTTTCAGAAAACAAATCGGTTTGTATTTTTGATCAAAATATTTTCTCGTTCATGCTCGAGTTTAGATATCATCGAATTCCATGAGTTTGAATTCTCAATCTTTAAGGTCAATCTCTAGGATTGAGTATTATCAGTCTTAAAAGCTGATTTTTAATCTTTAAGGAGATTATCCTTTTCTGGGGATCTGATTCATTAGTCTTATCAAGCTAATTTGCACGGTGCCTCCCCATTGTACGAGATAAATCCTTCTCATGGTTAGGATAAATCTGACCACTTGGCGACCCTGTTTGATGCTGAGGTCCGTGGATTTCCTGCTGATTTTAGAGATGACTTTTCTAGATTTTTCGTCAACCTACAGCTGGTCTGGACGACAACTTCATGACCTAAATCAAGAAGCGCGTGTCTTTTTCGGAAGACTTTACTTCCTTCAAATGATGGAATTGATGATGTAGCGTGAGGGTACGAAATAGTATTATTTTTAATACAAAATACTACAAAATATGACACAAGTTTTATTAATTTACGGATGGGATATACCTAAACCTTGCTACAACACTATAGGCAGTGTACCTAATCGTAGAGTAGTGTAGTTTTTAGTAAGTCCGGTTCGTTCCACAGGGAGCTGGTGATACTTACTATATTTTTAACTATATTTATACAAAATATATATAATTATATAAGTAGTAATATTATTAAAAAAGGGGGGTTTTACCGTTTAATGACCGGTTTGTCGATTCTATATTTTAAGCGTAAAGATAAATGACGATAATTAAAGTGCGTAAAATAATGACAATAAATAAAATGACAGTAAATAAAATTGCGAGTAATAAAACGACAGTAAATAAAGATACGATGAGAAATATAATAAAAGAATTATGCTTATTTAAACTTCCGTAATCATGATGTTTGACGTGTTGATTTTAATTTATTACCATGGGTTAATTGTCCTTTGTCCTGGTTTATTTGATACGTCTATCTGGTTTTTGTCCATAATAGTCCATCGGTCATAAATATAAAGTGCGAGTATCCTCGTCAAATTACCCTTATACCCGAAGTCAAATATTCCAACTGATTAAGGATTTAAACTGTGACGCAGTTATCACTTCTGTCAACAATTACACCAGTTATCAATGTATGTAATCCACCCCTGTTTTAATTAGTTTATGAATATTAATTCATCCACTTGATCAGAATGAATAATCAATTACCCAACCCAATTGATTAATTAAATGATTATAACAGATTCCATATGAACGTCACTAAATAGGACAACCATAATCATTATTAATTATTAGGTTAATTAATTTGAAGATAGGTTCGACAGACTCCAATGAGTTGTCACTCAATTAGACAATACCCCCCATCTATTAATAGTCAATAATCCAATTTCCACAAGTGTCGGTCTTTTGCCCAAACCTTAATTATGGTCCAAAGTTCAATAACCCAATTTTAGTAATTAGCCCAACATCATGAGTACTTCATTTTAAATAAGCATAATAACGACTTAGCTACGAGACATTAATGTAAAAAGGTTGAACATAACTTACAATGATTAAAAATAGCGTAGCGTTACACGGACAGAATTTCGACTTACACACTCAAACGATCTCTATCATAAATCTTATTATTATCATAATTTAAAATTAAAATTAAGATTATTGTTATATCTTATTAAGTTAACATTATGATAGAGATATAGAATATAGATATTGATAATTGATATAGATATTTGATTGATAAAAAAAAAGATCGGAAAAAATTCTTCCTCCCCCTCATCGTTACATAGATCGTTCCTTTTATAGGCCAAATTATAAATTGAATTTTCATTTACGACCCCTGAACTATGCTCAATTAACAACTTTTTATTATTTAATATTATTCTTATTATGATTTATTTAAATATTATATTTTATTCTTGTGCATAGTTGACTCGTAATTTTTACACCGTTGCGTCGAGCGTTGAGAGTTGGTTCATGTCCTGGTTCCGGATTTTCGAACGTCCTTTCGTACAATTTTATATCGTGTACTTTGCGTTTTGTAACTTGTACTCTTGTCATTTTTAGACGTTCTTCATCAATAAATTGAACCTTTTGAATTGTATCTTGTACATTTGAGCTTTTTGGACGTTTTGGTCTTTCAAATCTTCGTTTTTGTCTTTAAATCTTCATTTTCGAGCGATTTGCGTCTTTCGTCTTCGCACTTATTTATTTAACTATTACAACTAAAAATAAGGAAATTACATTTAAAAACTTTACATATTGGAACGATATTGCTACTAAATATATGTTCATTTGGAACACTATCAAGTATGCTACGCATACCTTCACAGGTTCTGCGTTAACATGGTGGAATACCTATCTAGAGCAAGTGGGACAAGACGATGCGTACGCACTACCATGGTCAGCATTCAAGCACTTGATGAACGAGAAGTACCGTCCCAGAACCGAGGTCAATAAGCTCAAGACAGAACTTAGAGGGTTACGAACCCAAGGATTTAATATTACCACGTACGAAAGACGATTCACAGAATTGTGCCTATTGTGTCCGGGAGCATTCGAAGATGAGGAAGAGAAGATCGACGCGTTTGTGAAAGGATTACCGGAAAGAATCCAAGAAGATATAAGTTCACACGAGCCCGCCTCCATACAACAGGCATGTAGAATGGCTCACAAACTAGTGAACCAGATTGAAGAAAGAATTAAAGAACAGACTGCTGAAGAGGCCAATGTGAAGCAAGTCAAAAGAAAGTGGGAGGAAAACGGTGATAAGAATCACCAATACAACAACAACAATAATCGCAACAATTATCCCAACAATCGCAACATCAATCGCAACTACAACAAACGGCCCAACAACAACAACAACAACAACAACTACAACAACAATCATCCCAACAACAATAATAACCGCAACAACAACAACAATCAGAAGCAGCTATGCCAAAGGTGTGAAAAGTATCACTCGGGGTTCTGCACCAAATTTTGCAACAAGTGTAAAAGAAATGGTCATAGCGTGGCGAAGTGTGAGGTCTACGGACCAGGGGTTAATAGAACGAAAGGAACAAATGGTGTCGGAACGAGTAATGGCGGAGCAAGTAGTGTCGGAGCAAGTTATGCCAATGTAGTTTGTTATAAATGTGGAAAACCGGGCCAC
Source organism: Rutidosis leptorrhynchoides (assembly GCF_046630445.1). NCBI lineage: Eukaryota > Viridiplantae > Streptophyta > Magnoliopsida > Asterales > Asteraceae > Rutidosis > Rutidosis leptorrhynchoides. Next base: position 127,848,615 of record NC_092336.1, read on the forward strand.
ATTATTAGAAATTGCCCGAACCAGGAGAACACGAATGGACAAGGCCGCGGAAGAGTTTTCAATATTAATGCGGCAGAGGCACAGAAAGACCCGGAGCTTGTTATGGGTACGTTTCTTATTGACAATAAATTTGCTTATGTTTTATTTGATTCGGGTGCGGATAGAAGCTATATGAGTAGAGATTTTTGTGCTAAATTAAGTTGTCCATTGACGCCTTTGGATAGTAAATTTTTACTCGACTTAGCAAATGGTAAATTAATTTCAGCAGATAATATATGTCGGAATCGAGAAATTAAACTGGTTAGTGAAACATTTAAGATTGATTTGATACCAGTAGAGTTAGGGAGTTTTGATGTGATAATCGGTATGGACTGGTTGAAAGAAGTGAAAGCAGAGATCGTTTGTTACAAAAATGCAATTCGCATTATACGAGAAAAAGGAAAACCCTTAATGGTGTACGGAGAAAAGGGCAACACGAAGCTACATATTATTAGTAATTTGAAGGCACAAAAACTAATAAGAAAAGGTTGCTATGCTGTTCTAGCACACGTCGAGAAAGTACAAACTGAAGAAAAGAGCATCAATGATGTTCCCATTGCAAAAGAATTTCTCGATGTATTTCCGAAAGAATTACCGGGATTACCCCCACAGCGATCCGTTGAATTTTAAATAGATCTTGTACCAGGAGCTGCACCAATAGCTCGTGCTCCTTACAGACTCGCACCCAGCGAGATGAAAGAACTGCAAAGCCAATTACAAGAACTTTTAGAGCGTGGTTTCATTCGACCAAGCACATCACCGTGGGGAGCTCCTGTTTTGTTTGTCAAGAAGAAAGATGGTACATTCAGGTTGTGTATCGACTACCGAGAGTTGAACAAACTTACCATCAAGAACCGCTACCCACTACCGAGAATCGACGACTTATTTAATCAACTACAAGGCTCGTCTGTTTATTCAAAGATTGACTTACGTTCCGGGTATCATCAAATGCGGGTGAAAGAAGATGATATTCCAAAGACTGCTTTCAGAACACGTTACGGTCATTACGAGTTTATGGTCATGCCGTTTGGTTTAACTAATGCACCAGCTGTGTTCATGGACCTTATGAACCGAGTGTGTGGACCATACCTTGACAAGTTTGTCATTGTTTTCATTGATGACATACTTATTTACTCAAAGAATGACCAAGAACACGGTGAACATTTGAGAAAGGTGTTAGAAGTATTGAGGAAGGAAGAATTGTACGCTAAGTTTTCAAAGTGTGCATTTTGGTTGGAAGAAGTTCAATTCCTCGGTCACATAGTGAACAAAGAAGGTATTAAGGTGGATCCGGCAAAGATAGAAACTGTTGAAAAGTGGGAAACCCCGAAAACTCCGAAACACATATGCCAGTTTTTAGGACTAGCTGGTTACTACAGAAGGTTCATCCAAGACTTTTCCAGAATAGCAAAACCCTTCACTGCATTAACGCATAAAGGGAAGAAATTTGAATGGAATGATGAATAAGAGAAAGCGTTTCAGTTATTGAAGAAAAAGCTAACTACGGCACCTATATTGTCATTGCCTGAAGGGAATGATGATTTTGTGATTTATTGTGACGCATCAAAGCAAGGTCTATGTTGTGTATTAATGCAACGAACGAAGGTGATTGCTTATGCGTCTAGACAATTGAAGATTCACGAACAAAATTATACGACGCATGATTTGGAATTAGGCGCGGTTGTTTTTGCATTAAAGACTTGGAGGCACAACTTATATGGGGTCAAAAGTATTATATATACCGACCACAAAAGTCTTCAACACATATTTAATCAGAAACAACTGAATATGAGGCAGCGTAGGTGGATTGAATTATTGAATGATTATGACTTTGAGATTCGTTACCACCCGGGGAAGGCAAATGTGGTAGCCGATGCCTTGAGCAGGAAGGACAGAGAACCCATTCGAGTAAAATCTATGAATATAATGATTCATAATAACCTTACTACTCAAATAAAGGAGGCGCAACAAGGAGTTTTAAAAGAGGGAAATTTAAAGGATGAAATACCCAAAGGATCGGAGAAACATCTTAATATTCGGAAGACGGAACCCGGTATAGGGCTGAAAGGATTTGGGTACCAAAATTTGGAGATATGAGAGAAATGGTACTTAGAGAAGCTCATAAAACCAGATACTCAATACATCCTGGAACGGGGAAGATGTACAAGGATCTCAGGAAATATTTTTGGTGGCCGGGTATGAAAGCCGATGTTGCTAAATACGTAGGAGAATGTTTGACGTGTTCTAAGGTCAAAGCTGAGCATCAGAAACCATCAGGTCTACTTCAACAACCCGAAATCCCGGAATGGAAATGGGAAAACATTACCATGGATTTCATCACTAAATTGCCAAGGACTGCAAGTGGTTTTGATACTATTTGGGTAATAGTTGATCATCTCACCAAATCAGCACATTTCCTGCCAATAAGAGAAGATGACAAGATGGAGAAGTTAGCACGACTGTATTTGAAGGAAGTCGTCTCCAGACATGGAATACCAATCTCTATTATCTCTGATAGGGATGGCAGATTTATTTCAAGATTCTGGCAGACATTACAGCAAGCATTAGGAACTCGTCTAGACATGAGTACTGCCTATCATCCACAAACTGATGGGCAGAGCGAAAGGACGATACAAATGCTTGAAGACATGCTACGAGCATGTGTTATTGATTTCGGAAACAGTTAGGATCGACATCTACCATTAACAGAATTTTCCTACAACAACAGCTACCATTCAAGCATTGAGATGGCGCCGTTTGAAGCACTTTATGGTAGAAAGTGCAGGTCTCCGATTTGTTGGAGTGAAGTGGGGGATAGACAGATTACGGGTCCGGAGATTATACAAGAAACTACCCAAAAGATCATCCAAATTCAACAACGGTTGAAAACCGCCCAAAGTCGACAAAAGAGCTACGCTGACATTAAAACAAAAGATATAGAATTTGAAATTGGAGAGATGGTCATGCTTAAAGTTGCACCTTGGAAAGGCGTTGTTCGATTTGATAAACGAGGGAAATTAAATCCAAGGTATATTGGACCATTCAAGATTATTGATCGTGTCGGACCAGTAGCTTACCGACTTGAGTTACCTCAACAACTCGCGGCTGTACATAACACTTTTCACGTCTCGAATTTGAAGAAATGTTTTGTTAAAGAAGATCTCACTATTCCGTTAGATGAAATCCAAATCAACAAAAAACTCCAATTCATCGAAGAACCCGTCGAAATAATGGATCGTGAGGTTAAAAGACTTAAGCAAAACAAGATACCAATTGTTAAGGTTCGATGGAATGCTCGTAGAGGACCTGAGTTCACCTGGGAGCGTGAAGATCAGATGAAGAAGAAATACCCGCATCTATTTCCAGAAGATTCGTCAACACCTTCAACAGCTTAAAATTTCGGGACGAAATTTATTTAACGGGTAGGTACTGTAGTGACCCGAACTTTTACATGTTTATATATATTAATTGAGATTGATATTTACATGATTAAATGTTTCCAACATGTTAAGCAATCAAACTTGTTAAGACTTGATTAATTGAAATATGTTTCATATAGACAATTGACCACCCAAGTTGACCGGCGATTCACGAACGTTAAAACTTGTAAAAACGATATGACGATATATATATGGATATACATATGGTTAACATGAGATTATAATAAGTAAGTATCTCCATAATTATATTAACAATGAGTTATATACATATAAACAAGACTACTAACTTAAGGATTTCGAAACGAGACATATATGTAACGATTATCGTTGTAACGACATTTAAATGTATATATATCATATTAAGATATATTAATATATCATAATATCATGATAATATAATAATTTAACATCTCATTAGATATAATAAACAATGGGTTAACAACATTAATTGAGATCGTTAACTTAAAGGTTTCAAAACAACACTTACATGTAACAACTAACGATGACTTAACGACTCAGTTAAAATGTATATACATGTAGTGTATTTAGATGTATTAAAATACTTTTGGAAGACTTCAAGACATATATCAAAACACTCATACTTAACGAAAATGGTTACAGTTACTTTTCCATTCTTTTCTTTCATCAAGAATTCTAGTCGTATTCTTACCCATATTATACACAGCTTCAAAACGTACTTACTATGAGTATATACCAATAGGAACTAGCATGGGATTCCACTTTTGATTATGTCATGTATGACTAATCAATTTTAACTTCTACCATGAGCTAGTCAACTAACTAGAACTCCTTTTAACCCCACTCACCACTCACCAATTACCACTCATCATTCACTCCATTTCACTTCCAATTCTCTTTCTAATTCTCTCTCAACACACACACACTATTATGAACGTATTTTTCCAGTAGTTAATCATCATCTTCATCAAAAATCACTTCAAGAATCAAGCTATAATCATCATAGGAAGAACACTTCAAGAACACTTCAAAAATCCCTTCAAGTTTACTAATTTACTTCCAAGCTTTCTAATCCATTCCAAGTAATCATCTAAGATCAAGAAACCTTTGTTATATACAGTAGGTTATCTTTCTTATTCAAGGTAATATTCATATTCAAACTTTGATTCAATTTCTATAACTATAAACTATCTTAATTCGAGTAAAAATCTTACTTTAACTTGTTTTTGTGTCATGATCCTACTTCAAGAACTTTCAAGCCATCCAAGATCCTTTGAAGCTAGATCATTTCTTGTCACTTCCAGTAGGTTTAACTACTAAACTTGAGGTAGTAATGATGTTCATAACATCATTCGATTCATATATATAAAACTATCTTATTCGAAGGTTTAAACTCGTAATCACTAGAACATAGTTTAGTTAATTCTAAACTTGTTCGCAAACAAAAGTTAATCAATCTAACTTGACTTTTAAAATTAACTACACACATGTTCTATATCTATATGATATGCTAACTTAATGATTTAAAACCTGGAAACACGAAAAACACCGTAAAACCGGATTTACGCCGTCGTAGTAACACCGCGGGCTGTTTTGGGTTAGTTAATTAAAAACTATGATAAACTTTGATTTAAAAGTTGTTATTATGAGAAAATGATTTTTATTATGAACATGAAACTATATCCAAAAATTATGGTTAAACTCAAAGTGGAAGTATGTTTTCTAAAATGGTCATCTAGACGTCGTTCTTTCGACTGAAATGACTACCTTTACAAAAACGACTTGTAACTTATTTTTCTGACTATAAACCTATACTTTTCTGTTTATAATCATAAAATAGAGTTCAATATGAAACCATAGCAATTTGATTCACTCAAAACGGATTTAAAATGAAGAAGTTATGGGTAAAACAAGATTGGATAATTTTTCTCATTTTAGCTACGTGAAAATTGGTAACAAATCTATTCCAACCATAACTTAATCAACTTGTATTATATATTATGTAATCTTGAGATACCATAGACACGTATACAATGTTTCGACCTATCATGTCGACACATCTATATATATTTCGGAACAACCATAGACACTCTATATGTGAATGTTGGAGTTAGCTATACAGGGTTGAGGTTGATTCCAAAATATATATAGTTTGAGTTGTGATCAATACTGAGATACGTATACACTGGGTCGTGGATTGATTCAAGATAATATTTATCGATTTATTTCTATACATCTAACTGTGAACAACTAGTTGTAGGTTACTAACGAGGACAGCTGACTTAATAAACTTAAAACAACAAAATATATTAAAAGTGTTGTAAATATATTTTAAACATACTTTGATATATATGTATATATTGTTATAGGTTCGTGAATCAACCAGTGGCCAAGTCTTACTTCCCGAAGAAGTAAAAATCTGTGAAAGTGAGTTATAGTCCCACTTTTAAAATCTAATATTTTTGGGATGAGAATACATGCAGGTTTTATAAATGATTTACAAAATAGACACAAGTATGTGAAACTACATTCTATGGTTGAATTATCGAAATCGAATATGCCCCTTTTTATTAAGTCTGGTAATCTAAGAATTAGGGAACAGACACCCTAATTGACGCGAATCCTAAAGATAGATCTATTGGGCCTAACAAACCCCATCCAAAGTACCGGATGCTTTAGTACTTCGAAATTTATATCATATCCGAAGGGTGTCCCGGAATGATGGGGATATTCTTATATATATGCATCTTGTTAATGTCGGTTACCAGGTGTTCACCATATAAATGCTTTTTATCTTTATGTATAGGATGTGTATTGAAATATGAAATCTTGTGGTCTATTATTATGATTTGATATATATAGGTTAAACCTATAACTCACCAACATTTTTGTTGACGTTTTAAGCATGTTTATTCTCAGGTGATTATTAAGAGCTTCCGCTGTCGCATACTTAAATAAGGACGAGATTTGGAGTCCATGCTTGTATGATATTGTGTAAAAACTGCATTCAAGAAACTTATTTTGTTGTAACATATTTGTATTGTAAACCATTATGTAATGGTCGTGTGTAAACAGGATATTTTAGATTATCATTATTTGATAATCTACGTAAAGCTTTTAAAACCTTTATTGATGAAATAAAGGTTATGGTTTGTTTTAAAATGAATGCAGTCTTTGAAAAATGTCTCATATAGAGGTCAAAACCTCGCAACGAAATCAATTAATATGGAACGTTTTTAATCAATAAGAACGGGACATTTCACATTAAACGATAAACCCCCTTTTATATTATTATTATATATAAAAATATATATTTTGTACAAATATAGTTGTTTAAAATATAGTGTGAAATAAGCCAGCTCCCTGTGGAACGAACCGGACTTACTAAAAACTATACTACTCTACGATTAGGTACACTGCCTATAGTGTTGTAGCAAGGTTTAGGTATATCCCATCTGTAAATAAATAATTAAAACTTGTGTAATTTGTAACGTATTTCGTATTAAAAATAATAACTATTTCGTATACACCTCGCATCACATCAAATATAGGTTGGAAAATGTCATTACATGTTGCTATTTTCCTTTTCACTCACATGAGTGAACCTTCACTAGCACGAGTGAGCTTTCACTCGTACAGTTGAGGCAGTCAACCGCATGGTAAACTGCACGAGTGAGTGGTTACTTGAACTGTTATATTTGCTAGTTGGATCATACGGTTGAGATGTGACTCGTACGTGTCATATGTCACTCGTATGGTCAACCGTACGGACCTACTGTTGTCTAATTAGATATTTGACCAAGGACCAAATGTACGAGTAAGGTGTCAACCGCACAGTTGAGGTTTCTCAGACGTGCGGATGAGTGTCACTCGTACGGTTGACAGGTCAGATTGGTTAAGTGTTCAAGTGCTTGTTTATTGATGCTATTGTCTTGTTGTTGGAATGATATCAAGACATGATTACTGACTTGATTATGTCTATTCTCAGGTGAAAAAGAGATAGAGAAGACTCAGAAAGATTAGACCTCTGAGAATCTTTAGTTGCTGGTAATTGGTGAGTGGGTCTATCTTTGGATAGAGTTTAAGTAACAAATCATGCTACTGAGGATTACTCTGATTACCCTGTGTAGTGTAGTGATTGCCATGCTAGTTAGATAGTTGCATGCTATGTGATTAATATGTTATATATGTGCACTGTGTTTGACACCAGCCATTCCTAGGGCGGTTGGGGACTTTCAACCATTCCTAGGGCAGTTGAAGTCCGTGTGAGGTCAACCATTCCAAGGGAGGTTGAGTCCAAGTCCTACAGTCTGTCAGTATAGCATAGAAGAACGCATGTGTTGCATTTGGATAGTTATGCAGAGACTGGTAGTGTAACATCCCGCCTTTCTCCGTTTACTTTCCGTTTAACTATTTTAAAGTCCGTTGTATAATTATAACATCTTCCGTTAATACGCATTTTAAAATATCTCGTTTAGGTAATTCACACAACCGCTGTTGAACTTGAGGGACTAAACTTGCCAAGAGGCAAAAGACTTGACTAGGTCAACTAGTCAACAAGCCTTCTCCTCCATTCATTTCTCCTCTTTCTTTCTTTTACTACTTCAACTTTTCTCTCAACTTTCAAACAAAGAATCATCATCTAAATCCAATCTAGTAAGTGTTTTGCAAAACAAATTACATATTTGGAATCCTTGCAACTTCCTCTTCGATTCCATACCGATTTCATCAAGTTTGGGTAACTTTCTAAAATCACTAGATTCTTTGTTCTTGATGTTTTTAACTTACAAAAGTGTTAATTAGTGTCTATGACTCAAGTCTAACATGAATATATGATTTGTATGTTCGATTTCGTTGTTTTGAGTAACTAGCATGAACTTGTCACATGGGTGTGTTTAATCTTGGGTTTTGGATGACTAAATGTTGTTAGAGGTTAGAAGTGTATGTGTTAAATGTGTTACTAGCATCACTAGCTTCAATTTGATGTGTAGGTTGATCAAGAATGCTTCATTAACATGATTATTGATTTTATGATATTGAGTTAGGGTTTGATAGAAGTAAAATGAATTTTTGATGCATTGAATGCTTTGCAATATTGTTTGTAAGTGTTTAGTTGCATTGTATGTATAATTATCTACTAAACGTCGTATCATATATGTGCATTTAATTCCCGAATCATAATTGTGCATTTATGAAATTGAAGCATTAATGATGAGCATTAATTGATCATTTAATTTAGAAATTCGATTATTGAAAATGATGTTTTTGATTGATGAAATGTATTTAGTTGTGTTCCTTGTCAAATTACCTTTCCAACGATATAAGATACGTGTCGTAAGAGTTTACGGTTTGTGTTTTGTGTTTAAATGAAATTTGGTTTGGGACTTGGACAATTGAAACTGGCCAGGCACCAGCTCACGTTGATTGCCGCGGCGCGGCCATCCTATGTCGCGGCGCGACAATAGGCGTGTTCAGAATCTGTCCACCTTGACACTTTTACGAAAAATGTTTGCTATGCTATGGACCTCCGATTCACATGTAACTTGTTCTAACATGCTTATATATGATTAAAAACCTCAGAAAAATAGTTCGAGACCCGACCCGAACGTGTTGACTTTTTTGTTGACTTTGACCCGACCAAAGTTGACTTTTAATCAAACTTAACCAAATATTTGAGCAATCGTTCTAACACGCTTACATACTTGTATCTTGCATGAAACGTGACAATTTGATTCACATGCTACATAATCGAGTCGTAATGAGCCATAGGACTAATTGAACATCTTTGACCAATCGTGTTTACCGTTATTGATACGACCTACTTGTTTAGGTCAAGACTAGCATTCGTTCTTGCACACGTTACTTTGTGAAGTACTTATTCATACGTGCACTCAAGGTGAGATCATAGTCCCACCTTTTCAACAACTTTTACGCTTTAAACTATGGGATGAGAAACATATACGTATCATACTTTTAATACTTTGAACACAAGTACGAAAACAAACATTCCACGTGCGAGTTTGAACAAAAAGCCTCAATTCAATTATCATTAGTTACACTTGCAGGGTGTAAACGAGAACTTATATTATGTGATCACATGGGCTTGGCGAGTCTCATTCGGACAGTTCGCTACCGTTAGCGGATGAAATATATTTTCGAGAATAGTGTATGTTCTAACACTACGTAACAGGGTACAAAACAGTTAAGTCTTGATAATTGGGTGCTCGCGATACAAACAATAACTTTGGAATGCAAACGATTTGGATAATCAACTATATTAAATCTTGTGGTTCAAATACAACGTTTACTAATACACCTATGATTTCACCAACGTTTTCGTTGACAGTTTTCTATATGTTTTCTCAGGTCCTTGAACGCTATGTGATACATGCTTCCGCACTCTTTTTGATACTTGCTTGGATGTCGAGTATATATGCATACATGGAGCATCTTTTGGCTTACTTTCAAAATTGTGTCGCATAGGTTTGATTTGTACGTTAAACATTGTAATGTAACTAGTCGTGGAAGCACCTTTGTAAACTTGAAACACTTTTACATTTGAAATGAATGCGACATATTTTGGTCACATGTCATTTTAAAGACTTATGACCACGTAACGGGACCTAAGTAGACGGCGCCGTTAATGACGATTTTGTCGGGTCGCTACAGATGGTATCAGCGCATTGGTTGTAGGGATTTAGAGTTCATTGGTGTCAACCCCGAGTCATAGGGTACATTAGTGAGTCTAGACTACAACCGGCATATAGACTTAAAGTAGGAATTACTTGACTACTTGTGCATTTATACTCGAACGTTTCTACTCATATCTAACTCTTATTTCATCTTAATCTCACGTTGTTTAATTTTATTGACAACCCACCTTGACTATATGAAGTAATGTCGAATGCACATATGAATTAGGGTAATATAATTGCCGGGATTATATTACGGTGACTCATATGGACGTTCCGACATTATGATATAAAGAATTTAAGGTGAGTCAAGGAAAAATTTTCTCTCTATCCTTATTCCATATCACGGTTAGTATTATTAAGAATACTAATCAACGATATTCTTGTATTTTGTAGGAACAATGCCTCCTCGCCGTGTGCCACGCCATGAAACACCCGAACAAGCTCTTCAACGGATGATAGCCACCACCGTGGATGCGGCCATGGCCGGTCACTCCTCCAACAACAACAATAACAACAACCACAACAACAACAATCAAGGAGCCGGTAACTCAAGTGAAAGGTGCTCCTACAAAAACTTCATGGGGTGCAAACCTCACACTTTCGATGGAACCGGGGGACCGGTTGTGCTCACCCAATGGTTTGAGCAAACGGAAGCCGTCTTTAGCATAAGAGGTTGTCGGGACCAAGATAAGGTCAAATACTCCACCCACACTTTCGCCGGTGTCACCCTCACTTGGTGGAACACCTATGTACAATCGGTGGGTACCGATGAAGCCCACGCACTCTCTTGGGCCGACCTAAGGGAAAAGATGATCACCGAATACTTCCCACGTGAAGAGACCCGCAAGCTTGAACACGAGTTAAGAACTTTAAGAGCGGTCAGGAATGACCTCAACGCTTATAATCAAAGGTTTGCCGAGCTAGCCTTAATGTGCCCGGCTCTCGTGACTCCCAATTCTCGTAGAGTTGAACTCTATATGGATGGCCTCCCTAAGAGCATCAAACACGGGGTAATGTTATCCAAACCCGCCAACCTACAAGAAGCTTTGAAGATGGGCCGACAATTGATTGAAACAGTGGATGAAATCGTAGTACCGGCACCTAAGGCCGAAGATAAATCGGGTGGCAACAAAAGAAAGTGGGAAGCCTCCCAATCAAGCAACTACAACAACAACAACTTCACCAAAAATCCTTTCACCTCCGACGCCAAGAAAAGTTGTGGCGGAAATAAACCTTTTTGCAACAAATGCCACAAACATCACTATAGTGAATGTGACAAATCATTTTGCCACCGGTGCCAAAGTAGTGGTCATGTGGCCAACGATTGTAGAAGTGCCGCCCCCGTTGCTCAAAAGGGGCCCAATGCACCAAAACCGGGTGCTTGTTTTGAATGTGGCCAAACGGGTCATTTTAGAAATGCATGTCCGAAGAAGAAATCCAACCCCAACACACGCAGCCGAGCTTTCAACATTAATGCCCAAGAGGCCCGAGATGACAATGAACTAGTCATGGGTACGTTTCTTATCAACAAATCTTATGTTTCTTGCTTATTCGATTCGGGTGCCGATAAATGTTTATATCCAAGACTTTGGTTCATACTCTTAGCACTCCATCACTCCCCCTAGATACTACTTATGCCATTGAGGTGGCCAACGGGAACCTATTGAGTGCCGACACATATTACCGGTGGTGTACGTTAAACATTTTGGGAAATGAGTTTGAAATTGACTTGATACCCATGGAACTAGGGAGCTTCGATGTAATAATCGGTATGAATTGGTTAGTTAAACTGAAATCTCACATTCTTTGCGATCTTAATGCAATCCGGATTCCTATCGAGAACGGTGAACCCTTGATTGTCTAAGGCGATAAGAGTTGCACCGGACTCAACCTCCTCTCGTGCCTTAAAGTTAGAAAACTACTCCGTAAGGGTTGTTTTGCGATCCTTGCCCATGTTAAGAAAGTCGAGTCCGATGAGAAGCATATCGATGATGTGCTAATTGTTAGTGACTTTTCCGATGTATTTCCCGACGAATTGTCGGGTCTTCCACCTCATCGACCGGTTGAATTCCAAATCGATCTTATTTCGGGAGCCGCACCCGTAGCACGTGCACCGTATAGACTTGCTTCATCTGAAATGTAAGAATTGCAAAGTCAAATCCAAGAATTGCTTGACCGTGGTTTTATCCAACCTAGCCATTCACCATGGGGCACTCCGATTTTGTTCGTTAAGAAGAAAGACGGATCCCTACGAATGTGCATTGATTATCGTGAACTAAATAAATTGACGGTTAAGAACCGATATCCTCTTCCTCGCATCGATGACCTCTTTGATCAACTACAAGGGTCTTGTGTGTATTCGAAAATCGATCTCCGTTCGGGTTATCATCAACTAAGGGTTAAGGGGGAAGATATCTCCAAAACCGCTTTTCGGACTCGTTATGGTAGTTATGAATTTCTTGTAATACCATTTGGTCTAACTAATGCACCGGCGGTGTTCATGGACCTCATGAACTGCGTGTGCAAACCATACCTTGACAAATTCGTTATCGTGTTCATCGATGATATTTTGGTCTATTCTAAAAGCGAAGAAGAACACGAGGAACATCTTCGACTTGTGCTTGAACTTTTAAGACAAGAATGACTCTATGCCAAATTCTCCAAGTGTGAATTTTGGTTGAAGGAAGTTCAATTTCTTGGTCACGTTGTAAGTGATCAAGGTATTAAATTCGATCCATCAAAAATCGAAGCCATTAGTAAATCGGAGACTCCTACTACTCCTACTCACATTCGTCAATTCTTGGGTCTCGCCGGATACTATCGTAGATTCATCAAAGATTTCTCCTTGGTTGGTCGTCCTCTAACCGCGTTAACTCATAAGGGAAGAAAATTCATTTGGGCAATCAAACAAGAATCCGCGTTTCAAATCTTGATGACAATGCTAACCACCGCTCCTATCTTGTCACTCCCCGAAGGCAATGATGATTTTGTTGTGTATTGCGATGCCTCGAAACATGGTTTTGGGTGTGTATTAATGCAACGAAAGAAAGTCATTGCTTATGCCTCTCGACAACTAAAGATTCATGAACGGAACTACACAACACATGATCTCGAACTCGGAGCCGTTGTCTTTGCACTTAAAATGTGGAGACACTATCTTTATGGAACCAAGAGTACTATCTTCACCGATCACAAAATGCTTCAACACATCTTCGACCAAAAGCAACTAAACATGAGACAACGATGGTGGATTGAAACTTTGAACGATTACGATTGCGAGCTTCGTTATCATCCTGGGAAGGCAAATTTAGTAGCCGATGACTTAAGTCGAAAAGAAAGAGCGGTGCCTCTTCGTGTCCGGGCTTTAAACATCACCATTCACACCAACCTCCATAGTCAAATTCGGGTAGCCCAAGATGAGGCTCTCAAGGATGCAAACATTTCACACGAACTTTTAAACGTTCTCCTCTCTTGATTCGAAGTTAAGGAGACCGGACTCTGATATTTTGCCGGAAGGATTTGGGTGCCTAGTTATGGGGACTTACGAAGCCTTATTTTAGATGAAGCCCAAAAGTCACGATACTCGATTCACCCCGGTGCCAATAAGATGTACCACGACCTTAAAGAACAATATTGGTGGCCGAACATTAAAAGGGACGTTGCTACTTATGTTGCGAAGTGTTTAACGTGTTCCAAAGTCAAAGCCGAACATCAAAGACCGTCCGGATTACTTCAACAACCCGAAATCCAGCAATGGAAGTGGGAAAGAATAACGATGGACTTCATCACTAAGCTACCAAAAACGACGGGCGGTTATGATACCATTTGGGTTATTGTTGACCGTCTCACCAAATCCGCCCACTTCCTAGCCATGAAGGAAACCGACAAAATGGAAAAACTTGCACAACTTTACATTAAAGAGATCGTAGCCCGTCACGGTGTACCTTTATCGATTATTTCCGACCGAGATGGCCGTTTTGTTTCTAGATTTTGGCGTACCTTACAAGAACCGTTGGGAACGCGTTTAGACATGAGCACCGCATATCATCCACAAACCGACAGACAAAGCGAATGCATAATTCAAACTTTGGAAGACATGCTACGAGCTTGCGTTATCGATTTTGGAAAAGCTTGGGACAAGCACTTGCCTCTCGCCGAATTCTCTTACAACAATAGTTATCATGCGAGTATTAACGCCGCACCATTCAAAGCGTTATATGGCCGAAAATGTCATTCTCCTCTTTGTTGGGCCGAAGTAGGCGACACACAAATCACCGGACCCGAACTCATTCATGAAACAACCTAAAAGATCGTTCAAATCCGAGATAGGCTCAGGACGGCTCGTAGTCATCAAAAGAGATATACCGACAAAAGACGCAACGACCTCAAATTTCAAGTCGGTGACCGCGTAATGTTAAAAGTCACGCCTTGGAAAGGTGTAATCCGTTTCGGGAAACACGGGAAGCTAAATCAGCGGTATATTGGTCCTTTCGAAATCTTGGTGCGTGTTGGAACCGTTGCTTATTGTTTAGACCTTTCGCCTCAATTGAGCTCTATTCATCCTACTTTCCATGTATCCAACTTGAAGAAGTGTTTTGCCGAACCCGAACTCGTCATCCCTCTCGAGGAGCTTACTATTGATGATAAACTTCATTTTGTGGAGGAACCGGTTGAAATTGTGGACACCTCCGTCAAGAAGCTAAAACAAAGTAGAATCCCGATCGTTAAGGTCCGTTGGAACGCCAAAAAGGGACCAGAGTTTACTTGGGAAAGACAATATCAAATGCAAGGAAAGTATCCTCATTTATTCGCGAATTTGGAAACGCAAGATCTCGAGAAAGAAACAACGACTACTACGCCTACTTAAACTTCGGGACGAAATTTCTTTTAAGGAGTAGGTAATGTAACATCCCGCCTTTTTCCGTTTACTTTCCATTTAACTATTTTAAAGTCCGTTGTATAATTATAACATCTTCCGTTAATACGCGTTTTAAAATATCTCGCTTAGGTAATTCACGCAACCGCTGTTGAACTTGAGGGACTAAACTTGCCAAGTGGCAAAAGACTTGACTAGGTCAACTAGTCAACAAGCCTTCTCCTCCATTCATTTCTCCTCTTTCTCTCTTTTACTACTTCAACTTTTCTCTCAACTTTCAAACAAAGAATCATCATCTAAATCCAATCTAGCAAGTGTTTTGCAAAACAAATTACATATTTGGAATCCTTGCAACTTCTTCTTCGATTCCATACCGATTTCATCAAGTTTAGGTAACTTTCTAAAATCACTAGATTCTTTGTTCTTGATGTTTTTAACTTACAAAAGTGTTAATTAGTGTCTATGGCTCAAGTCTAACATGAATATATGATTTGTATGTTCGATTTCGTTGTTTTGAGTAACTAGCATGAACTTGTCACATAGGTGTGTTAAATCTTGGGTTTTGGATGACTAAATGTTGTTAGATGTTAGAAGTGTATGTATTAAATGTGTTACTAGCATCACTAGCTTCAATTTGATGTGTAGGTTGATCAAGAATGCTTCATTAACATGATTATTGATTTTTGTGATATTGAGTTAGGGTTTGATAGAAGTAAAATGAATTTTTGATGCATTGAATGCTTTGCAATGTTGTTTGTAAGTTTTTAGTTGCATTGTATGCGTAATTATCTACGAAACGGTGTATCATATGTGTGCATTTAATTCCCGAATCATAATTGTGCATTTATGAAATTGAAGCATTAATGATGAGCATTAATTGATCATTTAATTTGGAAATACGATTATTGCAAATGATGTTTTTGATTGATGAAACGTGTTTAGTTGTGTTCCTTGTCAAATTACCTTTCCAACGATATAAGATACGTGTCGTAAGAGTTTACAGTTTGTGTTTTGTGTTTAAATGAAATTTGGTTTGGGACTTGGACAATTGAAACTGACCAGGCATCAGCTCACGTTGATTGCCGCGGCGCGGCCATCCTATGTCGCGGCGTGACAATAGGCGTGTTCAGAATCTGTCCACCTTGACACTTTTACGAAAAATGTTTGCTATGCTATGGACCTCCTATTCACATGTAACTTGTTCTAACATGCTTATATATGATTAAAAACCTCAGAAAAATAGTTCGAGACCCGACCCGAACGTGTTGACTTTTTCGTTGACTTTGACCCGACCAAAGTTGACTTTTAATCAAACTTAACCAAATGTTTGAGCAATCGTTCTAACATGCTTTCATACTTGTATCTTGCATGAAACTTGACAATTTGATTCACATGCTACATAATCGAGTCGTAATGAGCCATAGGACTAATTGAACATCTTTGACCAATCGTGTTTACCGTTATTGATACGACCTACTTGTTTAGGTCAAGACTAGCATTCGTTCTTGCACACGTTACTTTGTGAAGTACTTATTCATACGTGCACTCAAGGTGAGATCATAGTCCCACCTTTTCAACAACTTTTACGCTTTAAACTATGGGATGAGAAACATATACGTATCATACTTTTAATACTTTGAACACAAGTACGAAAACAAACATTCCACGTGCGAGTTTGAACAAAAAGCCTCAATTCAATTATCATTAGTTACACTTGCAGGGTGTAAACGAGAACTTATATTATGTGATCACATGGGCTTGGCGAGTCTCATTCGGACGGTTCGCTACCGTTAGCGGATGAAATATATTTTCGAGAATAGTGTATGTTCTAACACTACGTAACAGGGTACAAAACAGTTAAGTCTTGATAATTGGGTGCTCGCGATACAAACAATAACTTTGGAATGCAAACGATTTGGATAATCAACTATATTAAATCTTGTGGTTCAAATACAACGTTTACTAATACACCTATGATTTCACCAACGTTTTCGTTGACAGTTTTCTATATGTTTTCTCAGGTCCTTGAATGCTATGTGATACATGCTTCCGCACTCTTTTTGATACTTGCTTGGATGTCGAGTATATATGCATACATGGAGCATCTTTTGGCTTACTTTCAAAATTGTGTCGCATAGGTTTGATTTGTACGTTAAACATTGTAATGTAACTAGTCGTGGAAGCACCTTTGTAAACTTGAAACACTTTTACATTTGAAATGAATGCGACATATTTTGGTCAAATGTCATTTTAAAGACTTATGACCACGTAACGGGACCTAAGTAGACGGCGCCGTTAATGACGATTTTGTCGGGTCGCTACAGATGGTATCAGCGCATTGGTTGTAGGGATTTAGAGTTCATTGGTGTCAACCCCGAGTCATAGGGTACATTAGTGAGTCTAGACTACAACCGGCATATAGACTTAAAGTAGGAATTACTTGACTACTTGTGCATTTATACTCGAACGTTTCTACTCATATCTAACTCTTATTTCATCTTAATCTCACGTTGTTTAATTTTATTGACAACCCACCTTGACTATATGAAGTAATGTCGAATGCACATATGAATTAAGGTAATATAATTGCCGGGATTATATTACGGTGACTCATATGGACGTTCCGACATTATGACATAAAGAATTTAAGGCGAGTCAAGGAAAAATTTTCTCTCTATCCTTATTCCATATCACGGTTAGTATTATTAAGAATACTAATCAACGATATTCTTGTGTTTTGTAGGAAAAATGCCTCCTCGCCGTGTGCCACGCCATGAAACACCCGAACAAGCTCTTCAACGGATGATAGCCACCACCGTGGATGCGGCCATGGCCGGTCACTCCTCCAACAACAACAATAACAACAACCACAACAACAACAATCAAGGAGCCGGTAACTCAAGTGAAAGGTGCTCCTACAAAAACTTCATGGGGTGCAAACCTCACACTTTCGATGGAACCGGGGGACCGGTTGTGCTCACCCAATGGTTTGAGCAAACGGAAGCCGTCTTTAGCATAAGAGGTTGTCGGGACCAAGATAAGGTCAAATAATCCACCCACACTTTCGCCGGTGTCACCCTCACTTGGTGGAACACCTATGTACAATCGGTGGGTACCGATGAAGCCCACGCACTCTCTTGGGCCGACCTAAGGGAAAAGATGATCACCGAATACTTCCCACGTGAAGAGACCCGCAAGCTTGAACACGAGTTAAGAACTTTAAGAGCGGTCAGGAATGACCTCAACGCTTATAATCAAAGGTTTGCCGAGCTAACCTTAATGTGCCCGGCTCTCGTGACTCCCGATTCTCGTAGAGTTGAACTCTATATGGATGGCCTCCCTAAGAGCATCAAACACGGGGTAATGTTATCCAAACCCGCCAACCTACAAGAAGCTTTGAAGATGGGCCGACAATTGATTGAAACGGTGGATGAAATCGTAGTACCGGCACCTAAGGCCGAAGATAAATCGGGTGGCAACAAAAGAAAGTGGGAAGCCTCCCAATCAAGCAACTACAACAACAACAACTTCACCAAAAATCCTTTCACCTCCGACGCCAAGAAAAGTTATGGCGGAAATAAACCTTTTTGCAACAAATGCCACAAACATCACTATAGTGAATGTGACAAATCATTTTGCCACCGGTGCCAAAGTAGTGGTCATGTGGCCAACGATTGTAGAAGTGCCGCCCCCGTTGCTCAAAAGGGGCCCAATGCACCAAAACCGGGTGCTTGTTTTGAATGTGGCCAAACGGGTCATTTTAGAAATGCATGTCCGAAGAAGAAATCCAACCCCAACACACGCGGCCGAGCTTTCAACATTAATGCCCAAGAGGCCCGAGATGACAATGAACTAGTCATGGGTACGTTTCTTATCAACAAATCTTATGTTTCTTGCTTATTCGATTCGGGTGCCGATAAATGTTTATATCCAAGACTTTGGTTCATACTCTTAGCACTCCATCACTCCCCCTAGATACTACTTATGCCATTGAGGTGGCCAACGGGAACCTATTGAGTGCCGACACATATTACCGGTGGTGTACGTTAAACATTTTGGGAAATGAGTTTGAAATTGACTTGATACCCATGGAACTAGGGAGCTTCGATGTAATAATCGGTATGAATTGGTTAGTTAAACTGAAATCTCACATTCTTTGCGATCTTAATGCAATCCGGATTCCTATCGAGAACGGTGAACCCTTGATTGTCTAAGGCGATAAGAGTTGCACCGGACTCAACCTCCTCTCGTGCCTTAAAGTTAGAAAACTACTCCGTAAGGGTTGTTTTGCGATCCTTGCCCACGTTAAGAAAGTCGAGTCCGATGAGAAGCATATCGATGATGTGCTAATTGTTAGTGACTTTTCCGATGTATTTCCCGACGAATTGTCGGGTCTTCCACCTCATCGACCGGTTGAATTCCAAATCGATCTTATTTCGGGAGCCGCACCCGTAGCACGTGCACCGTATAGACTTGCTTCATCTGAAATGTAAGAATTGCAAAGTCAAATCCAAGAACTGCTTGACCGTGGTTTTATCCAACCTAGCCATTCACCATGGGGCACTCCGATTTTGTTCGTTAAGAAGAAAGACGGATCCCTACGAATGTGCATTGATTATCGTGAACTAAATAAATTGACGGTTAAGAACCGATATCCTCTTCCTCGCATCGATGACCTCTTTGATCAACTACAAGGGTCTTGTGTGTATTCGAAAATCGATCTCCGTTCGGGTTATCATCAACTAAGGGTTAAGGGGGAAGATATCTCCAAAACCGCTTTTCGGACTCGTTATGGTAGTTATGAATTTCTTGTAATACCATTTGGTCTAACTAATGCACCGGCGGTGTTCATGGACCTCATGAACTGCGTGTGCAAACCATACCTTGACAAATTCGTTATCGTGTTCATCGATGATATTTTGGTCTATTCTAAAAGCGAAGAAGAACACGAGGAACATCTTCGACTTGTGCTTGAACTTTTAAGACAAGAATGACTCTATGCCAAATTCTCCAAGTGTGAATTTTGGTTGAAGGAAGTTCAATTTCTTGGTCACGTTGTAAGTGATCAAGGTATTAAATTCGATCCATCAAAAATCGAAGCCATTAGTAAATCGGAGACTCCTACTACTCCTACTCACATTCGTCAATTCTTGGGTCTCGCCGGATACTATCGTAGATTCATCAAAGATTTCTCCTTGGTTGCTCGTCCTCTAACCGCGTTAACTCATAAGGGAAGAAAATTCATTTGGGCAATCAAACAAGAATCCGCGTTTCAAATCTTGATGACAAAGCTAACCACCGCTCCTATCTTGTCACTCCCCGAAGGCAATGATGATTTTGTTGTGTATTGCGATGCCTCTAAACATGGTTTTGGGTGTGTATTAATGCAACGAAAGAAAGTCATTGCTTATGCCTCTCGACAACTAAAGATTCATGAACGGAACTACACGACACATGATCTCGAACTCGGAGCCGTTGTCTTTGCACTTAAAATGTGGAGACACTATCTTTATGGAACCAAGAGTACTATCTTCACCGATCACAAAATGCTTCAACACATCTTCGACCAAAAGCAACTAAACATGAGACAACGATGGTGGATTGAAACTTTGAACGATTACGATTGCGAGCTTCGTTATCATCCTGGGAAGGCAAATTTAGTAGCCGATGACTTAAGTCGAAAAGAAAGAGCGGTGCCTCTTCGTGTCCGGGCTTTAAACATCACCATTCACACCAACCTCCATAGTCAAATTCGGGTAGCCCAAGATGAGGCTCTCAAGGATGCAAACATTTCACACGAACTTTTAAACGTTCTCGTCTCTTGATTCGAAGTTAAGGAGACCGGACTCCGATATTTTGCCTGAAGGATTTGGGTGCCTAGTTATGGGGACTTACGAAGCCTTATTTTAGATGAAGCCCAAAAGTCACGATACTCGATTCACCCCGGTGCTAATAAGATGTACCACGACCTTAAAGAACAATATTGGTGGCCGAACATTAAAAGGGACGTTGCTACTTATGTTGCGAAGTGTTTAACGTGTTCCAAAGTCAAAGCCGAACATCAAAGACCGTCCGGATTACTTCAACAACCCGAAATCCAGCAATGGAAGTGGGAAAGAATAACGATGGACTTCATCACTAAGCTACCAAAAACGACGGGCGGTTATGATACCATTTGGGTTATTGTTGACCGTCTCACCAAATTCGCCCACTTCCTAGCCATGAAGGAAACCGACAAAATGGAAAAACTTGCACAACTTTACATTAAAGAGATCGTAGCCCGTCACGGTGTACCTTTATCGATTATTTCCGACCGAGATGGCCGTTTTGTTTCTAGATTTTGGCGTACCTTACAAGAAGCGTTGGGAACACGTTTAGACATGAGCACCGCATATCATCCACAAACCGACAGACAAAGCGAATGCATAATTCAAACTTTGGAAGACATGCTACGAGCTTGCGTTATCGATTTTGGAAAAGCTTGGGACAAGCACTTGCCTCTCGCCGAATTCTCTTACAACAATAGTTATCATGCGAGTATTAACGCCGCACCATTCAAAGCGTTATATGGCCGAAAATGTCATTCTCCTCTTTGTTGGGCCGAAGTAGGCGACACACAAATCACCGGACCCGAACTCATTCATGAAACAACCGAAAAGATCGTTCAAATCCGAGATAGGCTCAGGACGGCTCGTAGTCATCAAAAGAGATATACCGACAAAAGACGCAACGACCTCAAATTTCAAGTCGGTGACCGCGTAATGTTAAAAGTCACGCCTTGGAAAGGTGTTATCCGTTTCGGGAAACACGGGAAGCTAAATCAGCGGTATATTGGTCCTTTCGAAATCTTGGTGCGTGTTGGAACCGTTGCTTATTGTTTAGACCTTTCGCCTCAATTGAGCTCTATTCATCCTACTTTCCATGTATCTAACTTGAAGAAGTGTTTTGCCGAACCCGAACTCGTCATCCCTCTCGAGGAGCTTACTATTGATGATAAACTTCATTTTGTGGAGGAACCGGTTGAAATTGTGGACACCTCCGTCAAGAAGCTAAAACAAAGTAGAATCCAGATCGTTAAGGTCCGTTGGAACGCCAAAAAGGGACCAGAGTTTACTTGGGAAAGACAATACCAAATGCAAGGAAAGTATCCTCATTTATTCGCGAATTTGGAAACGCAAGATCTCGAGAAAGAAACAACGACTACTACGCCTACTTAAACTTCGGGACGAAATTTCTTTTAAGGAGTAGGTAATGTAACATCCCGCCTTTTTTCGTTTACTTTCCATTTAACTATTTTAAAGTCCGTTGTATAATTATAACATCTTCCGTTAATACGCGTTTTAAAATATCTCGCTTAGGTAATTCACGCAACCGCTGTTGAACTTGAGGGACTAAACTTGCCAAGAGGCAAAAGACTTGACTAGGTCAACTAGTCAACAAGCCTTCTCCTCCATTCATTTCTCCTCTTTCTCTCTTTTACTACTTCAACTTTTCTCTCAACTTTCAAACAAAGAATCATCATCTAAATCCAATCTAGCAAGTGTTTTGCAAAACAAATTACATATTTGGAATCCTTGCAACTTCTTCTTCGATTCCATACCGATTTCATCAAGTTTGGGTAACTTTCTAAAATCACTAGATTCTTTGTTCTTGATGTTTTTAACTTACAAAAGTGTTAATTAGTGTCTATGGCTCAAGTCTAACATGAATATATGATTTGTATGTTCGATTTCGTTGTTTTGAGTAACTAGCATGAACTTGTCACATAGGTGTGTTAAATCTTGGGTTTTGGATGACTAAATGTTGTTAGATGTTAGAAGTGTATGTATTAAATGTGTTACTAGCATCACTAGCTTCAATTTGATGTGTAGGTTGATCAAGAATGCTTCATTAACATGATTATTGATTTTTGTGATATTGAGTTAGGGTTTGATAGAAGTAAAATGAATTTTTGATGCATTGAATGCTTTGCAATGTTGTTTGTAAGTGTTTAGTTGCATTGTATGCGTAATTATCTACGAAACGGTGTATCATATGTGTGCATTTAATTCCCGAATCATAATTGTGCATTTATGAAATTGAAGCATTAATGATGAGCATTAATTGATCATTTAATTTGGAAATACGATTATTGCAAATGATGTTTTTGATTGATGAAACGTGTTTAGTTGTGTTCCTTGTCAAATTACCTTTCCAACGATATAAGATACGTGTCGTAAGAGTTTAAAGTTTGTGTTTTGTGTTTAAATGAAATTTGGTTTGGGACTTGGACAATTGAAACTGACCAGGCATCAGCTCACGTTGATTGCCGCGGCGCGGCCATCCTATGTCGCGGCGTGACAATAGGCGTGTTCAGAATCTGTCCACCTTGACACTTTTACGAAAAATGTTTGCTATGCTATGGACCTCCTATTCACATGTAACTTGTTCTAACATGCTTATATATGATTAAAAACCTCAGAAAAATAGTTCGAGACCCGACCCGAACGTGTTGACTTTTTCGTTGACTTTGACCCGACCAAAGTTGACTTTTAATCAAACTTAACCAAATGTTTGAGCAATCGTTCTAACATGCTTTCATACTTGTATCTTGCATGAAACTTGACAATTTGATTCACATGCTACATAATCGAGTCGTAATGAGCCATAGGACTAATTGAACATCTTTGACCAATCGTGTTTACCGTTATTGATACGACCTACTTGTTTAGGTCAAGACTAGCATTCGTTCTTGCACACGTTACTTTGTGAAGTACTTATTCATACGTGCACTCAAGGTGAGATCATAGTCCCACCTTTTCAACAACTTTTACGCTTTAAACTATGGGATGAGAAACATATACGTATCATACTTTTAATACTTTGAACACAAGTACGAAAACAAACATTCCACGTGCGAGTTTGAACAAAAAGCCTCAATTCAATTATCATTAGTTACACTTGCAGGGTGTAAACGAGAACTTATATTATGTGATCACATGGGCTTGGCGAGCCTCATTCGGACGGTTCGCTACCGTTAGCGGATGAAATATATTTTCGAGAATAGTGTATGTTCTAACACTACGTAACAGGGTACAAAACATTTAAGTCTTGATAATTGGGTGCTCGCGATACAAACAATAACTTTGGAATGCAAACGATTTGGATAATCAACTATATTAAATCTTGTGGTTCAAATACAACGTTTACTAATACACCTATGATTTCACCAACATTTTCGTTGACAGTTTTCTATATGTTTTCTCAGGTCCTTGAACGCTATGTGATACATGCTTCCGCACTCTTTTTGATACTTGCTTGGATGTCGAGTATATATGCATACATGGAGCATCTTTTGGCTTACTTTCAAAATTGTGTCGCATAGGTTTGATTTGTACGTTAAACATTGTAATGTAACTAGTCGTGGAAGTACCTTTGTAAACTTGAAACACTTTTACATTTGAAATGAATGCGACATATTTTGGTCAAACGTCATTTTAAAGACTTATGACCACGTAACGGGACCTAAGTAGACGGCGCCGTCAATGACGATTTTGTCGGGTCGCTACAGGTAGGAAGGACTATCGGTAGATCCTGGTCCGATCAGCTAGGTCGTGTGCCCGTACAAGCCGCCGATCCTCATATTGTCGTTGTTTGTATGCTTGATGGTTGTAAGCATGTTAGTTGACTGTTGTATGATGGATTGCTTAAGCTTAATCTGTAGATAGATTCCATTCACTTAGCGGTGCGCTAATCCCCCACATTCCTTCCCCTGCAGGTTTAGCTACTGCTGATGGAATCGGGCTTTGATGTAGAAGACATGTTTGACTTGGAACTCTGATGTGAACTTTTGTAACCGTGTCTATAATAACGTAACACCGTTTGATAAAGTAAACTTAATTAAGTGAGTTTTGTACTAATGTAATTAGGTTGTGGTTTTACTAAATAAGACTTCCACTATGTTATAAAAATAAAAATAAAAAATAAAAAAAAATGGCCGGTGTTACAATTTTGTTAATCATTTTCCATTATTATTTACTTCCTCCGTCTCAAAATAATTGTCAAAATATTAATTTCGTGAAGTTTTGGATTATAAACTGATAAACGATTTAATTAATATCTTATTAATTAATTATTAATTATATTATATAAATATAAACAAGTTAATTAATAAATTAATATTAATATTAATATTAATATTAATAATATTAATAAGATAATACGGAGTAATAAAAATGATGATTACACGTGAACCCGGGTCGTAGCTAGTTCGAGTTGCACCGTATCGGCAACTTGAGTGCTGAAGTCTGAAACCCTCGAACCTGAGTTTGCTACCTGCGACCCGACACCAACGAACCAACGATGTTTAACCTCGTAACCAAACTGTCAACACGAGTCAGGTGTTGTTCCCGCTCACCGTCGGCTGTCCGATTATTCTCAACCACCAACAAACACCATGACCAGTTTAACCCTAATCCGGTTGCTCTTCAAATGATCGATTATGCATTTTCTCTTTCCAGGTCTAACAAATCAGGTAGTAACCAACTAACTAATCCTGTTGCTCCTTTTATATTTTAATTTATATTTTTAATTAATATTCGAGTATCTGTATGCAGATGAATCATATGGCCAAGGTTTATTAGTCCTAGAACAATGTGAATCAAATCAACATGATGCTAATAATAAGGGTTTAGTTCTTCTTGCAATTTCCACCCTTTTAACTGAAAGGTTCTATTTTCAATTTTACTTTTAGTTTTTAACTGCAAATTGATTGATGCCTTTTATAATAATTAGGGTGTGTTTGGATTGAGGGTTTTGGTGTGTGGGATTGGGAATGGGAATGATACAAGGTAAATGTTCAATTCCATAGCCATAGTGATTTCCTGAAGCAAACCAAACGCAACCGAATGTGTTTATTGTGTGTTGTTGCTTCTTGATTTTTTTTTTTTTTTTTTTTTTTAAATTTTTTTTTTATTTTTATTTTTTTTATTTTTATTTTAATTTACAGAGGAAAGTTGGTTGAATCTATTGAGAAGCTGAATACATTTAACGACTTGAAAGTTTCATCTTTTCCTCTAAGAGGTAATTGAATACATTTTTCAAATTAATAGTAATGGTATGTCATACAACAAATGATATGAGTTTCAGTTACTATTATTTTTTTATTTTTTTGTTGATTTTTTGTATAATTTGTATTAGTGGCGGCTACCGAAGCACTTTCAGGACTTCATTTAGAATTAGAAGAGGTTAGTGGTTTCTGTTTGCTCATTTTTTTTAATTTCCTTTTACATTGTATAGATAAACTTATTGTGTATATACGGGTGCGGTTACATATATAGGATGATACTTCTTCAGTGATAGCAGATGTCTGCTTGAATGATTTAGATGCCATTAAACTGGAACTTGGAGTTGGATTTGGGTCATTAGATGCTCGTGCTAGAGCGTTGAAAGGCTTGATAGAGCTTGTGCGGGGCAATGTAGATTCATGTATGTACATTTGATTATCCATACAAAAAAATATATATATATTTCTAATCGTTGTCTATGTGATAGCATTTATTTTGTTGGTATATGTTGTTTATGCAGCCCAATCTTGTTTTGATGGAGTTAAAGATAACTTGGGCACTGGTAAGTTCTTGCAACTCGTGTAATGGGGTTAATGGGTGATGTCATAACGAACTGATTAGGTAACGAATCAAAGCAGGTTATAATACCTTTTGTAATTTGTAAGCAATACAATCAACGTCAGGCAAGTTTTGACCCGTTTAACCTTTCCTACTGCTTAGCTAGATATGCTAGCTGAAATCATTGTTTTTATATCAGTGTTGTAGAACTCAGAGTTACTCGGCGAGTACTCGGTTTTTTCAGCTCGGGGAGTACTCGGCAAGCACTCGGTCAAACTCGGAAAATCAGTCAAAATTGGTCAATGTCAAACTTATTCAACGTCCGAGTACTCCCTAAGTAGCGATTTTTTAATCCTTGTTCCATATATATGAACGGGCCGAATCTGTCATATGTAGATCTACGATATGAACAGGGTATGCACGTGCATAATCATAAATTTTTAAATCTGTCCATCAAAAATGTCAAGCATCTGAAATTTCTAGATTCTTACATGTACATCCTTTTTTTAACGGAAGTTGTATATTATCTTATGAAAAGATATATTTTGTTGAATACAGGGAATGATGCCTTGTCGTATGCTGAGTTCCTGCACACAACACGGGATTTCTCAACTGCAAAGCAATTATATCAGAAAGTAATAAAAGAAATACCCGAAACTAATAATTTTACTGATCCGTATAACTTGGCTGCTGGTAATATGGCATGGGAGGACATTCGTTTGGCCGCCACCTGTGCTTTAGGACAACTTGAGTCACACATGGGGTAATGCTATTAGTATTGCAGACTTATTTTACAATTTTTCTTACTCAATATTATACCTGGAAAACGGGCCAGGTTAGGTCAAGGATTAAATGAGTTTGGGTTGAAACGGGTCATGGGTCCAAGTGGGCAATTTTCAAATAGGTTGAACGGGTTAGGGCGATACCCGGATTGAGTTGGTCAAGACCCATTTTTTCATCTAAAATTTTTGGGTCGGGTTGGGTCAAGACCCATTTTCCGTTTCTAGTTTCGCGTTTCAGTTTTTAGTTTTGAGTCAAAATATATGGTTTCTCTAAATAACATGCTTTTTGTGCTCCAGGAAATTTGGCGATGCAGAAGAGACCCTGACTAAGGCACTAACAATGACTGAAGATCGTTTTGGTTAGTATCCAAATGGGCCGATATTGTCACGTCTGGTACATGATGCCTCAACTTGATTGTTTATGTACGATTCGGGTGAATAATTGTGTATTTTGTAGGTTCTAAACATCCAAAGATTGGGATAATATTAACTTGCATTGCTCTTATGTTTCGGCACAAAGCAACAATGGAGCGTTCTAGTTCCCTAATGGTCCAAGAGGTTAGACATTTCACGTGATAATCTTAAGTTCCTTGAAGCCCATCCTGAAGTGGTGTTTCAAAGTAATGATTACGATTATATCATGAGAATCAGATAATCAGTTATTAACGTAATGGATAACTAAATTAATTTAAGTTTCATGATAGCACA
This sequence comes from Rutidosis leptorrhynchoides, assembly GCF_046630445.1. NCBI lineage: Eukaryota > Viridiplantae > Streptophyta > Magnoliopsida > Asterales > Asteraceae > Rutidosis > Rutidosis leptorrhynchoides. The sequence continues at coordinate 127,876,737 of NC_092336.1, forward strand.
TCTGATGTACTAAATATGTGCAGGGACTATATAGACGAGCACTAGAATTACTAAAAGCTCCTCAGTTGGAAACTGAAGGTAGAGTTAAAAAAAAGTATCGATCTTAGCAACCCTTTTAGACGATGTATCAAATAATAATATCAATTTTTATATTTGATGTAGCAGTTGAAGAAGCTAAAGTGTATAAAAAGGACATAATTGCCCTTGCAAGAGGTACCCTTGGGTACTATATGCAACTACAAGTAATTACATTCAACCTAAGTAACAACATATATAACTAACATTATGATTATTTGTGAAGGTGGTTATGCTGAAACACTCTGTGTTCAACAGAACCGTAAAGCTACAGGGGAGCAAATGAAAAGTTGGGCACAGGCTGCATGGAATAATCGAAGACTCTCGTTAGCAGATGCACTCGACGTATCTTCCAACGTCCCAATCATAGATGTTCGAATTAGCAGGGCGCTGTAGATTATTTCATCTGATGTCTTACGTTATAGTTTTGACCGAGGTAATAAAATCATACTGCAACCGTTGAAAGAGTGAGTGTAATCTACAGTTTGGGCACATGTGGTGCATTGTATAGCAGGACGAGCAATAAGATATTAACTTGTTTAGTAGAAGATGAATAGTTGCTTGTGTAATCTATAAACTCTTGTACTGTACACTTATACACATTAGATCTCTAATGACTCTGGATTGGGAGAAAGCTAAAAAAAAAAAAAAAACTATACTGGTTTCTTAACAAGTTTGTTTCTCAGTTGTTTAACATCTTAGTTTTAGTAGAAGTACAATGATATTATCACACAAGATTTTACAAATCTACTAATATTATGCAATATGTACTTATATTGATAAATGTTAGTTATACTCTTCTTTTAAGCAATTTTTAAGCAACGTTATAGATCTTGGAAAATCTAGTTCTCGCGAAGTTCTCGGTTTTGATTCATCCCAACAAGTTTTTGCCTACTCGTCACAATTACTCAGTCAACTTGATATATCTTGATCAACTCGGCGATTATTCGGCCAACTCGGCGATTATCCATGACATGGATGGCAGCCCCTATTTATATTTCTCTAGTTTGCTCCATTTCTCTAAAAAAGTCATCTTATTATTTGAGCCCGTGATCATCATCGCTATCTATGACAAGGATGGTAGTCCTTCGCAATTCATGTCTCATGACTCGCCCTTCTCTCCGTAGTTTCAAAGCATTTTCTGTCACAACTCACAAGGTTACATGCTTGCATTTGTTGTATCATTTGGATTAATACTTATACATTGTATTATATAATCAATACATTGTGTCCAATCTGTTTGAGGAGTGTGTGATTTTTGTTATTCATTATTGATGACGAAGAAATGTTGATGTAACACTGATGTGACAGTCTGTCTTGATGAAAATTGTGTGATGGTTTGGGAGTGGTCTTCGAAGTTATTTAGAAGATAAAAGGGAAAAAGTGTGGACACGTGGATAATAGATTTGAAGTTGATACATGGTCTAACTTAAGTTTCTATATTTGTATTTACATGCTCTTAATTTGTCAACCCCCGTTTTTCTCAATACTTTAATCTTCACAAATATTTCATTTTCTCTTCTCCATTCAATTCATTTCATTTTCATTCAATCCAATGAAGTTTTCTTTGCTTCATCTCTTTTTTCTTCCATCTCTATTCTTTCATGGAACCACCTTTGGTATGTCATCTTTTCTACTATAAACATCACTATTTCATGTAACATTCTCTTCACTTGTACATAATTAACTCTTATTCATTTCTTAATAGGTGCGATTATATGCGAAGATCTGACTAACAACAACTGTTCGTTTGCGATTTCTTCATCTGGAAAAAGATGTGTGTTGGAGGATTTTCAAGATACGAAAGGGAAAGTTGCGTATCAATGTCGAACATCAGAAGTTATGGTGGAAAACATGGCGGGATACATTGAGACGAATGAATGTGTTAGGGCGTGCGGTGTTAACAGGAATGCTACAGGTATTTCATCCGATGCGTTGCTTGATAAACACTCAGTCGTCACTCTTTGCTCCCCTGCGTGTTACCAACATTGCCCTAACATCGTCGATCTTCACTTCAATTTAGCCATTGGTGAAGGTATATATTGATTTTTATACCTTATTTTCAAGGCACATTGTCACTTGTATATATTTATATGTGTAGGTATGATTTGTTTTATACATTCATAACTACTCTGTGGATAAACGTGCTAAAATGGACATTATTTTGACGAAAACAAAAATTTAATTAAAATAGATCCGGTAATCTAGAAAAGTTACAAAGCTATATAAAAGGACATGATCTATTACTAACTATATTGTCGTTTATTGATTATAGGCGTATCGTTACCAGATCTATGTGAGCAACAGCGAACTAATCCTGATTGTAGCATGATTCAACTTTTAAGCTCGAATGTTCCTGCGGATGGTCCAGTGGCAAGTTACAAGCACCATCGCAAGTTTAGTGTGGCCCCAGCCCCATTTTCTTTCTAGGAATATTGGTTATTGTTTGTGTTGATATATATACATATATATGATGATGTGTATGTGTGTGTTGTTTGAAATTTTGTTGTAGAGATCATATGGCGGAATAATTAGCAAAACTAGAGAAAGTAGATAACAGACTCAAGTAAAAAATTTTAATGATCATATCAACATTTTTGTAATGATAGTTTTTATCAACCCATTTGCTTAACTATGCTCATAATCTAGCTCACTGTAATGATGATGTCAGCTACGTATCGTATCCTTACTTATGCTAATTAATTATTAATGCATCGACGATAAATCATCATCACCATCACCATCAATTGGTAACACAAGATGACATTACAATGTGACACATATATAAACTGCAAACAAAGTCAGTGACTCCTAACCACCGTTAAAAAAACTGCAAACACAGTCTCTACATATTCATCTATATCTATAAATGCAACATAAAGACGACGATAATGGTAATACTCAAAAGCAAGACTTTGATTAACACATCACAAAAAATTCATTCATGATAAAATTTCAAAGCTATTTAGCTTTAATCCGTCTTAAAAACCAACTTTTCTGTCATCATGTGTTGCGTCCACTTGTTTGTCATAAATAACATGTCTGTCATCATATACACATCGCAACATGTCTGGTGTAAATTAACATGACAATCGTTTGATTCGGTTATGAATACTTTAAAGATGGTTACACAAGGACAAACATTAGAGTTACAAGCGGTTTAGTTCTGTTCGTATTAAGCGTGTGATCTATATTACAGTAGTATGTTTTATAATTATGGTTAACGGTACATAGCTAACAAAAAAATTCATAAAATGTCAGGGGATTATGTTAACATTCTCTAAAAAAAATAAAAGATAAAAATAGAAATTTAATTGATTTCCGCCTATTCACAATGACCATAACAGAACAGAACGTTTGAAAAGGACAAACTATAATGAAATTAAAAAATGGCGTTCACAAAAGCTTCTAAAATAACGCTACATCATTCAATCCAAGGTACGGATTATCATAGAAATCGGCCATTGTTCATCAACATGTTTATTGATTTAATCCCCTGCTATCATTAATCACTCCTTGTTCTACCCTATTCTTTTGTTTTAATCTCTCTCGATTTACAAACATTTTTCAGAATCCAGTTTTATCAGGTAAGTCACTCACATTTGTTCATCATTTTATCATCTTCCTTCTTTATTCAATGATTTTATTCATGTAATGTTAAATGTTATCGAAAATCATGATTGTTTATAATACATTGATCATCATTTAGACTGTATTTGCAACTTTAGCTACATTCAATAGGTTAACGATTTCCTTTCATCGGATCATAATAAGTTTAATTGGATGATCAAACATAATATTTTTCAGCTGCACATTAGAAACATTAAGATGCCTGTTTTAGTGACCCTTGATGTTATGTATTATGTATAGTATGTTTTATACATTATCGAATATATCAATGTTCATGATTATTTGAATAATGATAACCACAGATATAATAATGTTCCTATGTTGTTACAGGTTCTAGAAAATGGCCGACGGAGAAGATATTCAGCCTCTCGTGTGCGATAATGGAACTGGAATGGTCAAGGTATTCAAGTCAAAACTGTATTTTGGAACAAAATTGTTTTATATCTGTTCAAAACAATTTATATGTCTAATTTTCTTTCAATTTTAACTTTAAGGCTGGATTTGCTGGAGACGATGCCCCGAGAGCAGTTTTTCCTAGCATTGTTGGACGTCCACGTCACACTGGAGTGATGGTTGGTATGGGACAAAAGGATGCATATGTTGGTGACGAAGCTCAATCGAAACGTGGTATTTTAACTTTGAAATACCCAATCGAACACGGTATTGTGAATAACTGGGACGACATGGAAAAGATATGGCATCACACCTTCTACAATGAACTTCGTGTGGCTCCAGAAGAGCACCCGGTTCTCCTTACAGAAGCACCGCTTAATCCAAAAGCCAATCGTGAAAAAATGACTCAAATTATGTTTGAGACGTTTAATTCTCCTGCTATGTATGTTGCTATTCAGGCCGTCCTCTCATTGTATGCCAGTGGTCGTACAACTGGTAAGTTTCTTCGTCATTTTTCATTTTTGAGGTTAACCATTTACGTGTCGTTTGTTTTTTAGTCTGAAGATCTTATTATGTCTTATGTATGCGTGCTCGCAAACATTTGTACTACAGACTGTTTGTTTTTCCGAAGACATAAGATAAATTAATGTATTATGCCTACAAACTCGCAGACATAGATATATGTTTCTTAGTGTTGCAGACAGAATTAAGTTATTTTGCAGACATAAAAACAAATTGTCTTCACCATTCAGCATACAAGCATACAGACCTTCAGACCATATCTTTTCTACAAATATGGTGTGCAGATCTAAAAAACAAAAACATCTTAGAAAACAAACGACACTTAGTTTTCCATCGTTTTTTGCAGGTATTGTTCTTGACTCTGGAGATGGTGTGAGTCACACGGTTCCAATTTACGAGGGGTACGCACTCCCACACGCCATTCTGCGTCTCGACCTTGCAGGTCGTGACCTCACAGATGCGTTGATGAAAATTCTTACCGAGAGAGGTTACTCTTTCACGACAACCGCTGAACGAGAAATTGTTCGAGACATGAAAGAAAAGTTGGCATACATTGCTCTTGATTTTGAACAGGAACTAGAAACTTCCAAAACTAGCTCTTCGGTTGAAAAAAGCTTCGAGTTACCTGATGGTCAGGTGATCACTATCGGAGCTGAGCGGTTCAGGTGTCCCGAAGTACTTTTCCAGCCGTCGATGATCGGGATGGAAGCTGCAGGAATTCACGAGACAACTTATAACTCCATCATGAAATGTGACGTGGATATTAGGAAGGATTTGTACGGAAACATTGTTCTTAGTGGTGGGACCACCATGTTTCCTGGTATTGCTGATCGAATGAGCAAGGAAATTACTGCATTAGCCCCGAGCAGCATGAAGATTAAGGTCGTAGCTCCACCTGAAAGGAAGTACAGTGTGTGGATCGGAGGGTCCATTTTGGCATCTCTCAGTACCTTCCAGCAGGTGGGTTGTTTCTCTTAATTCTCTTTTTATTTTGCTCAATTGGGTAATGGGTCAAAATTACTATTTGGGCATAAGTATGCCCGTTTCAACCAATTTGACCCAATTCCTTGTAAGCCAACTTTTCTTAGTTTATCCCTTTGACACATTAGAAATAAACTACTTTGAATTAACCTGATCACAAGTAAGTAGGCTAAGACTGCCTGTGCCACCTTACATGCATCTTAAAAATGACTTTTTTTTTTATATTTTCATGAAAAATGTTCTACATATATAATTTGATTTGGATGTGTAATATAATGCTTACTGGATGTCACTATTTGCAGATGTGGATCGCAAAGGCTGAATATGATGAATCTGGACCGTCCATTGTCCACAGGAAATGTTTCTAATTTCACAAAAACGAGAAAAAAGTTACACTTTGACTGCGCCATTTGGGGTTCGAAAATTCTGTTTTTCTATTACCGCTTCTAAATCAGAACACAAGCTTCTGCAAGCTGGCTATATCAGAATTTTCCAGTTTTTTGTTTTTTCACAATTGAGTTCAACTATCTAATTAGTTATCTTTATCTTAAGCATAAATTGAAACCAATATATGACACTTATTCAACTCTCTTTACGTTTACAATTGCTGTAAGAGATGCTTCTATGAATGAATTCCTTATAGCATTATCACTTTCAGTTTTAAATCGAACTAAGGGTTGCTTTGCAGTTTGCAGGTTGATACATTTAACAATCTGTAAATTGATCCTACTTGTTTTCATTCTTGATTATGTGAATTTAGTTTGTTTTGTACTTTGTACTTGTAACTTGGCATGTTCCTTCATCAAATCTTGCTCTCTTTTTTTTTAATGTTTGATGATGTGCGGAGCCCATCGGGCCGAGTAATTGGACTTGGTCCATGGGCCGCGGTCAAGTCTTCCTCCTAAACCCTAATTCCCTCTTATAAATAGAGGGGTAATCTAAGCATTTAGGATAGACAATTCTCTCTAGGGTTTTTCCCTCGCCGCCAATCGGAGCACCATCCATTGGCCGGCGGTCAGCCCTTGGCCACCCTCCCGAGATCATCATCTCGGCTAGGGTTATCACGGTATCCGGACCGGAGGCTAACGTCGCTGAATCTAATAAAACCCCCTCTATTGCACTCAAGTATGTTTCTAGCCCTAGGCGGAAATATGCTTGATCAAGTGGTGCTTTCATTGAGAGTCGAGACAACATGTTTTGTGTTCTTATCATCGAGTGAATTAATGAGTCAGTTCTAACTCATATTTGTAAGTTCTCTATTTTTGTTATCGCATACTTTGCATTAGCAGATCAAAAGTTGTTTTCTTTTATGGAAATACAATGTACAGTGTCATGATTTTAGAGTTTGGAAAAAATTCTAAAGTAAACGGAAGCATATCTTCTTTATTCTTCTGGGTATGTACGAAACACAGAAACAACAAAAATATTTATGTTGACTTTTCAAACAAAGGATACACATCAACTAAATATATAATTTTTTCCCAAGTGATTTTGGCGTGCGGATAACTAAAAGAAATTTTTTGGTTTTGACTTGCATGTTCTTGATATATATGTCAAATAAGTTGACATCGAATGAATTAAATTCCGCTCCAATCCCTTCCGTATAAAGAAGCATGCCGTTAATATTTTCGCTTCTGATAATAACATTAGTAACTTTGTTGTTGACACTAAAAATCAAATATAACTTGGGGGTGCTATTTCTCTAGTTTGGTTTTCTTGTTATTTTGGGATTCACAAATCTCTAGAGGAATATATCAACGTAAGTCGGTTCTCATATTTTCTTGTTGAAAAGTACAATATATATGAAGGTACAACTGCCAAAGAGATCGGAATATCACATGATTTTCGCAAACAACCCACATATCTTTTTTGATACTATTACTTAACTAATGTACGTTTTTAACGGGATCACTTTATTGATTGATTTGCTTAACTATCTAGATTTGTTAAGTGATTTTTTATCAATTTAAATTTAAATTGGAATTATTTAAAATTATTCAATGGGTTGGCAATGTTGTCAAGATTGGGGTTTGTTGGTGATATTTCTCGACGTGTAATCTATATTCGGAAACAAATATATTTTAAATATAATTATATTTGGATTTCATTTTATGAAGGAAAATTAGAGACAATCCACACATTTAAAATGTTATTATAATCAGAGAATCTGACGTTATTGTGGATTTGTGAAGGTAGCCATTTTACTTGTACTACATGTATATTGGACTATATGGTCATGATTATCATTCATTAATAGCTAATGGTAGGATTACCATGACAATCTAACGGACCCAAATTGTGTCCTTGTGGCACGTGCATGTTCAATTGGCTATCATCATTATGCCTGATCGCAGTTTTTGCGACCCTCTGCGCGGCATTTGCGCAGCCCTTTGCGCGCCCGTTGCCCGGCATATGTGCAGCTCTTTGTGCGCTCGTTGCGCGGCCATGCAGTTTTATGCCTCCATTGGCGCGACCCTTTGCGTAGTTAGATGGAGAGTTCAACATATCATCGATGGTTTGAACTCCGTCAATTCAGGATTTATTGAAACAAATGAATTACTGCACTATGTTGGTGATCCAATGATTTGTTTGGGAAGTCGGTGGTTCTTGAGTGTAGTAGCCGTCATGGCTAGTTGCGGCTTATTCGATCATTTAATTGATTTGTACATAATTCATTTTCATCCCATTATAATACACGTCGAAACTGATAATATTTATCAGGATTGTATTTCGGACGCGTTTGCGTGATATTGGGAAAGATTTGAAAAACCGCATGCTATTTTAGTGGGAAGACACACGGTTACGCCTAAAATTTTGCGTCTAACATACACATGATATATATGTCAAAATAATATATATCATCTCATACCTCCTTCTGATAGAACATTCATACTTTATAATTAATATTGGTATGAGGGCTAGTTATAGCGAGCAATATGTTACGCAAGGTACAATGTGTCTCACTTATTATGTGTTACGTACACGTTGCATTTGCGTCATTGCGACTTCGCGTAAGGGCATGACCGCAGTTTATTGCAATACTCCATGCAGCGATTTGCAGAAGCATTCCCGGCTAATTTGCATGGCTCTTGGCGGCTAATTTGCAGTACATTCCGCGGCTGCTTCGCATCAGTTCACTGCTGATTTGTAGCAGCCTTCACAACTGATTTGCGCAGTCCTTTGCAACCTTTGCGTGTAGGTACGGTATGTCGCAGATTATAGGTGTGGCACTCTATGCAGTTCTTTGCACACTCATTTGCATAGTGCTTTACACGTTTCTTTGCGCATTAACATTCGTGGTTCTTTGCACAATTCTTTGGGCATCGCATTACGCGGTCATTAGTACACTCCCATCTATCTACAATGGTAAATTGTAGTATTTTGATTCCTATTTAAACTCCATACGCGTTTATTGCCCCTAAAGGTGGTGTCAACTTAATGTTGGATTTCAACACCACAAAATACTTTCGTAATATTGAAATGGGGGCTAGCATTGTGCTAGGTTAGTAGTGGGAAAGATGTGTTCCATTGTCATGTGCGGCCGTACAACTTATTTTTGGTGGCCAGTTGCACAATATGTGTTCTTAGGAATATCTCCCTTTTAGGAGGAGCATCATTATGCCTCTATATAACACCGGGTCGCTCCCGTTTCATGTTTCGTTGTGTCGTCGTTGACTATACTAGTTTGTCGGAACTGACGCACTTCATTACCTTCTTTATGGTAAAGGCATGGAGTTGTGACGCAAATATTCCGCAACACGCTTCAACAATACACGGTATCTTTCCATACTACTTTTACGCGTTGTCATTTATGGCATTAATCCCGCATAGCACCATTCGCGCTTCTCGCGACTCTATTGTACGTTGTACATACTTAGATCAACCATACATTGCACCTCAGCGGCTCCGCATAAGCCCATGGCTGCAATTTGTTCGTGAGAGTTGCAACACACAACACATTGCACACTTTTCTTAGCGTCATGGCGGCTCCTCGTAAGTCCATGACCGCAGTTTCTGTGATCCGCGCACATTGCGCCATGGTGGCCTCGCATAAGCCCATGGCCGCAGTTTTACTTCACGCACCTTGCATAGGTCTTTGAGCGATTATTTGTGCAGGCTCTTTTGCACAACGCAATGCGCGGTCTTCTCTATGCCCCTTTTGCGCGCCCATTCGAGCGTAGTTCTTTATGTAATGCTTTTTGCAGTTCTTTTCTATTAGAATTTCTATGCGCGTTTATGTATCACCCTTGAAAGTTGTGCCAACTTAATGTTGGATTTCAACACCACTAAATACTTAGTAGTATTGAAATGGGGGCTACCAGGATATATGGCTTCAACTGATAGGGAAGGTTTGTTTCTTTTAGCAAAGACCCTAAGCCGGAAGTACCTTTACGCATTTTGCTTTGCGCCATGGCGGCTCTGCGTAAGTCCATGGCCGCGGTTTATTCATACGATGTGCAACACGCAACACGCTGCGTATGTGTTGCACACACTTCACTTTGCGCCAAGGCGGCTCCGCGTAAGCCCGTGGCGATGTAGTTCATTTGTGCATTACGCACATTGCATAAGACCATGGTGGCTCCGCATAAATCCATGGCCGCATCTTATTTGGCATGCGACGACATTAAAGAGATGTAATATATAGCTAGTTGGACTTGATCACCCAAATTATTAGCTTATGTTCTTTACAACCACGATACACCTCTTCTTCATATGGCTTCTTGCCTACTTCCTTGCCTACAATTGTCTTCTTGATTGCCTACTTCCTATACGGGTTTTTCCCGGTTTGTTACATGGTTGCAATCATTCGACGGAGGATGCAATATTACGTAGATCATACTCTATCGAATCGATAGTCGAGTTACGTAGACCATCATCATCATCATTCGTGGTTAAGGTTAACAGGAGAGTCTCTCGCGACGGTAACCTACAACCTTCACGGGGCCATCGATCAAAGAACGTTATCGATGGTGGACTTAACATTTAACCACCCCATCGATATCATCATATTGATCTGGGTTATTCACGGTAGCCGGACCGGAGAGTTAAATTCTAAGATCCTTAAACCCCACATTACTCACAATCCCGCTAGAATTGTCTACGGTTTACGAACCGAAGAGTGGAATTCTGTTATCCTCAAAACTCTATTGTTCATGGCAAGATAAAACGCGTCGCGGATATAATAACTTTCAAATGCCAATAAATCTCTCGCACATATTTTATCAATAGTTTATTGTGCGGTTCCTGCCTACTTAAGGGGTGTCCTCTAGCCCCCGTGCGGCAGAAGCCTGTTTGGTTACAAGGCTAGAATATAACGGCAGGTGAAGGGAATTGGGTTTCCCCTAGCCAAGCGCCACGCAGACTAAAAGGCTGCCAAGTCGACTTAAAATACGAGCATTGGTTTGCTTGTGCATATTAAATTATCCTATGTATTGGTTTACTTGGGGAAACTCTTAAGTATAAAAACATTGGTTTGTTTTTAGTTAGCATTGCTTTACCACACAACTAAGTGCACCCCTAGTACGTGACAGAGCAAATGATGCTGTAACTTATGAGTATAAACTTTTTTCGTGCGGACTCGCACACGGGCTTTTTGTTAAAATATTGGTTTATTTTACGCAGCGCCCGAAATTGTGCATAAGTTTTGGTTAACTTCTGCGCACATTGTGTGAATTGTCTTAATTCGCGATGATAGGCAATTACAATCAAATGCATAAATGTCCATGATTACGCTGCGTAAGTGCATGGTTACTTGATACCCCTCACAAATATGTGGTAAGGATTCTCAATATGACTCTGAGATTGGACTTCGCGAGTCTGAGATGCCTTGTATACTACAAGTTCCGACCAACTAGTTGTTTCAAGATGTCACTTTGACGTGGTCTTATTTACAGTTCGCCATGACATGTTTTCACATTTCATACCAAACTGGGGGGAGTGATGGTATACTATCAGTATCCCTTCAGTTTTGTTTTTTCTACATCGCTGCTTTGTGCACTGCGGGTGGTAGTGGAAGTTAGCATGCTCACATCGTTGCATTGCATTAAGCGCAAGGACGCATCGCGAGTAGCTGTGGTTAATATGCATGCGTCACATTTGGTCGTATCATGCATGAATGCAATGCGCGGGCTATGTCGCGCATAGTTATGATGTGCGGGCCGTACTGTGCAGGGTTCCACCCTAAGGATTCTCACTCATCGCACGACCGCATGGCGTGCGGAATTATTACATCGCGTCATCACATTATTATTCATTATGCGTTGCGCTTGACTTCGTAGTCGGTGCGGGTTATGTGATGAGTTATTTGCGGTGGCATATTTGTAACTTCGATATGACATTACTATGTCACACCGAACTTGGGGGACTTGATGATGTGCGGAGCCCATCGGGCCGAGTAATTGGACTTGGTCCATGGGCCGCGGTCAAGTCTTCCTCCTAAACCCTAATTCCCTCTTATAAATAGAGGGGTAATCTAAGCATTTAGGGTAGACAATTCTCTCTAGGGTTTTTCCCTCGCCGCCAATCGGAGCACCATCCATTGACCGGCGGTCAGCCCTTGGCCACCCTCCCGAGATCATCATCTCGGCTAGGGTTATCACGGTATCCGGACCGGAGGCTAACGTCGCTGAATCTAATAAAACCCCCTCTATTGCACTCAAGTATGTTTCTAGCCCTAGGCGGAAATATGCTTGATCATGTTGAATGTCATGTATTCCATATGATAAATCTATACTGATCAATTTAAAAATAGAGAATTCACACATTTTTTAATAGATGTAACAAAAATTTTGGAACATGCCAAATATATAAGAAACAGAAAGGGCCAACAATTAGCTTTTCTCTTACAAGGAAAAGTTTGTCCTGATTTTCAAACTACTACTACTTACCCTCATTTTTCAGGAAAAAAGATGATTTTTTTTCCTGATATAATATCTGTAAAAAAAGTATTTTATTATGAAAAGATGAATGAATCACTGCTACCATAAGTGACACATATTTGTCATATTGGTGATATTAACAGACTGAATATCATGACATGATAATATGTTCATATCAGATCCAGTAATTTGGTAATGTAATCAGGATCTATTCCTAATGCCTTTCGAGCTTCCTCATACACTTATCGCTTAAATTTCCTGTAGTTCCATACTTCCATTGCCATTGTTAAAACAAGTTCAATTCAAACCGACTTTAAAGGAGCTTGAAATATCCTCAGTCGGTATTAATATCAAACTTGAAGGCAGATCATATACATGTTGAAACAATTTGTATAATTTGTACTACCTTCTTTATTTTCACACAGTTTTGAAAAATCCTACTAACTTCATTATCCACCAAATAAAAATCTTCTCCATCCAGAATAACCTCTTATGATTGGTTGAAATAGAAAATGAACGTTTGCAATGGGACATCTTCAAATAGTAAGGTGGACAAAAGTCAAAACTCTACTTAGTATTATAAGATTTGTCATCAGTTAATGTAAAATAACTAACTAGTCAATGAAGGCTCAAAGGTGAACATCATCATTAATCTCCATAAAGACTTGTATTGCAACATAACATTGATAATTACAAAATTGAACAATAAACAAATCACTTCAAACGCGATCTTTGTTATAATTGAACTGCATACCATAATCCACTAAGTTAGACAAACGCGGGTGATCATACCTTCTCACTACCATTTCCATCGTTATCACTGTCAACAAATCCTTGCTTAAACCTATCATAATTTGTCGGTTCGCTATACTCAAAAGGTCGTTGACCAAGTATGCTGACCAAGTCTTCTTGATGTAACACTTCCTTCTCAAGCAACTGCTCTGCAAGCTGAGCTACTTGCTCTTTATGTTCCTCGATAAGTTCCAACGTACGTTTGTATGCTTTAGCAACCCATTCTCTCACTTCATTGTCAATAATTGCAGAAGTTTTGCTGCTGTATGGCTTCGTTATCTCAAAAGCATTGTCATTTTGAGGAAACGACAGAAGACCGACTTTCTCACTAAAACCATACACTGCTACTTGAGCATATGTCATTTTCGTCACCTTTTCCAAGTCGTTCTGTGCTCCAGTTGAGATCTTTCCAATCAAAACCTGCAAAGGTTGGAAAAGTCACGAGACGGAAACAAGTCGGTCAAGACTTCGAAATGACTAGTCGGTCAAGTCGGGGTCGAGTCGGGCGTTAACTTTTAGTAATATATATTAAAACAAATATATATTACACATAAACATATCAGACATAAATATTTCAAATGTAGTTATTTCAAACATACGTAAAGGGCACGAAATCTGAGTATAAAAATATTATAATTTTGACCTAAATCTGACTGACTTTGACCTGTCTTTTTAGTGTTGACCGCCTATTAGGCATTTTTGAGCGAAACGAGGCGAGCTAGTCACCAAACCGACTAGTCGGCCGAGATGGTCGCTGTTTGCAACACTGGTTCTTGCACAGTAATCACAATTACATTAACACTATGAAAATTTAAAAAGCATTGGTTTTATGTTTACCTGCTCAGCTGCTCGGCCACCGAGTGTCATGCAAGTCATGTCGAAAAGCTGCTCTTTGGTCATCAATAGGTTCTCATTAGGGACATACTGTGCGAAACCAAGTGCAGCAGTACCTCGAGGAACAATTGTGACTTTTAGCAATGGTTCTGCATGTTCCAAAAACCAACCCGCAACAGCATGGCCTGATTCATGATATGCAACAGTCTTCCGTTCCAATTTACTAATAACCTGTCAAAGAAGTTATTAATCATCACTCCAGCGCAGTTTGTGCAACGAATGTATTTACTATGCCACACGTCTTGTGGGTAATTTTAGCGTAATGTGAATTACTCGGAACCAAATCATTAATTAAAATACGTTATATAACAAGTTCGCAAGTGCGGTGTGCACACTTGTTTGACTATGCTGGAACTGCCACCAGATAGTGGGGGCCCAGGGGAAGGGGCAGCACCTGTACCCCGTAATTGGGGCCCAAAATTATTATCACACCTGTTACATTTCTTCTAATATCAAACAGATTAACAGGATGACTCAAGTAAAAAAGGCCGAAATCCAGATTGTGCAGGGGGGTAAGAGGTATTTAACAGGTACTCTTATAGCACGTGTTGGTCCACAATAACTTTCTTTAGAAAGTTGTTTACTTTTTCGATAAAATAATTTTAAGAAAAATATTGTCTCAATACTAATCTAAGTTCTAGAAAACATGGCTGGGGAGGTTTTAAGAATTAAAAATACACTTTGGAGACATTTTGTTCAAACCAATTCTTAGCTAACATTTAAATTGTACTCATTTCCCAGATAAATATAAAACTAAACCTGGTTAAAACAATTTATTTATTACGTTTATATATTATAAGTAAATGAAAAGAAAATGGCAACTCGAACTACATACCTTGTTCTTCTTCTCCAAACCTCCAATAACCCTATCTATAGCTGCCTCAAAGTGTTCCATCGTAATCACAACACTCTCGCACCTCGCAGCAATTAAAGCAGCTTCATTGCAAACATTAGCAATATCAGCTCCAGCGAATCCAGGTGTCAGTGCAGCAAGCCTCTGAGAATAATGCGACGGCTTTTCATCAAGCTTCAACTTCTTCAAATATATAGTAAATATTTGCTCACGGCCTTTAATATCAGGTTTATCTATTGAAATTTGACGGTCAAAACGACCGGGCCTCAACAAGGCTTTGTCTAGAATATCGGGCCTATTTGTACCTGCAAGTACAACAACTCCAGAAGTGGTTCCAAATCCATCCATTTCTACCAGTAACTGATTTAATGTACTCTCACGCTCATCATTTCCACCCGAAAAACCACCACGGCCTCTGGCCCGCCCAATTGCATCGATCTCATCGATGAATATTATGCTTGGTGCACATTGTCTTGCCTCTTGAAATAAGCTTCGGACCCTTGCGGGTCCTACTCCAACAAACATTTCCATGAAATCGGAACCGGATATGGATAAGAAAGGTACTTCTGATTCGCCTGCTGTTGCTTTGGCAAGAAGCGTTTTTCCTGTCCCGGGTGGGCCCACAAGAAGAGCTCCTTTCGGGATTTTTGCTCCCAACTCCTCGTATTTTTTAGGGTTTTTCAAAAAATGGACAAACTCCATGATTTCTTGCTTTGCCTCGTCACACCCAGCTACATCTTTAAAATATACCTGATCATCATCAAAAAAAAATTTACAAAAAAAGAAAAGAAAAAAAAAAGGAGTTGGTGGATATTAATACAGAATGTTGATGGTATATGGGGGTGTTTGGCTTAGTGATTAGAAGATAATTATTTGATTATAACGTTTTCAAATCATAAATAGCTAATTAATAGTGTTCGGCAAATTCAACTTTAAAACCATTTAATTGTGATTTGAGAGACTCAAAATGTGAAAATGAAGAGCAGGTCACACCTCTTAATGTAGAAAAACATGATTATTAGATTATCTGATCCTTTCCTTTACCTCCTATTTTTCTTCCTAATCGGTTGTTAATTTATCAAGTAATCTGATTTACCAAACACTTACAAAACTGATTATCAGATTATTGCGTAATTAAACAGCATAATCAAATCCAAACACCATTATTAACATCATCAACTCTATTTTAGTTTATTTCAGGCAGACAAATATTTTCGCCCTATAAAAACCATCACACTTTAGAAATTTTTGATAAAAAACCTCAATACTACAATGAAACTGAAAACCAAATTGACTTTTTCACATGACATGAATTGAAGTTTTAATGGTCTTTCTCTAGGTAGATAAAAAAAAAAAGCCGGCCACCTGATATACATATTAACCAAAAGTTAATTACCTTGTTTTTGGAATTTTTATCCAATTTTGTAACTTGTGCTTTTCCAATGTTAAAGATTCCACGGCCACCTTTTCCACCTGAGCCAACATTGATATTCATTCTTCGGCCCAAGAAATATAAGGTTCCTAAAAGCAACAGTGTGGGAGCAAACTTTACTAATTCCAGAACCCAATTCGTTTCATCGGAATACGTTACGGGGATGTAATCATGTGGATCTATTCCTAATGCCTCTTGAGCTTCCTCAAGTTTCTCCTCAAATGTATCAACACTTCCAATATTGAAATAGTATTTGTACTGGCTATTATTTCCTCTAGCCCTATTTTCAATGTTTGGACTCTTGATACTTTCATCATTGCTTTGGATTGTATTAGAATATGAGCTCTTTACGTACACTTTAGCAACCGATTTGTTGGAGACAACAATATGGTCCACCAAACCAGGTTCTAGAAGCCTGTTTTTAAACTCCTGAAAACTGATCTGAAAATGGGAGAACACAAATCTAACGCTTTAATTCACGTGAATGACATGTCAACATAAAGTATCCTAAATCTAGTACAGATTGATATGGATTAGATTACTAACTTCAGCATGATAACTTTTAAAAGGTCTGAGTTTTTATCACTTTCATAAAATTTAGGGGCTTTCATTTGCAAAGAAATGTGGTAAACCAAACAAGATCAAACCAATGTTGGTTACATTTTCAAGCAATTAGCCCCTTAGAATATAATGAACACTGCAAAACAATTGAATATAGAATATTCGTATTCGTATATACAATAAAAAATAAATAAAAATAAACAATACCTGTTTCTGTTCCTGAGGATTCGTAAATATTGTTGACAACACAAAAGCAAAAAATAGCAAAGGTGAGATTATATTTTGATATTTCTTGAACTTATCGCCATCATCATTCTTACCCGAGTCACCTAGTACCACATAATTGGATGTTATTAATCATAGGACACACAAGGAGAAAGTAAGAAAAAAGCAACAATACAAACATTATACTAATAAATGTTACACCATGGTTCATAATATAATGTTCCTAAATAGATAGGCAACAGTTGGCTGAAATCATTAAAGCTGAAATCATAATGTGTACACATACCTTTAGAGCCCGATTTGCGATCTTCCCCTTTCGGTACCTCTTTCTTTTCATTCGGGTAATAATTTTCGTAATCTACACAGTCCCATTTCCAAGAATATTCAGTCTTCAAACTTACACAAACGCAACACGATAAACCTCAAAATCCATTTCATCATTTTTATTTTTAACTATTAATATCCACAGCTTACAAAAATACATATGAATTATAAGTATGTAGCACGCACAGATACAACCTATTTTTAACAGTAAGAACTTTCATATGAAACAAATCATTTGCCTATAATAATTATTATAATTATAATTATAAGTATAATTCAGTAATTAAATAACAAAACTGCTAACTTCGGTGCTTCATTGCAAAACAGTCTTGGAAGCCCTAAATTTTTAGAAATAAAATTAGCATCGTTATAACCGCATATTTTAGGGTTAATAATTGCGGTCAAGTAGCTCCTCACGAGGCCAGGTCCATCATCAATGCAAACATTTGTGGATGATGATTCAGCTAAAAGAGATCCTCGAACATTCTGCAAATCAAACCACCAATTTAGATGAAGATTATCATTATTATTGTACAAGTTAAATGATTTGATTATTAAGATGGAAATGGAAAATTACTCGTTTGAATGAAGAGTGAGATGAGGAACGAGAAAGATGACGTGAAATTCGTGTGAAAATCATTGTGTGTGAATGAAGGATGATGATGATTCAGTAGCTCATCATGTCACGGATTGATGATAGCTTAACCCTTGAAATTGAATTGAAATTGATATTTGCTTTTTAGCTTTAAAACCTTTTAAATTAATTAATTAATTTATTTATTGGTTTAATTATTAGTTTAAATTTAAATTAAATAAATTAATAAATTAAAAGATAAAAATATAAATATAAATATTAAGTCTTCTCTTTTTCTTTAGAAAGCGTCGATATTTATCCGATCCGATCGATAAAAATGAATACCGATGATTTAAATCGATGATAAGTTGATACAAATATGAATATAGATTATACGAAAAAAAATGGTAAATCGGATATAAATTACATTTTATTATGCACATACATATTTATTTATCATCTGAAATACATATATAATATAGATATTTACATATGTACTAACATTTATACATACATACTTATACATATACACTATAAAGTATTGGACATCTCTCATACATACTTACTCATCGATACTAACTGCCTTATCAACAGTTTTACACGAAGACTAATTCAAAATTAAATCACTCTCAACCATTACATACTTACTCAAATAATTGAGACTCAATATATTATTTATATAACTTATAATTATCTATTATTAATTATTAATATTATTATTTTAAAATTCATGTTATTATCATTATTATTTATTTATTATCATTAAAAACTAAAACAAATTAAAAAATCGCACATTATCTTATTTTATTACTCGTATTATATTTACTATTTAAAAAACGTCAAACTTCACGTTTCCTTCTTTTACAGCACTAACCCATATCTATAATCTATCTATAACGTATAATATATCTCGTGCATGTGTGCTGACGTGTTAGCCTGACATTAATCTGTCTATGTAGCATCTTAGGTGTAATTCTCTCATTAATCAGAGTAATTAGTCACTAATTAAGATATTACGTGTGAAATGAACATACACATGGAACTGTCATTAGATGTAGAAACCCCAAAACTTATTCCACCAAAGTTTATGACGCCTCTCTTCTCCTACGGTGACTCTGCATCCCATAGCCTACAAACCCTAAAATATTACTTAATTACTTATGAGATTCGTGGTTTATAATAATATCATAACATGGAATCTCCTATGGTGTAAGATGTATAGAAGTTGTTGCAGGCGATGCGTTTATCAAATATATTAATGACCGATATAAGTACGTGAATCATCTTTGCTCCACTCTCAAAGTAATCTTCATACCTCAAAAATCTATGTATGAAAATATTACTTAAATGTATATTTTGCCTAAAAGGATTTGTAAACCTTATTATTACTGTATATGTAAAAGTAAAAGAAGTATCACCAAGAGTAGCAACAATGATGGAAGAACTAAGAATAGCAAAAGCTGAAGCTTATGCTACTCATGCCAAAACAACAGTTTATAAAGCATCTATTATTGCCAAGAACGCATTAATTTTGTATGTTTCTATTTATCTGCAGAAACTCGAGAAATCAAACCTATCATGTTTGAGTGATTGAAATTGGGGTTTGATTTTGCTTTAAATGTAGATTTTGATTTGTTTTTATCAATTAAATTGCGTTTTGATTCGATGATGTTGTTTAGAGGTTAAAAAAGTTAGGGTTTGTGTTAGGTATGGATTGAGTGAATGAAAGATGTGAAGTGGTAAAGAAGATGGATAAAAAGACAGAAATACCCCTCACATGTATGACACATGGCTTAACGGATCTTTTTAACGGTTGTTACTAACAAGGACCACCAACACCTATTTAGTAAACCACAGGGACCAAATACCACGAAAACGAAGTTCAAATACCAAACAACTCATTTCATGTAAACCACAGGTATCAACGACACAATTTTCTCTAAAATTTATGTTAAATACTTTATAAATAAATTTGTATTTAATATTAAATTTGAATAAAAATAAATCTATTTATTTAATTGTTTTACTCCGTAATTCAGTAAATTACTTATTTTAATCATTAAAAATTTTAATTTAAAAATATAAACTGACCGACTTATATCATACCACTCCTGGTCTATAGAAACCTTGACGCGTTTATTCTACTACAATCATGAAGCTTCCATTGGCATCCTAAAATCATTGATCACGGAGTATCATCCTATCCTTTGTTTATATTTGTCTGGCTATTTATATAGCTTCCTGCTGATTTTACAGAAACTAAACACATCTTGTATTTTTTAGGGTTTAAATTTAAATTTTTTAATCGACTGAAAGAAAAGAATCATACAGTAATGGCGAAAGAAGGACCTAACTGGGACGGTTTGCTCAAGTGGAGTATTGCTAATTCCGATGGTACTCGAAACCCTAGAAACTTAAGGTATTATTGCTTTCTCATGATTTCATTTAATTCGTTTAAAATTAATTTCTGCAGTTATTTGATATTTATGGAATCTATGCCCATAAATTTTAGCCTTTAAGCAATATAATATTGATTTGAAGTTTTAGTTATCATATATGTATGCTGCTGTTTAATTTGATTCCTTAAGATTGTATTACCATGTTTAATTGCTTTAGGTTATGACTGCTAAATTTTTAAGCATATTTTAAGGATTGGCCAAATTGTTAAAAAAAATCGATTTGTTTTTTATTTGAAGTTATCAAGTAGAATGCCCAAAAATAGCCTATAAGTTATATCATTGAGTTGTATTTTCTAAAAAATCGATTTTCAGAAATTTTAACCTTTAAGCAACATAATATAATATAATATAATATAATAAATTTGATTTGAACTTTTTATCATATATGTATGCTGCTGTTTCATTTGATTCTTCAAGATTGTATTACTATATTTGATTGCTTTATATTTGATTGCTTTAGGTTATGACTGCAGACTGCTAAAATTTCTAAGCATATTTAAGGATTGGCCAAGTTGTTCAACATTTGTTTTCTATATCATTGATTCTAAAAAACTGATTTTTTTTCTTAAATATGTAGGAATTATTATTAGGATTGTAGTTATTTAGTTAATAGTAGTGTAAAATAAATGTCATGTAAGTGACTTCGTTGGCTTGTGACGCATACTGAATCATACGAGTATTATTTATTTATGTTTGCTATTTTTATATAGTGAGGAGGATCGAAAATGGTTCATGGAAGCAATGCAAGCTCAAACGATAGATGTGATCAAGCGTATGAAAGAAATAACTCTTGTTATGCAAACCCCTGATATTATCTTGCAGGAACAGGGTGTAACACCAACAGATATTGAAGGTATTATTCAATATTCATCATATCATCAGCATCTTTATTTCCCATGCTACTTTTGCTTTACTAATCAAGGTGCTTGTTATACTACGTTTCGTTGCAGATATGTTGGATGAGCTTCAGGATCATGTCGAGTCTATCGATAATGCCAATGGTAAGTTCTTAATATTCAAGTTCGATTCTTGAATTTTGTGTAATTTTCTTGTAAATTTAATTGTTTTTATTATTATTTTGGTAGATCTTAATACTATTGGTGGGTTGGTTCCCCTGCTGAATTATTTGAAGAACTCGAATGCTAATATACGAGCCAAGGCTGCAGAGGTTGTTAGTACTATCGTCCAAAACAATCCAAAGAGTCAGCAATTGGTTATGGATGCAAATGGCATGGAACCTTTGCTTTCTAATTTCGTTTCTGATGAGGATGTTACCGTTCGGACCAAGTCACTTGGTGCACTCTCCTGTAAGTACTCCCGTATTTATGGCATGCCTCGTAATGTTGAAAACGTTGTACGATAAACATACTTATACTCTTGTTTGGTTGTCAATGTCAGCTCTGATTAGGCACAACAAGCCAGGGATTGCAGCATTTCGTCTTGCAAATGGCTATGCTGCCCTGAGAGATGCTCTAAGCTCTGAAAACGTCCGATTCCAGAGGTATATATCTGTTTATAACTTTGGTATAATTTATGCTAATTTTTTTGAAATGGAATATAAGATTTGTATTCAGGAAAATATCTGAAGCACACTAATTAGTTAGTGGCTAGGTTTGATAAATTGATTTCATATCTGCTGCAACAAAACAAATTATTCGAGGGCGGAACGTAATTATATGCTGTATATTTTATTGTTTAACTCAATATGAGACACATTAATGGGACTGTTAACTTTTATTCTGTATTAAGTCGTGTTTCCATATGCCTCTGTTTGGGAAGGAGGTGTTTGATTCTATGTCTCATAGAAACAAACCAATTAGATTAAATGGCAAAGAAACAACAAGCAATTTTACTTATTGAATTAAGAGCTTTACAGAAATAGATCAAGTGGAAAGTAAACAGCAGTCCACTTATAACAGGACACAACCTATTTTTATAATGTCTTGTTTGGTTATCTTTTAATTCAAAAAATATCTAATATGCCACACAGTCATATATCATGTTATTACAACTTAAAATAGACAGCACACTTCCAAGCGTCGTTTATAATTGTAGCTAATTATATTTGATTACCGAGTGTTGGTATATAAACACTTTCGAGATGCATAAAGAAAAATACCCCTTTATTAAAGTTTCATGACTTATAATTTGCAGTATCTCATCTAATTTTGAATGTATGATTTGAATTGTAGGAAAGCACTAAACTTGATACAGTATTTAATTCAAGAAAACCCTAATGACTGCAACACTGTTACCGAGCTTGGCTTTCCGCGCATCATGACACACCTCGTCACAAGTGAAGATCCAGAAGTACGTGAAGGTGCATTAAGGGGTCTTTACGAGCTTACCAAGGACAAAACAGGAAATTCAGATAATACCACACACGGAGATGATGAGAAATTAAAACAAGTTCTTCAAGAAAGGATTAATAACATCAGCATCATGTCATCTGAAGATCTTCCTGCAATTAGGGATGAAAGACAACTTGTAGACTCACTATGGGCCGCGCATTATAATGAACCGTCTTCCCTTAGAGAGAAGGGACTTGTGGTTCTACCTGGTGAGGATGTTGACGTACCGCCACCGGATGTTGCTTCGAAAATGTTTCAGTCTCCACTAAGAGGCTCGAACCGGCCGTCGAACAATGATGATAAACCTGAAAAGAAGGATGCACCTTTGCTACTTGGCCCGTGAAGCCATGTCTCTAGTTGATTTAAATGTGTTGGTTCCCATAGATGCTCATGACGTTGGTAACTTGGTATTTTCTTTTTGGATATTGTTTCTTGTCGATACTTGTAACCGTATCAAGTATTTGTGCTGTTATATTTACATTTATGTTGATGGAAGATTTTGGTCTAGATATTTAGCCTCCTGATCTTAAACATAAGTTTAGTTTACAATAATCCTATAAATTATCAACTCCAGACAAATAGTGTACCTTACCCTAATGTCATTTCCACCACTGTGGCCGGTGGTTCGCGGCCTGTGCCCTCAAACTATCGCAAACTTCAAAACCTATATATTTGGAGTTCAAACTTCCTAGATAATTATAATACCTCGATTTTATAGGAGAGTATACAGATGGTGAACTTTTGGTGTCAAAATTTTCAATTATGAGACAGGTTTTATAATTGTATTGACTTGGACCGTAAAGTCAATACCACGGAGTAATAGGAAAGAACAATTGTCAATAACTAGGTTCACCAGCGAATTCCAATATTCATTGGAAGCTCGTATGAAACCGATATATGCTAAATGTCATATTTGGCTTGAAATTTGTTCAAAATTTTGTTTGTTGTGAAATGAAGTGGGTTGAAAATTGAGCAAGAACTTGTTTTTGTCGTGTATTTCTATCCGAATGGTGAATTCATCAAAATATAAGTTCAACTTCACGAGATTGAAGATTAATAACAGTGCCGTTGAATATCATACTACAAGTCGGAACTCGTAGGATAGCAAAAGGCTTGCAAGTATATACTTTGTTTATTTGATATATGAAAAATAGCCAAAATTACATGATGTAACGTTAAAATGCCAAACACGATGTAACGTTAAAATGCCAAACACAGTTGAAAAAGGACTACATATGTTATCTTTATGAAACTCATATGCCGGATTGGACGTATAGCAATTACCATATGTTCAATGATTCACATATTGAACTTTATTGTGCCCTTAAAATGCCAAACACACATGAAAATTTGGTGAACAGAAGTGAAGCAATTTCTGGACATCTTAAAGTACTATGGCTAGTTTAGCACAGAGCTTTTTAGCTTCTTTGAAAAAAAACTCATATTTAAACAACAACAACAATACCCAATCCAACGAAAGTGTGGTATGGGGGAGTTGAGTGTAGACAATCATTCCTCGTACCCTAGATTAGAAGGAAGTCACTACTCCACCCGCGGGTATAGAACCCGCGCCTAGATAAGGTCGTCCCTCCCTCTACTCTAGCGCAAAAGAGATTGGTTCCTAAAGGACCTCCGGCCCGAAGAGCTCATAAGAACGAAATAGAGAGGGCAAATGATACGTACCTGTACGAGTAATGAGCGCCTAGCAGGAAGCAACCATACACAGTAACCATAAAGGAGATACATATAGCAGTAATGCACAACAGTAGGGCAAAGAGCATGAATAAAATAGTGCACATAACCATTTAATTTCAGGTAGACATACAGACAAACAAAATATATATATATATATATATATATATATATATATATATATATATATATATATATATATATACCCACACAGACACACACACCGATATATATATACCACACGAGAGCATGAAAAAAAAAAAAAAAAAAACTCATGCTTAAACGTAAATACATATAGATACATTCGTAGATATATATACCTAGGTACAGATACAAGACAGACAAACATACATACACCAATACATGCACTTAGATACATAGATACATATATAGATACAAACATATACATCGGTACATATATATAGCCTAAAAACATATACATAGATACAAAGGCATATAAACCATGTAGAGGGGTATAAATAGTGTGGTTATTGAATATCTAGTTATAGTTATATATGTAGTTGTATAATAAAAGTAACTAACACAATGGAAAAAAAAAAAAACCTACTCAATAATTCTAATTCTACTCCTCCACAGGCTCCTATCAGAAGTCATGTCCTCCGTGAGTAGGAGCTCTTTCATGTCAAGCTTCAATCTATCCTCCTCCTACGTCTAGGTCTACCCCTTCTCCTTACGCTGCCAACGGCGAGGGTCTCGACTCTCCTAACTGGGGCTAAAAGTGGGCGCCTCCTAACATGCCCAAACCATCTAAGTCGTCCTTCCCTAAGTTTGTTGATGATGTTCCCAACTTCCAATTTCTCCCTAAAAACTCCATTTGGTATCATATCTAGCATGGTCTTACCACACGTCCATCTAAGCATCCTCATTTCTGCCACCTCCATCCTCCTCTCTTGGGCCTTCGTCATTGGCCAACACTCTGATCCGTACAACATGGCTGGTCTAATTGCCACCTTAAAGAATTTACCTTTCAGTTTAAGTGGGACCTTCTTGTCGCACAACACCCCTTTCGCAGCCCTCCACTTCAACCATCCTACTCGTATACGATGCGTCACATCCTCATCTATCCTTCCCGAAATGTGAAGCATCGAGCCTAAATATCTAAAGGACTCTTGCGGGGGTAGAATCTGATCCCCAATTCTGATATCCACTATATCGTCGTGTTCCTCTTCGCCCCCCTTGAAATCGCATCTAAGGTACTCCGATTTAAGTCTGCTAATCCGTAGGCCATTTGATTCTAAGGCGATCCTCCATTGCTCAAGCCTCCTGTTAAGCTCATCCTGAGAATCCGAAACTAATACAATATCGTCGGCGAAAATCAGGCACCATGGGATGTTGTCTTGTATCCTATGAGTCAACTCGTCTAGGATCAAAGCAAAAAGATAAGGGCTAAGGGCAGATCCCTGATGTAAACCAACCTCTACCGGGAAAAACTCTGTATTTCCTACCGTCGTACGTACACGAGTCTTCGCCCCCTCGTACATATCTCTAATAGATCTTATATATCTACTTGGGACTCCCCTAGCATTAAGAGTCTTCCAAATCAGCTCACGCGGGACACAGTCATATTTAATAAAAGGTTCGTTAAATTAAAAGAGCATTAACACCTAGACTAGTGGAAAAAGCTAAAAGTTAAAAACTAATCGAACTAGCGTTTGAGAAAAATCTCCTAGCTTTTTGTCATTTTACTCTTTGATTTAAGAATTTCGATTATTCTGTCAAACACCTAGATACATATAAAAAGACCAAACAACTATCAGCTACAAACTACAAGCTACCAACTATATCATCAATTCTTCCCAAAGGCGTGGGTTGAAATTGAACATAAATAGAGGAAGAAAAATATGAGAAGAATAAGAAATGGAATGCAATTAATCTGCATACTTGTATCATATTATGTTTGCAACACAGGTATGTATTGTTTCATGAAAAAAAAAAAAAAAAAAAAAGACAATTAAACAAGAAGCATCATGAGATCATTAATGAGGAGCAACACTTTCTCATTCATTCATGACTGTGTCCTCTGCTGTTGGTGTAGCGTTCGCATCTATTCAAAAAAACATGTCAGATAAATATAAATAAGATATCAGAGTACATTAAAACTTATCCATCATTGTATATACAGTGATGGTAATCGTGCACTGAAAAGTACGATTTTCAGATAGTACGTGCCAACTCAAATGTTGCAATCGTAAAGGACTGAGAAAGTAGCATTATATCGTATTTCCGATTTTCCAGTGAAAATAAAAGTATAAAGCCAAACAAAGAAACAGAGCCAAGTACCTTCTCCATCTGTAGGTGCACAAGGAGATTTCCGATATCGCGTTTGCTGTTGAGTTGGCTTCACAACACATATATACCAAAGGTCAACAATTTAGACTCTCATTTGACACACTATCTAGACACTCATATTGGATAAAAAAAAGGACTACAATAATTCTTAAAGACGATAACGTATAAACTATAAAGGAAACTGATCCAGAATCAAGTTTCATTGGGCTCCATCGGACACGTTATAAGAACAAGCAGACCAGAACGCTATTGCACATAGATCACTACCTCATATGATGGACACAAGAAGATTTGTGTCAGCACAATGCAACCCATACACTGTGTACCCATTTTGACCCATTACCAAACCTCCCCATTTTGTCACCTCTAGTAGAATACCAGCAATCCATTCAATGGTGTTAAAGTGCTAATATTTTTTCATAACTACAGGAAGAGAAAATAATGATTTTCTTACTTGTAGTTTAGGGCGAAGTGCCTCAAGAGGTCCTTTGGGCTTCTCTACACCTTGCTGTCAACAGCAACATTATATTTTAGGTCAATAAACGCAAGCAGGTATTAAAAACTTGCAAATTACATAAGTGACAAACTTATAATGAATAATAGTAGTCAGAAAAGGCTGCTGAGTTGTGCTCAGAAGAGATGTACCTTTCCCAAAGCCCAATCAGCTGAATCAAAATAAGCTCGTTCATGATCCTAACATCAAATTCAATGTCTTACATGAGACCACCAAAACATAAAATTTAGTTACATCAAGTAGCTTTAAGGTAGTCGGATATGTCCAATATTTTACCTTAGAAATGAGTGGGGGCTTTTTTGGCACAATACCTCCATACTTCTTCTTGATGACTTCCTCCTGATGAAACACAATATAGTGAAACCAAAAGTTATATACTGTGTATTACAACCAAGGATATCAGGAATACAATATATGCACAGTTACAAAATCTTACCTCCTTCTCTGGTGAAGCCTTAGATGTGTCCTCCATTTTTTTACACTAGCAAGTGTGCACAAGCTGCAATATAAAACCACATTCTTTCCCATCAATATATATTTGAGTGCACAGAGAAGCGGTAAGAAGATAAAGTTAGAAAAAGAGTAAACCATGTAAAACTCCTATGAAGGGTTAAGAAAATGAAGTTAAAGAACTAGTAACTACACAAAGATAACACATGCATCGTCTGTACATTCAGGTGACTCTAAAAAAACTATACAGTGTCCGAAAGAGAGATCATCAATAGTAAATGACAAAAATTGATGGTTATTAATTCACATAATAAGTCCTTATAAGCAATATTAACATAACCCAAGACATCAATTAGAAACACACATCCAACTTTACATATAAACTAATCACTATACTTCAATTTCGCTCTATTTGGTGCTCATATACATACTTATCTGCATGTGAGTAAACACGCACACACAAACACATACTTGCATGTGTCAAATCCTTGCAGATTTCCTATCGTCCTCAAAAGCTACGTTTAGATTTACTATAATTTTAACATTTACATGCAAAGTCATAGTTGAAATTATTAATAATACATCTGCAAATCCTTTAAACTTTAAATTCTTGCACACATGCATACACATACAATGAAGGCAACTTCATCAGGCCACATCTTAAAGCCAAACCAAAAATATACACACACTTCCA
The DNA here is from genome assembly GCF_046630445.1 of Rutidosis leptorrhynchoides. Taxonomy (NCBI): domain Eukaryota; kingdom Viridiplantae; phylum Streptophyta; class Magnoliopsida; order Asterales; family Asteraceae; genus Rutidosis; species Rutidosis leptorrhynchoides. The sequence continues at coordinate 127,905,341 of NC_092336.1, forward strand.
TCATATTCTTACGAGATTGATATATTTTAGCTTATCTCAATCCATTTCTACTTTATAATGTACAAAAGAATAGATAGATAGATATGTTAACAAATATTTGTTGATACAACAATTTACGTTAACTAGTTACACAATTACATCACATACAACTATCTGATATCCTTATATCATTCGAGTTCCGAAACTTGGCCGTATAACAGACACATTAAATCGAGATCACGCTTAATAACTCGAATTACATGACCTAGCATTAATTTACAGCAGCATCAGTTACAACAAAATAAAACAGTCATTATCCAAATATCCAATCATATCATGCAATGAGCTCCGTGAACATCTAAATAAACCACCTAGGGTTCACATTTACCAAATCATATCATATTATCGGTTCAAATTTAAGCTTCTAACAACACATGAATACAAAATTACGGCTATAAATCGTACATAGATCATCAAATATAAATAGCTAATGATTCATTCCAGCAATTCAACAAATCATTGAGTTAATCATCAAATAATTACAAAAGTATCGTTCAAACACGATGATGTCATCTCAACGATTCGGATAAGAATATATAGACACTGTTTATTTACGGATAGCAAAGCATTAAGAAATTGAAAATAAACGATATAAATTGAATGATGAATTCGATTGAACGTAAATTTTTACCGATGAATAAAAAGCTGCTGGAAAAGGTTGAAGCTAATTTCCGATTTACCGTCGATCGAGAATGAAAATACTGTATTGAATAATTGAAGAAGATTTGCCCTCTATTAATTCTCGTTTTATTTATTTATTATTTAATTATTAAAAAGTTAATTTATTATTAATTATAATTAACACGTTTCATTACCACGTATTTAAGACTGACTTTTGGGGTTTGACTGCTTCATTAACACGTTTTCTTTTGACAAAAAAAGTATTTAAATGTGAAGCGCTTTCTTTGAAGTGTCGATTATTTAAAAAATAAAATATACTTGGTAAAATGGGATTCGGTTTGCTTTTCAAAAGTTATGACCAGTTTGGGAATCACACCTCTTCGGGTTAAAAAATTGGCTATGTTAGCCAAATGGTGGGTAAGGATGAATTCTAACAAACAACAATTATGAAAGTCGATTGTTGTAAATTCGTTTGGTACTTCCTTTCGCGATAAAATTATGAACGATGTTTCTACATAACAATTATCACCAATTTGAAGGGACTTAATCAATTTACAGAAGGTTGATTTGATGGTAAATATTATGAGTTCAAATTTATGGAAGTGGAAGGTTGAAAACGGGGCAAGTAATTTTTGTTTTGGCACGATTCATAGGTTGACAGCAGTGTATCAAAATATGAGTTTCCTTCTTATTTTTGATTTGCGCAAATCAATTTGCTACTGTGTGGCAATGCCGCCTCCCACTTACTGTTGATTTACTACGTAATACAAATAGGATTGTGTTTGCATCTCCCTCATCCACTACCTCTTTGCGATTCAATTAAATCCACGGATTTGCATAATGTCCTTGCAAATATTAGGCTTTGTCGATAATGAACTCGATCAAGTGGTGTGGTCGACTGTTCCAAACGAAATCAATTTCGTAGCCAATGCAATAAGGATTATTATGTAGTCGTGTAATTTTGTTGCTCCTTGATGTTTTGTCAACTTATATAATTAATGATGATAAAATAGCTTAACCAATTAGACAAACAAGTACGAGAAACTAAAACATGATCATCATATTAGCAAGGATTCCACAAAGTTCGTTCCGTAGGGAGTTGGTTGATTGTGATTATGAAAACACTAATAATTATCCCAAGTAAAAGGGGGTTTTGAGAGAATTTTGATATTAAACTAACCTTGTAATTAACAAGTATAGTAAACTAAATGAGAATTATCAATTAACTAAAACGTGTCCACTTATTTGATCCACTCTTAGTATTATATTACCCTTTAACACTTTGTTACCCGCTAAATGTTCAATAACATATAGTTCCAATTCGGTTAGTTAACCTTCATAAAACCTCAATCGATTAAAGTAATTAACTCGCATACTTTTCCTTTAAAAGATCAAACTATGTTTGAATAAATCATTAAGACTTGATCTCGAGTTAAATTCACATAAAACTCTTGAATCACAATAATCACTTGGAACGAATAAACACCTGTATGTTTGACTATAAGTTTTTTAAAAACCAATTGAAACTAAGGCACAATCACTTGAAATCCTTGTGTCAGTTGTCTATATTACCTTATGGTGTTGAAGCAAAGATCATTTCACAAATCAAATCACTAAGACAAGTCAACAACATTTGTAATTAAAATAAGTTTAAAACAAAAGCATAGCAATGGATCTTTCAATCAAACACAATAACCAACTCAATCAAACATCAACTATCATAAATTTGGGCAAATCCATACATAGAATTTCACAAACAAGCAAACACTAAGAATCCTACCATAACATCGCTAGATAATCATCAAACAAGATAAAATAAGAATAAGTAGTCATCATTATTACAACTTAGATGAGAAAATGTTAGGAATAGAAATTCCTAGTGATTAATAGATATATGATTGGTGATTAAGTAGGCTAACTTTTATGATTAAGTTCTTAATTGTAAGGAAATGGTATGAGGTATAAATACCATTTCCATCCCTTAGAATCATAAGCCTTCCCATTCCTTTTACATACACTTACACCTTAAGTGTGTGTTTCCCCCAAATACTCTCTCAAACGCATTGAGAGACTAGTGATTAGATGCAACATTAACTTGATCATCATCAAGCTAATAGTTGAAGAAAGCCGTGGATCAATTTTGGTATTGATTCCATTGGCATTGCATTGTATAGATCATAGTTACAGAATCAATAAACAAGTTTCTTCATACTCAGATTCTGTTCTTATTCATATTCATATATTCATCATCATCATACCTTCTGTTATTAATTGGATCATCTCTAGAAACACGAATCGAAGATTAAATAGAGAATAACACGTGGTATCATAGCAGAACAACTGCTGTTGATCAATCTTTGCTTCTGATTCGTTGTTAAGATTTACAGATTCATGAGTTCTTAGGGTTTCAAGTCAAAGTTTGTCAAATTTGAGATTATTTGCAGTTCTAGAGCTACTTAGATCAATCTGATTAGTGATTTAGGTTCTTAAACAATCATTCAAACTTCGTTAATCACCTAATCTGATCTACAATCAACAAATCAAAAGAATCATCGAGTCAAAGTTTTCATAAAAGTCAAACTGTTTTGGCGCGTTTTTGAATCAGTGATTTTCGATCAAATCTGAGGTTATAAAAAGTTTTCTGATCATCATTAGTTAGATTCTTCAAATTTACAGCGTTTAATTTGGTCTATTGATACGATTTTTGTCAAAAAATTCAGTTTACAATATTTTTTTGTCATAGATCAGATCATAACAGCAATTTCTTCATGTTTTAGGATCAAATCATGAATATTAAGTGTTAATCGCTTGTCTACTAACATTTTGCAATCAAAATCAAGTGATTTACCTTAGATTTGAGCATTTTCAGTCGTAGCTCCGACGTCAACCGCCGTGAGTCTTCATCGGAAAGTTCATAGTTGTCAGAATCTGCTACTGGTGTTCTTCATCAATCTCACTCGTATTGAAAGTATCATTCGCACGATTGTTTGTACGGCTGAGGGTGAACCAAACGTTTGAAACATCACCTGTACGATCTACCACACGTGTGACATCACTCGTATCTCCACTCGTATTGAACGATCTCCACTCGAAAATCATCCTCATACGTTTTATTCATCACTCGTACGAGTTATTATTACTCGTATACCGTCAGTCGTACGTTTGATTCACTCGTACGTTTGATTGGAGATATTAGTGCTCTAGTTTGTTGAATTGGGGAAGAACGTAATTGGGAAAGAAGTCGTGGTGAAGTCACGTGATCAAAAGCTGCAACATTGCTTATCAAATAAACTAGTTCAACCACGTATCCATATTAACTCATTACCAAGGCCCACTTCATTAAAAGATTAATCTAACAAAAACAAAAATACACGTTTTCATCGACGTTTATTATTTTTGTTCAAGTTTTTGTACACACATCTCACAAATATTTCACATACTTCACTTTTATATTCTTTTTGGGACTAAATCTCTCATGACCCAATCTGCGCACTAAAGTTTTGATTAGGACCATTAATTTTTTAAATCAAAAACTTTTTCAAACTTTTGTGTATTTGTCGGATTTTTAGTTTTTATCAGGTCTTTACGGGAAAAACTCGATACTTTTATCAAATTGACTCCGAAAGTCAATTAAGTGACCGATATTCGATAGTTTTCTATATTTTCGGTTTTTCACGTTTTTGTAAGTTTTTGCAGGTTTTTCGAGGACTATTTGATTTGTTCACTAATGTCTCACCTAAATTCTTCCGCTGCTCAAACTCAAACTTCGGAACCTACACAACCTACTTTTGAACAAGAACGTGATCACAAATATGGACTTTGTTCTTGTTGGTGCACATACAAGACTCGATCGAAGACGTTTTCGTGTGCATTCAAACTTTTTGAAAACTTTATTTCAAACAAGAGTGATTTGGTTGATTCAACGAAATTGACAATGGAGGTTTCCGAGATGGCTAACCTGATTAAAATGCTTGAAATGAACGAAGTTCAATTGAAGAAACAAATTTCAACACACGAAGCAGAAATGAAAGCAAAACTGAAGAAACAAGATGATTCGTTTGACGAGGAACGCATCAGACTTCAGAATTTGTATATTCATCTCAAAGCTGAACATAAGGTTGCCAATGAAACCATTCACTCTTTACATGCTGAAAATAGCAAGTTAATTGCTAAAAACAAAAGTTTTGCTATTTCACAAGCTCAACGAGATCCAGACATACTTGTTTTACAAAACAAAATTATTGATCTTGAGTCTAATCTCGTCAAGCAAGCAAAACAATCTGAACTTGAAAAACTCATCTTGATTGCTCAATCAAAAGATTTTGAAACTAAATGTTTGAAATACAAATCCGATCAAGTTATTTTAAACTACAAAATCAATAAACTTGAAAGTGATTTAAATTCACAAAAAGGATCTTTTGAGCACGAAAAACAATGTTTAATTCAGAAAATCATAGTTCTTGAGTTGCAAGAGAACTCGTCGCACCGTTTAAAACCTAAAATGGTGTCGATAGGTGTAAATACCTCATCTCTTGATATGCCTCCGATCACACCAAAGACCGTTAAGAATGTTTCTATTGGTGTTCAAACGACTATTTTAGAGGCCTCCGTAAATGATTCATCGTGTGATTTAAAACATCAAATAAATGATTTGCAAAAGCAATTGACTATGATAGAGAAAGCACATCAAGAACTTCAATATAAACATTTGAGACACCATCCTAGGGTTAAAGCTGAACAAGCTACCACTTACACTCCAAAACCCAAAGTGTCAGTTGGTACCCAAGTTTCAATTCCCGAGAAAAATTTGTCCAATACTCCAATGTCTGCACCTAAGTGTGACGCCCCGTACAAAACCATCGTGTACGGATCATCAACAACAAGATCATTACAAGGTCAAAAACTATATGCTGTTTGAAAACCAGTTTTGCATTCATGAAAAGATAACGTTTTACAAAAGATAATGTGCTTCCTATGAATAGAAACATAAACATAAGTATGTGACCCAAAGGACGTTACAAAGCCATTGTTTGAAAATAACATAAATTAGAAATGCAGAAGAAAAGTTCCATGATTGAGACATCTCTAAGTAATGCAGCGGAAATCTAACACAGCAGGTCCATAACAGCAAGTCTATTACACCAAGACAGCAAGTCCATTACACCAAGACATCAAGTCTAACAGCGGAAGCAACAACGTCTAAGCACCTGAGAAATACATGCTTAAAAAGTCAACACGAATGTTGGTGAGCTATAGTTTGTTTGTAATCAGTAATGTAATGTAGGCAACGAGATTTTAGTGCTTCAAACCAGCATTTCAAATCAGTATTTCAAATTAGTATGATAAAGTATATGCTTATCCGTGGGCACCCGGTAACTAACTTAACGTAATATTACCCCCTAAAAGTACACTTGGCGAGTGCGTAAGTTTACAAAGTATTAAACACCCATTAAATGCTAGCGCGACTAGCCCGAGTGGGGATGTCAAACCCTATGGATCCATATCTAAGATTCGCGTTCACCGGTTCAAAGACCAATAACTAAATGTTACCGATCTAAGGGGAAAGTTTATGCCGTTGTATAACCCACACATATATAAAGTTTAAGTACTCGTGCCTAGTATGTAAAACGTAAAAAGCGCATGTATTCTCAGTCCCAAAATAGTTAAAGTAAAAAGGGATGCTATAACTCACAGTGAATAAGCAGTAAAAGTCGTCACGAAAGTGTGCAAGTAGTAAGTCGGTTCGAAAGGTCGTCAACCTAAGTCAAAGGTTACTAGGTCAGTAGGTTGTCCTCATAAGTTCTAATAGTGCATAAAATAAGTTTAAGTGTCATCATCATCATCATTCATCATCGTAAAAGCTAAGTAAGTTTAACAAGTTTAGAGGTCGAAACAATAGGCTGAATTTGATCAGCTGCTACAGCCTCTACGTAAATCAAAAAGACGTAAAATCAGTGGATATGGTTCCGTATGGGAGTCCTCTAGTTGCTGACCAATTTTCAGAACCAAACTCGTCTTAGTTTGACCGTGGCGACGGTTTAAGTGCGAGTAGGTCAGAAATTTCAGCACAACGTTACAACGGCGTAGTGACTTTCGGAGGGCTATAAATCCTAAACCGTATGTCGGATTAAGTCGAGGCCTAAACAAAAAGTCATCTAATCGAAACGAAATAACTGAAAATCAATTTTCCAGAAGTCCAGGAATCTGATCCAATCCCAAAAAACAGTAACAAGTGCTCCGGTGGGGTTCTTGGTGCTTAATGCTCATTACGGTTCTCATCCTTGATGCTTGTAGCTTCAAGTGTACAACTCGTTGATGGGTTAGCATCACCTTGACCAAGATTCTACCATCAACACACAATATGTTAAGACCAAGTAAGAACACAACTCATTTAAGAGTCTTAGATGGATGATGAACCAAGGTTACATCATATCCTTAGTCTTAACACAATTACAAGTTCCATTTACAACTAAAGCTACAAACTTTACTTCAATCAAACAAGTATGAACATAATCTAAATCAAATAAAGTGATGGAACCCTAAGCTAGAGAGCTTGGATCCTTTTCACACAAGTTATAAGATTACAAAGCTAAAAAGCTTGAACCTTTGGTGTTCTTGAAGACCTTGAAGCATAAAGCTTAGATCTTTAAGTTACATGAAGACCATAAACACAAGTTTTAATATTTATAACAAAGTAATGAGATCATAAGTTAGAAAACTTAGATCCAACAAAAGATATGAAGATTCAAGCTAGAAAGCTTGCATCTTGGTTGTTCTTGAAGATCTTGAAGCATAAAGCTTGGATCTTTAAGTTACATGAAGATTACAAACACAAGTTTGAATCCTTATAACAAAATAACAAGATTAAAGTTAAAAGATTTAGATCTACAAAGTAGGTGAAGATTCAAAGCTAGAAAGTTTGAATCTTCCATGTTCTTGAAGGATTCAAATCCATGTTTGAATCTACAAGATGTAATCAAGATCAAAGCTAAAAAGCTAGATCCTTAGATGATGATGAGGATCACGTGAAAGGGAAGGGAAGAAGAAAAAGAAAAATCAATTACTTACACTTTTTAGAGAGAGAAAGACTAGAGAAAGAATTAGAGAGTAAGTGTGTGTGAAATGCAAATGAGAGCAAGTGTAAAATGGATGAATCAAGGCTTGTATTTATAGTGTGGTGATGGTGGTGGTGGTCTTCCAAAACCGTGGGCATGGGGGGACAAAAGGGGAGACAACTTTTGCTTTTTGATTAATGGTTGTCTAAAGTTGGTGCTTATGTTGGGATTTCATGCAACATTAAGGATAATACTTGACAAAAATGCTAGCATGTTCCCTCTAATAAATGGGCATTGGTCTTACTTATTAATGGGTCACTAGTTACTTATAATTGGGCTAATTAAATAGTCCACTAACTAGTGTAGGGTGGGCTAAAGTCCAACAAGGTAGAAAGTCCAACAAGACTAACTAGTAAGCATAAGTAAATTACTAAGCGTAATTAAGCATCCAAAAACCCAAGTAATTGTTATTATAAAATAACAATTAGTATTTCGTAGTCATAATATTCCGATTATGACCAAAGTTAAACATGTACACAGTACGCAGTTCGTTTTAAACGTCAAGTGACACCAACGGTCATAAATGCTTCCGGGGATCAAGTTAAGTACCCTACGTACTTAAAGGCACGTTTTAACATATAAACGAAAGTAATCCATATGTAGTAAGATCCCAGAGTATAATATAGCTCAGTACGAACAAATAGGCAGTTTCGTGAAAGCACAAAGCACAAAAGCAAGTCAAAAAAGCCGGGTCGTTACATTACCCACCTGTTAAAGAAAATTTTGTCCCGAAATTTTGAGGAGTGACCAACAATGGTACCGTGTTTGAATAAGAAGGAGCGTATCAAAGTTCTGAGGGACTCGTGAGCTCAGAAGTGAGCTATTTACCTTGAAAGGTACTTGGGCGTATAAAAGTAAGAATAGGTATATGCCATTAATTAAGTCTCTTGTCCTAAGAGATCAACAGTTTGGTTTCGTTTCTTGCTAACACGAATATGTCATCCGAATATATACCCACAAAAGGAAAGATGATGTTTTTAGCCTTACAGGCATCTTCAGTAAGCTGGATGCATGGAATGCATCATGAATGTTACCAAACTCATATAAAATATTGAACGCTTGTGTCACAATACAAAGCTGACAGGTAGAATGGAAAACATGGTGATCATAACCATGCGATTTGATGTCTGGATAGTGTTAGCCACGGATTTTGTACTAATCCCTTAATTTTGGAAGGAGACCATAGGTATGAAGAATCCGATATTTAAGAATGTTTCATTTGACTAAATGAACTGAAATTTTAGCTGAAAGTGACTAATCGGACTTATATGCAATGCAAGCCATATTTATAATGTCTTCAGGATGGTCTGAATGAACAATGAAGGATATCGCCCAGTTTACCATACTGCAGGTGAACTTATCCTTAGATGGAATGGAAGCATAGTTCCATATTGTAACTTTATCCTTTCAGTTACATGTTGAAGTTAGGGTTAACATCGACTAGAACAACATATAGTTGCAACCAACGAAGGAAGGAATGTGTAGAGTAACCATATTCATGTTACAGACGTTTTAAGCAGTCCCTTCCAAGAGGATAACAAGATTCATAGATTTTTAAAGTATTTTATATTACATTTCCGAAAGAAAATCACACGAAAGGTGTAATCTTTGAACGGGAGTGAACTCTTCGAGCGAATTGATCCGAATTTATCCTTATACTTAAGGGGATGCGCGGATTAGAAGATATGTGAACCCTGGATCATAAAGAATGGTTTACTCCAAGTGGAAAGAATCCCCAAAAATGATTTCTTGTACCTCAAAATAATGAATCCTAGAGATGACGTTTACGAGGGTGTTGTGATTAGTCGTGAAATATTGAGAGTAGAAACCCACTTAGTGCCTTTCCTACAATAGGGTGACCACTAAGTATACCCCAGAAAACTGATTTATCGACCCGCGTTTTTGCCATGTCTAACCTTAAAAGGAACATTTTACGAGCGCAGAGACTTCCTAACAAATTTCGTAAATCTGCCATCCAAAGTGGCTCAAGAGTTTTTAACAAAGATCTTGATGGTCAGTTTCATCCCTAACGGAGGGCGAGAAGAAGTGTGATCCATACATGGTGTAGTTTAATACGAAAACCTTTAATAAAATCAACCGAGGAAGTTTTGAAAACCTTTAAACATTTGATGTGACAACATAAACGGAATGAAGTTCCTAGTAAATTTAGAAGTATGTACGACGCGTACCATTTTGCACAAAACTATTTGACTTAAGTTAAACAACTCAATAAAGAAGTGGATTTTAAATAATGTGAAGGTATAACTTAGTATGTACTAACCAAAATAGGTAAGGGTAAACTTATTAACTTCATTATATATGTACATATATGATTTTATAAATCGCATAAGTGACAGAAATTTTTTTTATTACTTTTGTTTGTCCATAAATCTCGTGAGGACCTTACAATAAACAACGTGTAAAAATTTTGATAAACATAGTTTTTCGTATTTCAGAGGTTACGAGTTGAAAAAGTTCGAGTGAAAAATCTTTGAATCATCGGTTGTTATGTTACTAGGTAATGAAAACTAATGAATTAAATGTAGTTTTGATGATTATCAGGGACTTAAGTCTTTGGCCCAAAAATGTTCACGTGCGAAGCCGTTGCTAAAAAGTGAGGTATGAAGGATAGAGTATGAGGATGAGAAGTTAATCGCTTCTTGACTTTGAAAGATGCCAAACAGGTTATGACTAATATTAAAGTCGAAATACTGATGGTGTTAATATCACTAAATGAGAATCCCTTGGAATAAGTCAGGACTTAGAGTTATGTAAGAAAGAGCATCGCTCCAACGGGTGTGGCCAAAAGCTCTGCATGACGTGGTAGTAAGTGCCTTCATCACATACACACACATGAATCTCTCAATTTTGACGGTTATAAAGTCTTCATGATGACTTGGATACGAATAAGTAACGAATAATTTTATATAATAAGCAATGAAAATTATATAGAAATCGTTAGGGTGACAATGTAAGAAAAGAAACGAAGTTCTTAGTAAATATAGACTTACTCTAAGTAGAATATCTTTTGATTAAAAGAATTGATTTTTAAAGGTGAAAGTAAAATTTCACATCTACTAGTCAAAAATAGTAATTGTTTACTTTATTATATACGATTTCTAAAATTTGTACGGATGGCAATAAAATAAATTCATTTTTATAAAACTTTGACAGACAAAATTTTGGCAATAAAATTTGTACAGTAACATAGTATGTGAAAAATTTTGGCAGACAAAATTTTCATATTTCGAAGGTTACAAGTTGGAAAAAGATTGATAAGGATTGAGTAAAAGATTTTTTTGAAAATTTCGAGTGATATTTGAGGTAACGAAAACTATTGAATTTAAATGTAGTTGATGGTTATTAGTAGGGCATAAGTCCTTCGACCAAAAATGCTTAAGTGTAAAGTTGTTGCTTATAAGTGAGATACAAAAGGGAGAGTATGAGGATGGGAATTAGCTACCCATTGATTTTGGAAATTTCGTACTGGTATGACTAATATTGACGTAAGAAGGGTGATGGTGTTATTATCATCAAATAAGAAATCTCTCGGAATAAGTTAGGATTTAGAGTCGCGTAAGAATTAGTATCAAATAAGATTCCTGGCTAGTCCTTAAGATAGAATTTGAATTGCCGAAGTGACGGAATACAATTTCCTTTATGTATCATCGTGTAAGTTTGTCCATTGTATCGGTTTCTTTCATGGCTAAAAAGTGAGCAGATTTGGTGAGGCGATCAACGATAACCCAGATAGTGTCATAACTGCCTACTATTTTTGGTAGCTTCGGGATGAAATCCATTGTCATCCCTTCCCATTTCCATTGTGGGATCTCGGGTCATTGAAGTAACCCAAATGGTTTTTGGCTCACCATTCTCGTGAGGTATACGAATAGTCTTCTCACTATAAATAACTTTCGCTTTCATCCTTGAAAGCCAGTCCGTTCCAACTATTTCCTCAAAGCTTCCTAAATTGATGAGTATTAGGTTAATCCTAAAGTCCATTCCAACCATTACATCAAGCTTCCTAACTTGATGGGTGTTAGGTTAATCTTAAGGTTTATTCCAACCAATTCTTATCGCACTGCCGTGAAAAATTCTATCAATCTTCTCAAATAACATCGGCTTGTGCGTCGGTAACTAATCCTTTCTAACTACTACTTTAAAACTTCCAAGTTTAGTTGACATGAGGTCATTTCCAATGACCCACCTGTTAATTTTAAGGTACTACCTTAAATTACTCCTCTATCTCTGCCATCTTACCATTAGCTTGTCCTATAGAATACTTAACTCTCATGGTTGTTAATGGCTTATTAGTCATCACACTAAGGTTCTTAGATATAAGGTTTCTATCGCTCTAGTATTAAACAATTCCGAGATGATAAATCGTTGTGAAGAAACGTACCCTAACAAAAATCAGGATCCATGCGAGTCTCCATAGTTGAGATAACGATTGCTCTACCGTAAGTGAGCCCAAAGTTTTCCCTATTCAAGAACTTTTCCCTTAAGTGTCCAGGGTGTCTATATTTAAAACAAATTTTCGGGTTATCAATTCTGCAATCAAGCCCCTCCTTGTACAGTATCTGGGCTACATGTTTATTCTTTCCCTACCTCTAACAGACCAGAATGCGTATGCTCAAGTGATTCCTACCAAAATTTCCTTTGAATCACTTCATATTCCTTATATAGTAGCATTGGGACTTCTGCATGATTTACTTCAATATAATCACGCTGGCCTGGCGTCATTATATTGTACTAAATCGTACGTTCATTCCAATATTACTCTATATGGTCAATGTAACGTGATCACTTCATGTTCTACTCAATTTCATCTAACGGTGCTTTATCTATGCTATCTCAAAACCAAATCTACATAATTAATCTCACGGTTTCTCGGTGTGGGTGCGTAGGTTCCGTAGGTTATGCACCAATGCCTAAATGTCCCAAAATTTCTTCAAAATGTTCGGGTTCAGGTAACTTCGTTAGGTTCCTTTCTAGAAATTCAATTTGGGTCTCGCGTTGAGTTGTACATGTAGCAAGTAGTAATACGATATGTTTTGAGGCGACTCCCAAGTCTTTGGGTATGGCTGAGCATCAGTGGAAGACACTACGACCTTGTGAAAGGAGATGTCCTCCCGACTTCTCCAATCCCTAAGAGTGTTGGGGACCTAAGTCCATAAGTATTGTTAGATCGTCGAGTAGTGGGGAAGAATGAAAGAGATAAGTGACGGTCATGAAAGCGTACGGGATACGGGTCAACTTGCGAAAACTGAACAACCTTCTAATGTTCATACGTTTTATGTGGCTAATTAGAGTGAGCTCGGGGTATGGTTACTCCGACAAGTCCTCCAATATCTCCTCCTCTGAGGATCAACTCTAGTGGGCGTGTAATCCGAGGGGTACTCCTTTTAGATTGCATGAAGTAATGTTTCGATCTCTGGAACGGTAGTAACAGGTGGATTACAACACTATTTCTTAGGTTTAGACGAGTGGGAAAAGGGTTCAGAAAAACATTTGAACTAGGAAGGATAAGTTCTCCAAGTCGGCACAACGAATATCAGACATGGAGCAAGAGCGTAATCAGGCATAATAACTACAGCAGCCTAGATCGTCTACAGCAGTACATAGCATGGCAATAATAACAGTATTAAGCTGAAGTAAAATGCGGAAGCAGATAGTAGCATGCAGTAGCGAGGATAAGCAGTACCATACAATAAGTTTACATAGCAGTAAAAGTAAGCAGTAGCATGCAGCAAGTTCCGCAGAAACAAGTAAACAAGCAAGTTGTAGATTAGTCCTAATAGTAAATGCTACTCGGCCTGGTCTAGACTCACTAATGCAACCTAATTCCCTACCACCAATACTCTGATACCAAATGTGACGCCCCGTACAAAACCATCGTATACGGATCATCAACAACAAGATCATTACAAGGTCAAACACTATATGCTGTTTAAAAACCAGTTTTGCATTCTTGAAAAGATAACGTTTTACAAAAGATAACGTGCTTCCTATGAATAGAAGCATAAACATAAGTATGTGACCCAAAGTCGTTACAAAGCCATTGTTTGAAAATAACATAAATTACTAATGCAGAAGAAAAGTTCCATGATTGAGACATCTCTAAGTAATGCAGCGGAAATCTAACACAGCAGGTCCATAACAGCAAGTCTATTACACCAAGACAGCAAGTCTATTACACCAAGACAGCAAGTCTAACAGTGGAAGCAACAACGTCTAAGCACCTGAGAAACACATGCTTAAAAAGTCAACACGAATGTTGGTGAGCTATAGTTTGTTTGTAATCAGTAATGTAATGTAGGCCACGAGATTTCAGTGCTTCAAACTAGTGTTTCAAATCAGTATTTCAAATAAGTATGATAAAGTATATGCTTATCTATGGGCACCCGTGTGACGATCCTTCCAAATCCCTTTGGACGAATACATCATTCATTGATTTCATAGTGAGGTTTTGACCTCTATATGATACGTTTTGTAAACATTGCATTCTTTTGAAAAGGCACACCATAAATGAATATATAAATCTAAGGTTTTCGACGTCTGATGATTTCTACGTATAGACAATCACCGTATATAATAGTTTACAATACTACATCCGTTGACAATGCAGTCAAAATAAGATACATGGTGATGATTTTGTGAATGCAAAGTTGTCTTGAATAAAGCATGTATGACTCCATGCACATAGCTTGTATCACATATAAGCAAACAGCGGAAGACTTCTAGGAACCAGAGAATAAACATGCTTAAAATTGTCAACACAAAGGTTGGTAAGTTCATAGTTTTAATATTACGCATAATATGTATATAAAGGTGGATCACAAGATTTCAGTTGTTTCATCCAGAAACGTTTATCAAAAGATTCTACGTAATAGAGCACCCTGGTAACTGAACTTTAACGTCTATATAATAAGTACCCTTTGTATAATAATCTTAATAATACACGCAAACCAACGTATACGCTTCTCAAATAGCATACATCCGTTAAAAGGATAATGCTCTAGCTCGGACGGGGATGTCAAGTCCTATGGATCCATATACCACTATTCGCGCCCACCAGTTCTTATAACCGGCAGTTACTAGTTACCAAAGCTAAGGGATTTTCGGTTCAAACTCAGTGTAGAATTAAGCATGTACTTGTATCCATTGCGTTTAAAATATATTGCATGTATTCTCAGCCCAAAAATATATATTGCAAAAGCAATTAAAAAGGGAGCAAATGAAACTCACCTTAGCAGCACATAAGGTCATTCACCAAAAAGTGACCGAAACTCGGAATGCAAAAATTAACCGTAGATCTCAACCTATAGAACATATGTTGGTCAATAAGTGTCTATCAAGTTAGGTCAGGTCATAGTGTATCACAATCCTAATATAAGGATTCATTTACTCGGCTGGTAAATGAAAAGTTATAAGGATTCCTAATATAAGGATTCCTAATAGGTCAGGTCATAGTGTATCACAATCCTAATATAAGGATTCCTAATATAAGGATTCATTTACTCTTCTGGTAATATTCAAAAATCCAATTTATCAATCCTACAAACAAGTTGTTTAAATATTAATTGCAGATTCAAAAGCAATTCCAATTAACGTCAATCATAACTCAATTGACCATATCTTTTAATTCGTTCATCGAAATTACGCGATTTCTAAATGAAAAGTTATTGATTTTTCGCCAGCTTTCTAAAAACATGCATATCATATACCTTTTATCAGTAATATATGTATTTAATTCGTGATTCATCATAAACTGTTTAACGACAAAATTTAGCATACAAGCATGCATAAATATATATACTCGAGCACAAGACATGGATACACAATTAATATATAAAAGATAAGATATGAATGCTCACGTATCAATATTGTGATTCAATATTGCAGGAAAGTACGTAGACGTAATTGAGATGATAAACACTAGGTTTGACTTGCGAACAATACCCATGAGCATTACCTATAACCTCCATAACTATAACCCATAGTTTCCTTAGCTCTATCCCGCTCGAAAACTCGTTTTGAAAGTGATACGCTCATGACCTCGTCGTAGTATTTTATGTATATATACTACTAATAATAATATTAAGATTAATAATAATAATAATAATAATAGTAATAATAGTAATAATAATAATAATAATAATATAAATATAATAAATAATAATACGGAGGAATGAAGGAATGAAGAATGAATCAAAAATCAGAAGAAAAAAACGTTCGATTTATAGATGTTGGCCACCAAACACCACCATGTGATCGCATGGTTAATGTGAGGGGATGCCATGCGATCGCATGGATCCCTTTTCCAGCTCACACATGTTTTTAACTCTTCCTCGTCGACATATTTATTTATTAATATATAATATATATAATTTAAATTAATTAATTATATATTATATTATATTCTCGTGTATAAGTGACTTGTAACTTTTGTTCCGACAAGTCGTACGTCGTCACTCGACTTATGTCCCAGTTCTGGTTTTTCGAACGTCCTTTCTTACACTGAGAAAACTCGCATTTTACGTTTCGTGACACGTACCTTTGTCAATAATTAGACTTAAATTATTCATAAACTATATCACTCGAAGTGTAGCTTTAATCAATTAAGTGTTTTGGTTATTTACTTCTATAAATCATCGTCTCGTAGTATATACATATACACATTTTCATTTTGAAATAATGTTTTACTGTAGCAAAGTTACTGTAGCAAAGTTTTTTTACTGTAGTAAATAGTGATTTTTGAAAACACTGTAGCTTTTCGGGTACTGTAGTAATTCGAAAATACTGTAGCAAATTAGTATTTTACTGGTTCATCTTAAACGTTTTAGTTAACTTATCTAAATATCAATCAAATCAATAATCGAATGTTACTATCGTTTACTGAATAACTTGAAATCATATATATTTAAATAGATATATAAACCAATAAGTTTAATGTACGGTATCATGCAATTAAAACTTTGTTACGTTTTCAAGTTATAGTATATATATGTATCTATTTACATATAATTGTTCGCGAATCATTGAGAACAATTGAAGGGTATTTGAATAGTTCAAGAATTTTGAGATTCAGCTTTACAGACTTTGCTTATCGTGTCGGAAACGTTATAGATTAAGTTTAAATTTGGTCAGAAATTTCCTGGTCATCACAGTACCTACCTGTTAAAGAAATTTCGTCCCGAAATTTGAGTGAGGTCGTCATGGCTAACAATAAAAATGTTTTCATGAGGAATATGAGTTGATAAATAGAATTTTATCACCGTTGAATAATATGGACAAAACAATCCGATTACTCGAAGCGTATGAGGGAAGTTATCGTAATAGAGTGAAATGGAGAATAGAGATTCGTTTTAACTCTTGACGTAGTAACGATTGATTTCCGAAATTTAAGGAATAGAAAATCTTCATAATCTAAATAGGATTTGATTCTTCGGTAATTGCGGAAATTAGGATTTCCTTTGATTAAATGTGTAATCTGCCTCGATTGCTATGTCTGATATTTCGCTATAAATTAACCACTTCTGTTTCATTATTTTCACTACTCCTACATCTTCTTCCTTATTTCATACTTCCAAAAGATTGTGAAATGCTTCATCCAGTTCTGATTCTTGATATACTCCTAACTTTTATATCTGTCATTCTTCTTTTTCATCTACCACCAGAGGAAGTTATTTTCTTCTACCATTACCTTGAGGTTATAGTGTTTTTCATTCTCCCGTGTCTTTATATTGCTATACGCATTGATATACACGGTTTATAATTTCGGGGTTGTTATCGGGCTTTATATTCTCCATTATATTTCGGAGCTTCATTCTTTCGTTTTCTCTTCCCGACCTTAAGTCAAACGAATAATGGTCCAGAATTCGTAGGTATGGAGTTTTGGATGAACATAGTTAATGTTCTGAGAAGGTAATCGTAATGGCACGATCTTGATTTGTCAAATTACCAGAATATCCGGAAATGACCGAATCATCAAGAAAAATATTTTCTTGATATGTTTAGAGGTTAAATAGAATAAAAGAGTTATGTAACATGGTTCATGATGAGGGTGTGATCTGTGAACCTTTATCACATTCCATTAGAAACTCAGCATGACTTATTGTAATATAATCACGTTGATCAAGTGTCATTATATTATACTAACTCATGCTTCAATTCCCAACATTACTTCAAACATCCATTTTTTGAATTTTTCAGATTTTTGAAACTAAAATAGTTTCTTTTATGATGTAACACAGATAGCGCGAAGAGATGAATGATTTCAGATAAGAATAGTCATGAAGATATCTCCAGAAGTATCGAGGATATTTATAATGAAAGATACGATGATATCTTAGAATTTCTAATATCGAATGATGATGAAGAAGATTTGTTCGTAACTGATTTTGAGTCAGGAGCAAGGTATTCGTTAATGACTTCAGCAGATACTGAATCACTTGGATTCTTTGAAGGAAGGTTTAGTCTTTGTGATTTGTCCACAGCCTCCTTCATGTTTTGCTCAATTCGTTCTTCAGTACCAAATTTTCTCTTTTTCTGTGCTTTTCCAACACACTACTCTTTGTCATCAAACTTTTGACTGTTAAAGTCGTTTACAATTTTTGCTGCTTCATCAGCATTTTTCAAGATTTCAAGAACTAGTTCGTAGTTTAGGGTGTTTTTCAGAAACTTCACATTCGAAGTCTGTAAGTCTTGAAGGTAACGCTATATGTATATATATAACTGTTGCTGAAAAATTGCTACGAAATTCAAAAGACTGATTTTCTAATTCCCAGTAGTTGGTATGACAATTGTTGTTACAAGTTGTATATGGGTACTTGATAGAGTTTCAATGAATAATTATCATGATTTTTCGGAGAGGCTTAATGATCAATGAAGTTGTTGATAAGTTTACTGCTAATGTGGTGGAATATGAAAGGTTCCCCGGTAACAATGATGAAGGGGTAATCGTTATAATAAGGCTTATTCGAATGAACAATTGAAGGTGATTTGCTGGAGTGGTGACAAAACTGTCTATTTTGAAAAGGGATTGAAAAGTTATTTTAGCTAATAAATGCCAAAGGGTCTGACATGGATACGTGTTAAACTATGACTTTGATTTTGAGGTTTTTCAGGTACAAGACTGCGGTAACATGTGGTTGGATCATCATCTCGATGATTCATTATTTGAAGTGTCTTCAGGAATTTCGAGGTATTTGAACATAGATTGTAATCGTTAATATTCATATGATGTTCTAGGAATTTGAATGATACAAATACTTTTCTGGGTTCTATGATGTTCTAGCACAGTTTTGAAGTCAAAGTATAGCTTCGAAAGATGTAGGAATCTAAGAATGATGTCTTTTGTTAAATCTTGACTTGGATTTTGATTTGTCAAAATCAAAATACGTAATCAAATTTGGATGAGGATGGTTGCTTTGATTTTTATAAAAGAATATATATTGTTGTGAAAGTAGTGAGTATAGTTGATGATTTGTTGAATCAGAATCGAAGAATGTAACATATTAATTGTGAATTTATATATCTCTCGGGTATTACCTACCCGTTAAAATATTCTCACCATTATCAGTTTGTACAAAAGAATTTTCTTAATTACAATCTTTATGAAAATATACCTACATATATATTTTCCTTAGATGTAATCATGGATTTAATGAGTTAACATAATATTAATCTCATCTGGTTTTCGACTAGGACTAGAATATATAATCTCTAAAACTTTTAGAAACTACATATTCTCTGTAAAATATTTCTTCGATGAAGTTATGAATCAATACTTCATCGTTTGTTGTTGTTGGTATTCCTTTGTATCTATGGTGCGTATGACGTTGATGTTCGAGGTACAGATTGTGATGTTGAGGTGTGAGATGCGGATGTTGTTGTTGGTGGTGGTGATGGTACTGTTGGTGTTGCTGATGGTGGTACTGTTGCTGCCGGTGCTGCTGCTGGTGCTTGTAACCTTTGCACCACATTCTCCAAAGCCACTACCCGAGCGCGAAGCTCGTTGACTTCTTCTATTACACCGGGATGATTGTCGGTTCGGACAAGCGGACGAATAAGATTTAGAATGTGAGATAGTATATAATCATGACTAGATACTCTGGAAATGAGAGAGAAAATGGTATTACGAACAGGTTCGCCGGTAAGTGCTTCAGGTTCTTCGCCAAGAGGGCAATGTGGTGGATGGAAGGGATCACCTTCTTCTTGTCTCCAATGACTAAGTAAGCTACGAACCCATCCCCAATTCATCCAGAATAGATGATGGCTAATTGGTTGATCCATTTCGATTACACTGTCTTCGGAGTTCAGGTGAATATCCATATCGGAATAGCTGTCAGAATTTAAGGAATTTGAACTAGATACGTGATCCATCTTGTATAATCAGGGAATTGATTTTTGATATAAGATAGATTATAGAATTTAGATTGGTACTCTTCAATACATAATTTACATATGTATATATAATACCAAAATTCCGTAAATTACGGAGAAATTTTCGAAAGATGTCAGGAAAAGTTTACGGTAACAGATATGCTAAGATATGAATTTTGTCGGTACACTATCTATGCAGTAAATGCAGTAAGACGTGTCTAGACTTAGGAATGATAAGCAAGTAATTTTCGACGATAAATGGTAAGTAAAACTCGGTAAAAACAGATATGGTCATAGTTCAGACTCACTAATACATCCTAACTATTACCAGTTAAACACACTAATGCAAATTCTTGTTCCCTATGACCTCAAGCTCTGAAACCAACTATGACGATCCTTGAAAATCCCTTTGGACGAATACATCATTCATTGATTTCATAGTGAGGTTTTGACCTATATGATACGTTTTGTAAACATTGCATTCTTTTGAAAAGGCACACCATAAATGAATATATAAATCCAAGGTTTTCGACGTCTGATGATTTCTACGTATAGACCATCACCGTATATAATAGTTTACAATACTACATCCGTTGACAATGCAGTCAAAATAAGATACATGGTGATGATTTTGTGAATGCAATGTTGTCTTGAATAAAGCATGTATGACTCCATGCACATAGCTTGTATCACATATAAGCAAACAGCGGAAGACTTCTAGGAACCAGAGAATAAACATGCTTAAAAGTGTCAACACAAAGTTTGGTGAGTTCATAGTTTTAATGTTGCGCATAATCTGTATATAAAGGTGGATCACAAGATTTCAGTTGTTTCATCCAGAAACGTTTATCAAAAGATTCTACGTAATAGAGCACCCTGGTAACTGAACTTTAACGTCTATATAACAAGTATCCTTTGTATAATAATCTTAATAATACACGCAAACCAACGTATACGCTTCTCAAATAGCATACATCCGTTAAAAGGATAATGCTCTAGCTCGGACGGGGATGTCAAGCCCTATGGATCCATATACCACTATTCGCGCCCACCAGTTCTTATAACCGGCAGTTACTAGTTACCAAAGCTAAGGGATTTTCGGTTCAAACTCAGTGTAGAATTAAGCATGTACTTATATCCATTGCGTTTAAAATATATTGCATGTATTCTCAGCCCAAAAATATATATTGCAAAAGCAATTAAAAAGGGAGCAAATGAAACTCACCTTAGCAGCACATAAGGTCATTCACCAAAAAGTGACCGAAACTCGAAATGCAAAAATTAACCGTAGATCTCAACCTATAGAACATATGTTGGTCAATAAGTGTCTATCAAGTTAGGTCAGGTCATAGTGTATCACAATCCTAATACTCGAGATCGACATACAAAAGTTATCCAAAGTCGTTTCAAAAAGTCAATTTTGACAATAGTTCGACAAAACGAGACGTGCCTTATATAAGGATTCATTTACTCGGCTGGTAATATTCAAAAATCCAATTTATCAATCCTACAAACAAGTTGTTTAAATATTAATTGCAGATTCAAAAGCAATTCCAATTAACGTCAATCATAACTCAATTGACCATATCTTTTAATTCGTTCATCGAAATTACGCGATTTCTAAATGAAAAGTTATTGATTTTTTGTCAGCTTTCCAAAAACATGCATATCATATACCTTTTATTAGCAATATATGTATTTAATTCGTGATTCATCATAAAATGTTTAACGACAAAATTTAGCATACAAGCATGCATAAATATATATACTCGAGCACTAGACATGGATACACAATTAATATATAAAAGATAAGATATGAATGCTCACATATCAATATTGTGATTCAATATTGCAGGAAAGTACGTAGACGCAACTGAGATGATAAACACTAGGTTTGACTTGCGAACAATACCCATGAGCATTACCTATAACCTCCATAACTATAACCCATAGTTTCTTTAGCTCTATCCCGCTCGAAAACTCGTTTTGAAAGTGATACGCTCATGACCTCGTCGTAGTATTTTATGTATATATATAACTAATAATAATATTAAGATTAATAATAATAATAATAGTAATAATAGTAATAATAATAATAATAATAATAATAATAATAATAATAATAATAATAATAATAATAATAATAATAATATAAATATAATAAATAATAATACGGAGGAATGAAGGAATGAAGAATGAATCAGAAATCAGAAGAAAAAAAAACGTTCGATTTATAGATGTTGGCCACCAAACACCACCATGCGATCGCATGGTTAATGTGAGGGGATGCCATGCGATCGCATGGATCCCTTTTCCAGCTCACACATGTTTTTAACTCTTCCTCGATGACATATTTATTTATTAATATATAATATATATAATTTAAATTAATTAATTATATATTATATTATATTCTCGTGTATAGGTGACTTGTAACTTTTGTTCCGACAAGTCGTACGTCGTCACTCGACTTATGTCCTGGTTCTGGTTTTCCGAACGTCCTTTCTTACACTGAGAAAACTCGCATTTTACGTTTCGTGACACGTACCTTTGTCAATAATTAGACTTGAATTATCCATAAACTATATCACTCGAAGTGTAGCTTTAATCAATTAAGTGTTTTGGTTATTTGCTTCTATAAATCATCGTCTCGTAGTATATACATATACATATATACATTTTCATTTTGAAATAGTGTTTTACTGTAGCAAAGTTACTGTAGCAAAGTTTTTTACTGTAGCTAATAGTGATTTTCGAAAACACTGTAGCTTTTCGGGTAGTGTAGTAATTCGAAAATACTGTAGCAAATTAGTGTTTTACTGGTTCATCTTAAACGTTTTAGTTAACTTATCTAAATATCAATCAAATCAATAATCGTATGTTACTATCGTTTACTAAATTACTTGAAATTATATATATTCAAATAGATATATAAACCAATAAGTTTAATGTACGGTATCATGCAATTAAAACTTTGTTACGTTTTCAAGTTATAGTATATATATGTATCTATTTACATATAATTGTTCGCGAATCATTGAGAACAATTGAAGGGTATTTGAATAGTTCAAGAATTTTGAGATTCAGCTTTACAGACTTTGCTTATCGTGTCAGAAACGTTATAGATTAAGTTTAAATTTGGTCAGAAATTTCCGGGTCATCACAACCCGGTAACTAACTTAACGTAATATTACCCCCTAAAAGTACACTTGGTGAGTACGTAAGTTTACGAAGTATTAAACACCCATTAAATGCTAGCACGACTAGCCCGAGTGGGGATGTCAAACCCTATGGATCCATATCTAAGATTAGCGTTCACCGATTCAAAGACCAATGACTAAACGTTACCGAGCTAAGGGGAAAGTTTATGCCGTTGTATAACCCACACATATATAAAGTTTAAGTACTCGTGCCTAGTATGTAAAACATAAAAAGCGCATGTATTCTCAGTCCCAAAATAGTTAAATTAAAAAGGGATGCTATAACTCACAGTGAATAAGCAGTAAAAGTCGTCACGAAAGTGTGCAAGTAGTAAATCGGTCCGAAAGGTCGTCAACCTAAGTCAAAGGTTACTAGGTCAATAGGCTGTCCTCATAAGTTCTAATAGTGCATAAAATAAGTTTAAGTGTCATCATCATTCATCATCGTAAAAGCTAAGTAAGTTTAACAAGTATAGAGGTCGAAACAATAGGATGACTTTGATCAGCTGCTACGGCCTCTACGTAAATTGAAAAGATGCGAAATCAGTGGCTATGGCTCCGTATGGGAGTCCTCTAGTTGCTGACCAATTTCCAGAATCAAAATCGTCTTCGTTTGACCGTGGCGATGGTTTAAGTGCGAGTAGGTCAGAAATTTCAGCACAACGTTACAACGACGTAGTGACTTTCGGAGGGCTATAAATCCTAAACCGTATGTCGGATTAAGTCGAGGCCTAAACGAAAAGTCATCTACTCGAAACGAAATAACTGAAAATCAATTTTCCAGAAGTCCAGGAATCTGATCAGATCCCAAAAAACAGTAACAAGTGCTCCGGTGGGGTTCTTGGTGCTTGATGCTCATCACGGTTCTCATCCTTGATGCTTGTAGCTTCAAGTGTACAACTCGTTGATGGGTTAGCATCACCTTGACCAAGATTCTACCATCAACACACAATATGTTAAGACCAAGTAAGAACATAACTCATTTAAGAGTCTTAGATGGATGATGAACCAAGGTTACATCATATCCTTAGTCTTAACACAATTACAAGTTCCATTTACAACTAAAGCTACAAACTTTACTTCAATCAAATAAGTATGAACATAATCTAAATCAAATAAGGTGATGGAACCCTAAGCTAGAGAGCTTGGATCCTTTTCACACAAGTTATAAGATTACAAAGCTAGAAAGCTTGAACCTTTGGTGTTCTTGAAGACCTTGAAGCATAAAGCTTAGATCTTTAAGTTACATGAAGACCATAAACACAAGTTTTGATCTTTATAACAAAGTAATGAGATCATAAGTTAGAAAACTTAGATCCAACAAAAGATATGAAGATTCAAGCTAGAAAGCTTGCATCTTGGTTGTTCTTGAAGATCTTGAAGCATAAAGCTTGGATCTTTAAGTTACATGAAGATTACAAACACAAGTTTGAATCTTTATAACAAAATAACAAGATTAAAGTTAAAAGATTTAGATCTACAAAGTAGGTGAAGATTTAAAGCTAGAAAGCTTGAATCTTCCATGTTCTTGAAGGATTCAAATCCATGTTTGAATCTACAAGATGTAATCAAGATCAAAGCTAAAAAGCTAGATCCTTAGATGATGATGAGGATCACGTGAAAGGGAAGGGAAGAAGAAGAAGAAAAATCAATTACTTACACTTTCTAGAGAGAGAAAGACTAGAGAAAGAATTAGAGAGTAAGTGTGTGTGAAATGCAAATGAGAGCAAGTGTAAAATGGATGAATCAAGGCTTGTATTTATAGTGTGGTGATGGTGGTGGTGGTCTTCCAAAACCGTGGGCATGGGGGGACAAAAGGGGAGACAACTTTTGCTTTTTGATTAATGGTTGTCTAAAGTTGGTGCTTATGTTGGGATCCCATGCAACATTAAAGATAATACTTGACAAAAATGCTAGCATGTTCCCTCTAATAAATGGGCATTTGTCTTACTTATTAATGGGTCACTAGTTACTTATAATTGGGCTAATTAAATAGTCCACTAACTAGTGTAGGGTGGGCTAAAGTCCAACAAGGTAGAAAGTCCAACAAGACTAACTAGTAAGCATAAGTAAATTACTAAGCGTAATTAAGCATCCAAAAACCCAAGTAATTGTTATTATAAAATAACAATTAGTATTTCGTAGTCATAATATTCCGATTATGACCAAAGTTAAAAATGTACACAGTACGCAGTTCGTTTTAAACGTCAAGTGACACCAACGGTCATAAAGGCTTCCGGGAATCAACTTAAGTACCTTACGTACTTAAAGGCATGTTTTGACATATAAACGAAAGTAATCCACATGTAGTAAGATCCCAGAGTATAATATAGCTCAGTATGCACAAATACGCAGTTTCGTGAAAGCACAAAGTACAAAAGCAAGTCGAAAAAGACGGGTCATTACATTAAGACAGTAGAAAAACAAGTTAATATCTCAAAGACTAAACCAAGACCTAGGTTGCATCAATCGTCGACGTACTCGAAGCCGATTTCGAGAGAAACGTCTAAGACCTTAGAGATCACTAAATCGAAAGATCAGGGTCCTCCAAAGTCTACGAAGACACCGAGGAAATCAACTTGGAAACCCAAAACCCTGAAGACTTCTACTCAATCTCCATTGAAGTCTTCAACCCAAGATAAGAAATATGTTTCCCCGAAAAAGAAAGTTTACTTTAGTTACGAGACCAAGACGAATTGTCCATTTTTGAAAACTACTTATGGGAAGAATGGGAAAATCACGGGATATCGAGATCAACATGGTTGGTTTCCACACAAATCTAAGAAACTGTCCATTAAATCCTATGATAAACCGGACCATGTTTCTAAACCTAAAAAGAACATGTTTTCTAAACATGTGTCAAACAAGAAGTGGAAAACCAAAACAAGTGATTCAACAACCAATTAAGTATTCTTTTGAGGAGTAACTTAAATTTAAGCCACGATCCATGTGACGCCCTATACAAAACCATCGTGTACGGATCATCAACAATAGGATCATTACAAGGTCAAACACTATATGCTATTTAAAAACCAGTTTTGCATTCATAAAAAGATAGCGTTTACAAAAGATAGCATGACACAAAGGTCGTTACAAAGTCATTATTTGAAAATAACATAAATTACGAATGCAAAAGAAAAGTTCCATGATTGAGACATCTCTAAGTAATGCAACAGAATTCTAGCACAGCAGGTCCTTAACGGCAAGTTTAAACACCAAGACAACAAGTCTAAACAGGGGAAGCAACAAACCTCTAAGCACCTGAGAAAACATGCTTAAAAACGTCAACAATAATGTTGGTGAGCTACAGTTTAAGTTGTAACAATAATGTAAGGTAGGCCACGAGATTTCAGTGCTTCAAACAGCGTTTCAAAACAGTATGAAAAGTATATGTTTAATCGTGGGCACTTGGTAACTAACTTAACGCTTGTAACCCCCTAAAAGTACACTTGGCGAGTGCGTATGTTTACGAAGTATTAAACACCCGTTAAATGCTAGTGCGGCTAGCCCGAGTGGGGATGTCAAACCCTATGGATCCATATCTAAGATTCGCGTTCACCGGTTCAAAGACCAATGACTAGACGTTACCGAGCTAAGGGGAAAGTTTATGCCGTTGTATAACCTACACATATATAAAGTTTAAGTACTCGTGCCTAGTATGTAAAACGTAAAAAGCGCATGTATTTTCAGTCCCAAAATAGTTAGAGTAAAAAGGGATGCTATAACTCACAGTGATAAGAGCGGTAAAGTCGATAATGAAAGTATGCAAGTAGTAAGTCGGTCCGAAAGGTCGTCAACCTAAGTCAAAGGTTACTAGGTCAGTATGTTATCCTCATAAGTTCTAATAGTGCATAAAATAAGTTTAAGTGTCATCATCATCATCATAAAAGTTAAGTAAGGTTAACAAGTATAGAGGTCGAAACAATAGGATGACTTTGATCAGCTGCTACAGCCTCTACGTAAATCGAAAAGACGCGTAATCAGTGGCTATGGCTCCGTATGGGAGTCCTCTAGTTTCTGACCAATTTCCAGAACCTAACTCTTCTTCGTTTGACCGTGGCGACGGTTTAAGTGTGAGTAGGTCAGAAATTTCAGCACAACATTAATAGAGTGTAGTGACTTTCGGAAGGCCATAAATCCTAAACCGTGACTCGGATTAAGACGAGGTCTAAACGGAAAATCATCTAGTCGAACCGAACTAACTGAAAATTAACTTTCCAGTAGCCCAGGTGGTCTGATCAGACCCTGAAAACAGTAGGCAAGGTGCTCCGGTGGGGTTCTTAGTGCTTGATGCTCATCACGGTTCTCATCCTTAATATTTGTAGCTTCAAGTGTACAACTCGTTGATGGGTTAGCATCACCTTGACCAAGATTCTACCATCAACGCATAATATGTTAAGACCAAGTAAGAACACAACTCATTTAAGAGTCTTAGATGGATGATGAACCAATGTTACATCATACCCTTAGTCTTAACACAATTACAAGTTACATTTACAACTAAAGCTACAAACTTTACTTCAATCAAGCAAGTATGAACATAATCTAAGTCAAATAAAGTGATGGAACCCTAAGCTAGAGAGCTTGGATCCTTTTCACACAAGTTATAAGGTCACAAAGCTAGAAAGCTTGAACCTTTAGTGTTCTTGAAGACCTTGAAGCATAAAGCTTAGATCTTTAAGTTACATGGAGACCATAAACACAAGTTTTGATCTTTATAACAAAATAATGAGATCATAAGTTAGGAAACTTAGATCCAACAAAATATATGAAGATTCAAGCTAGAAAGCTTGCATCTTGGTTGTTCTTGAAGATCTTGAAGCATAAAGCTTGGATCTTTAAGTTACATGAAGATTACAAACACAAGTTTGAATCTTTATTACAAAATAACAAGATTAAAGTTAAAAGATATAGATCTACAAAGTAGGTGAAGATTCAAAGCTAGAAAGCTTGAATCTTCCATGTTCTTGAAGGATTCAAATCCAAGTTTGAATCTACAAGATGTAATCAAGATCAAAGCTAAAAAGCTAGACCCTTTAATGATGATGATGAATTCGAAAATGATAAGAGAAGAAGAAGAAGAAGAAATTCAAAAACTTACAAGTTTTAGAGTGAGAAAGACTAGAGAGGAAATAAGAGAGTAAGTGTGTGTGAAATGTAAATGAGAGCAAGTGTAAAATGGATGGAATAAGGCTTGTATTTATAGGTGAATGAGGGTGAGGGTGGTGGTGATGGCCGTTGGAATGGGAGGGGGACAAGGGGGACACACTTTTTCTTTTTGGTTAATGGTTGTCTAAAGTCGGTGCTTATGTTAGCATCCCATGCAACATTAAGGATAATACTTGACAAAAATGCTAGCATGTTCCCTCTAATAAATGGGCATTTGTCTTACATATTAATGGGTCACTAGCTATTAATAATTGGGCTAATTAAATAGTCCACAAACTAGTGTAGGGTGGGCTAAGGCTCAATAAGGTAGAAAGTCCAACAAGACTAACTAGTAAGCATACGTAAATTACTACGCGTAATTAAGCATCTAAAAACCCAAGTAATTATTATTATGAAATAATAATTAACATTTCGTAGTCATAATATTCCGATTACGACAAAAGTTAAACGTGTACGCAGTACACAGTTTGTTCGTAACGTCAAGTGACACTAACGGTCATAAAGGCATCCGGTGATCAAGTTAAGCATCCTACGTACTTAAAGGCACGTTTTATCATATAAATGAAAGTAATCCATGTGTATAAAGATTCCAGAGTATAAAGTAGCACATTACGCACAAATACGCAGTTTCGCAAAAACCACAAGGCACAAAAACAAGTCGAAAAAGTTGGGTCGTTACATTACCCACCTGTTAATGGAAATTTCATCCCAAAATTTTAAGCTGAGGCAGGTGTTGGAGTCGGGATAAGGTGAGGATATTTCTGCATCATTTGATCCTCTCGTTCCCAGGTAAACTCAGGTCCACGTTTGGCATTCCATCGGACTCGGACAATTGGAATCTTGTTGCGTTTCAAAGTCTTAACCTCACGATCCATAACTTCGACAGGTTCCTCCATGAAATGGAGTTTGTCGTCAATCGTAAGCTCATCGAGAGGGATGAAAAGTTCTAGTTCGGCAAGACATTTCTTCAGATTCAACACGTGAAAAGTAGGGTGAAATGCGCTCAACTGAGTCAGAAGATCTAAATGGTAAGCAACGGGTCCAATACGCTCCAAGATTTCAAAAGGACCAATATATCGCGGGTTTAACTTTTCGCGCTTTCCAAAACGGATCACACCTTTCCAAGGTGCAACCTTTAACATTACACGGTCACCCACGTTGAATTTGAAGTCTTTACGTTTAAGGTCGGCATAACTCTTTTGGCGATCATGGGCCGCCTTAAGTCTCACTTGAATTTGGACAATCTTCTCGGTTGTTTCATGGACTACCTCGGGTCCGGTGATTTGCTTTTCGCCTACTTCGGCCCAAAAAATAGGAGAACGGCATTTGCAGCCATACAACGCTTCAAAAGGTGCGGCATTAATACTCGAATGATAACTGTTGTTGTAAGAGAATTCAGCTAGTGGCAAATGTCTCTCCCAAGCCTTTCCGAAGTCAATAACACAGGCACGCAACATGTCCTCCAAAGTCTAAATCGTTCATTCACTCTGACCATCGGTCTGTGGGTGATACGCGGTGCTCATGTCGAGACGAGTTCCCAAGGCTTCTTGCAAAGAACGCCAAAATCTGGAAGCAAAACGGGGATCGCGATCTGAGATAATTGATAAGAGCACACCATGATGAGATACAACCTCTTTGATGTATAGTTGAGCGAGTCTCTCCATCGTATCCATTTCCTTCATGGCTAAGAAGTGTTCAGATTTGGTAAGTCAGTCAACGATAACCTAGATGGTATCATAACCGCCTACCGTCTTCGGTAGCTTTGTGATGAAGTCCATCGTTATCCTTTCCCACTTCCATTGCGGGATTTCCGGTTATTGAAGTAATCCAGATGGCCTTTGATGTTCGGCTTTAACTTTCAAGCAAGTCAAACACTTACCAACGTAAGTTGCAACATCCTTCTTAAGATTAGGCTACCAGTACTGTTCCTTGAGATCGTGGTACATTTTATCGGCTCCTGGATGAATCGAATATCTCGACTTGTGGGCTTCATCTAGTATAAGGCTCCGTAGATCTCCATAACTAGGTACCCAAATCCTTCCGGCAAAGCATCGGAGTCCAGTCTCCTTAACCTCGAATCGTGAAACGAGAATGTTCAAGTGTTCTTGAGAAATATTCTCCTCTTTGAGAGCCTCATCTTGGGTTACTCGGATCTAGCTATTGAGATTTGAATGAATGGTGATGTTCAAGGCGCGGACACGAAGAGGTACCGTCCTCTCCTTTCGGCTCAGGGCATCGGCTACAACATTTGCCTTTCCAGGATGGTAACGAAGTTCACAATCATAGTCGTTCAGCGTCTCGATCCATCGTCGCTGCCTCATGTTCAGTTGTTTCTAATCGAATATGTACTGGAGGCTTTTGTGGTCGGTGAAGATGGTACTTTTAGTTCCATAAAGATAGTGTCTCTACAATTTGAGCACAAAGACAACGGCTCCAAGCTCGAGGTCGTGAGTAGTGTAGTTTCGCTCGTGAATCTTTAGTTGAAGAGAAGCATAGGCAATAACCTTCAATCTTTGCATCAATACGCATCTAAAACCATTTTTTGAGGCATCACAATATATGACGAAATCATCACTGCCTTCAGGAAGAGATAAGATAGGTGCGGTGGTCAACTTTTGCTTCAAGTTTTGAAATGCTGATTCGTGTTCTTTTTCCCAAACGAACTTCTTCCCTTTGTGAGTCAGCGCGGTCAAAGGACGCGCAATCAGAGAGAAACCTTCAATAAATCTTCGGTAGTAATTGGCAAGACCTAGAAATTGGCGGATGTGAGTCGGAGTAGTGTAGGTTTCCCACTTGCTAATAGCTTCTATCTTTATGGGATCAACTTTGATACCTTAATCACTCACAATATGACCCAGAAATTGGATTTCCTTCAACCAAAATTCACACTTGGAGAATTTGGCATAAAGTTGCTCTTGTCTCATGAGTTCCAACACTAGTCGAAGATGTTGTTCATGTTCTTCTTCACTTCGGGAATAGATGAGGATATCATCTATGAAAACGATAACGAACTTGTCCAGATATGGCTTGCATACTCGATTCATGAGGTCCATAAACACGGCAGGTGCGTTGGTTAAACCGAATGGCATCACGAGAAACTCATAATGACCATAATGGGTTCTAAACGCAGTTTTCATCACATCACTCCCCTTCACCCTCAATTGGTGATAACCGGATCGCATATCGATCTTGGAGTAAACGCTTGATCCTTGCAGTTGGTCGAAAAGATTGTCAATTCGGGGAAGGGGATATTGATTCTTAATCGTCAACTTGTTCAGCTCACGATAATCGATACACATGCGGAAAGATCCGTCCTTTTTCTTCACGAATAAAATAGGTGCGCCCCAAGGCGATGAACTCGGTTGGATAAATCCACAGTCTAGAAATTCCTACAGTTGACTCTGCAACTCTTGCAGTTCGGAAGGTGCTAGTCGATAAGGTGCGCGAGCTACTGGTGCAGCTCCCGGCACTAGATCGATCTGGAACTCCACTGCTCTCGGTGGTGGTAATCCAGGCAATTCTTCCGGAAAGACATCGGGAAATTCGTTCACAATTTGTACATCATTCACACTCTTCACCTCGGCTTCTAACGTTTTCATATGTGCTAAAACAGCAAGTCGTCCTTTCTTCATGATCTTTTGTGCTTTCATGCAACTAATGAGGTTCATCTTCGAACTACATCTCTCTCCGTAAATAATCAGTGGCTCACCATCTTCGTGGGGTATACGAAGAGCTTTATCTCCACAGATAATGTCGGCCCTTACTTTGGTCAACCAGTCCATACCGACAATCACATCAAAACTTCCCAATTTAATGGGTATCAAGTCAATCTCGAAATCCACTCCAGCTATGTTGATAATAGCTCCTCGGCCAATTTGGTCAACTTTCTCAAGTTTTCCATTGGCTACCTCAACAAGCATACTCTTCTTTAAAGGAACTAACGACCAATCTATCTTAGAGCAAAAGTGTCTACAAACATAGCTCCTATCGGCACCAGTATCAAATAGGACAGAAGCTAATAGATTGTTGATAGTGAATATACATGTAACCAAGTCGGGGTTCTCACATGCATATATATATATATATATATATATATATATATATATATATATATATATATATATATATATATATATATATATATATATATATATATATATATATATATATATATATATATATATATATATATATACACTACATTGAAAGCTCTTCCAAGCGCTGGCCCGCCGTCCCTTCTCTTGTTGGGACATTCATTCCTGAAGTGGCCCTGTTGTCCGCACTCATAGCACTGCCTTGGTCCAGTAGGGTTTGTCTTCACCGTTGGGGTGGGAATCTTGCAGTCCTTACCAATATGCCCCGTCCTTTTGCACTTTTCACAGACCACATTACAGTACCCGGTATGGTGTTTGTAACACCTCTTGCACTGCGGTAGACTACCCTTGTAGTTGGAGTTCGAGCTAGTGTTCGGGTTGGGGTTCCTTCTGTCGTTATGCCTCTTAGTGGGGGTTTGATCATAGGCTCTCCCCTTGTTGTTGTCCCACTTACGCTTCTCACCACTGGCTCCCAATTCGGATTTAGCCTTTTTCGATTCTTTGCTGGTAATTTGGTTCATAAGGGTATGCGCCATGCGCATAGCTTCCGGGACATTGGGTGGCTTAGAAGAGGTGACATTTCCCTAAATGGACTTGGGAAGTCCCCACAAGTATCATTCCATTCTCTTAAACTCCGGGGTAACCAGCGTGGGACACATCAGCACTAATTCCAGATACCTACGGTTCTAACCATCAAGATTGTTTCCCACAACCTTCAACTCCCAGAACTCAGCCTCTATTTTCTGTATCTCCGTTCTGGGGCAGTACTCTTCGATCATGGCTCCCTTAAATTCTTCCCAAGGAGTAGCATAAGCCTCATCAATACCTTTGGCCTGAGCAAGTGTGTTCCACCAGGTTAGGGCGCCGTCCGACAGTGTACAGGAGGCATACTTGGTTTTGTTCATCTCTGAGCAGTTGCTTACACGGAACACAGCTTCTAGTTTCTCAAACCACCTAGTCAATCCAACTGGCCCCTCAGTACCACTAAAGTTGTGGGGCTTGCAGCTTTGAAACTCCTTATATGTACACCCGTTACGAATGGGCTGGTTAACTGGTGGAGCTTGTGGGTTGATTTCCGCAATAGCTGCGGCTACTCTTTCAGCAATCATTTCCTCAATTTGTGCTGCTCTGGGCGCTGCTCTTCCGTTTGCCATTGCTCTACTAAACGAGATTTTTTTTTGACTTAAGTCAAAATCCAGCATTTAATAAATAATAATATAGTATATGGCAACCAACATGGAATTAACGCAACACATGTTAACTAAGTAATGTAACTAGATACAGATACCACAGAATCATCATACAGTAACGTAATTAGAACTCCGTACAAAAAGTAAACAACACTAAGTTTCCATTCATTAATAATAAGTTGCATACATCCACATAGGTTCGTACAATACATGAGTAAAACATGAAACTACAAACGAGATTACATAATGAATTCTACTACAATGCCCTATGGTAACGGTGGGTAAAGGATGTCCATTACGTGTGACATCTGTTCCTCGAGCTCAGTCACCCGAGCACGGAGGATCTCCACTTCCCTCATCAGTTCCTCGACGGAGGGAGATACTGGTGGGGCAGGTGGTGCAGATGGTATAGGTGAAGTAGGTGGTGCAGACGTTCCAGCGCCAGAAGTAGATGGTGCGTAACGGTAAGCCTTACGCACGAATGGATCGGCAGGATACGGCACAACCCGCTTGCGGGCGGTGACCCTAGTCCTCAGTCCATGTGCGTTAACGAATGACCTAACTCCGTTAACCCCTGGAATAATGGTACCATCGAAACAATGGGTTAACAACATTAAATGAGATTGTTAACTTAAAGGTTTCAAAACAACACTTACATGTAACGACTAACGATGACTTAACAACTCAGTTAAAATGTATATACATGTAGTGTATTTAGATGTATTAATATGCTTTTGGAAGACTTCAAGACATATATCAAAACACTAATACTTAACGGAAATGGGTACAGTTACATTCCCATTCTTTTTTCATCAAGAATTCTAGTCGTATTCTTACCCGTATCATACACAGCTTCTAGACGTACTTACTGTGGGTATATACCAATAGGAACTAGCATGGGATTCCACTCTTGATTATGTCATGTATGACTAATCAATTTTAACTTCTACCATGAACTAGTCAACTAACTAGAACTCCATTTAACCCCACTCACCACTCACCACTTACCACTCATCATTCACTCCATTTCACTTCCAATTCTCTTTCTAATTCTCTCTCAACACACACACCCACACACACCCACACACTTATGAATGAATTTTCCCAGTAGCTAATCATCATCTTCATCAAAAATTACTTCAAGAATCAAGCTATAATCATCTTAGGAAGAACACTTCAAGAACACTCCGAAAATCCTTTCAAGTTTACTAGTTTACATCCAAGCTTTCTAATCCATTCCAAGTAATCATCTAAGATCAAGAAACCTTTGTTATTTACAGTAGGTTATCTTTCTTATTCAAGTTAATAATCATATTCAAACTTTGATTCAATTTCTATAACTATAAACTATCTTAATTCGAGTAAAAATCTTACCTGAACTTGTTTTTGTGTCATTATCCTACTTCAAGAACTTTCAAGCCATCCAAGATCCTTTGAAGCTAGATCATTTCTTGTCACTTCCAGTAGGTTTATCTACTAAACTTAAGGTAGTAATTATGTTCATAACATCATTCGATTCATACATATAAAACTATCTTATTCGAAGATTTAAACTTGTAATAACTAGAACATAGTTTAGTTAATTCTAAACTTGTTCGCAAATAAAGTTAATCCTTCTAACTTGACTTTTAAAATAAACTAAACACATGTTCTATATCTATATGATATGCTAACTTAATGATTTAAAACCTGGAAACACGAAAAACACCGTAAAACCGGACATACGCCGTCTTAGTAACACCGCGGGCTGTTTTGGGTTTGATAATTAAAAACTATGATAAACTTTGATTTAAAATTTGTTCTTCTGGGAAAATGATTTTTCTTATAAACATGAAACTATATCCAAAAATCATGGTTAAACTCAAAGTGGAAGTATGTTTTTCAAAATGGTCATCAAGACGTCGTTCTTTCGATTGAAATGACTACCTCTTACAAAAATGACTTGTAACTTATATTTCTGACTATAAACCTATACTTTTTCTGTATAGATTCATAAAATAGAGTTCAATATGAAACTATAGCAATTTGATTCACTCAAAACGGATTTAAAACGAAGAAGTTATGGGTAAAACAAGATTGGATATTTTTTGATTGTTGTAGCTACGGGAAATATTGTAACAATTCTATATAAATCATAACTTAACAAACTTATATTGTATTATTCATGTATTCTAATATATATTATGTAATCTTGGGATATCATAGACACGTATACAATGTTTTGACATATCATATCGACCCATCTATATAATATATTTTGGAACAACCATAGACACTCTATATGCAGTAATGTTGGAGTTAGCTATACAGGGTTGATGTTGATTCCAAAATAATATATATAGTTTGAGTTGTGATCTAGCCTGAGGCTTGTATACACTGGGTCATGGATTGATCCAAGATAATTTATATTTATTTCTGTACATCTAACTATGGACAACTAGTTGTAGGTTATTAACGAGGACAACTGACTTAATAAGCTTAAAACATTATAACGTATTAAAAAATGTTGTAAATATATTTTGAGCATACTTTGATATATATGTACATATTTGTATAGGTTTGTGAATTGACCAGTGGCCAAGTCTTACTTCCCGACGAAGTAAAAATCTGTGAAAGTGAGTTATAGTCCCACTTTTAAAATCTAATATTTTGGGATGAGAATACATGCAGTTTTATAAATGTTTTACGAAATAGACACAAGTAAATGAAACTACATTATATGGGTGAATGATCGAAGCCGAATATGCCCCTTTTTCTTGGTAACCTAAGAATTAGTAAACCGATCTACTAATTGACGCGAATCCTAAAGATAGATCTATTGGGCCTAACGAACCCCATCCAAAGTACCGGATGCTTTAGTACTTCGAATTCATTTATATCATGTTCGAAGGATTCCCAGAATGATAGGGGATATTCTTATATGCATCTTGTTAATGTCGGTTACCAGGTGTTCACCATATGAATGATTTTTATCTCTATGTATGGGATGTATATTGAAATATGCAATCTTGTGGTCTATTATTGCGATTTGATAAATATATAGGTTAAAACTATAACTCACTAACATTTTTGTTGACGTTTTAAGCATGTTTATTCTCAGGTGATTATTAAGAGCTTCTACTATTGCATACTAAAATAAGAACAAGATTTGGAGTCCATGCTTGTATGATATTGTGTAAAAACTGCATTCAAGAAACTTATTTTTAATGTAATATATTCTTATTGTAAACCATTATGTAATGGTCGTGTGTAAACAGTATATTTTAGATTATCATTATTTGATAATCTACGTAATGCTTTTTAAACCTTTATCGATAAAATAAAGGTTATGCTTGTTTTAAAAAAATGAATGCAGTCTTTGAAAAATGTCTCATATAGAGGTCAAAACCTCGTGACGAAATCAATTAATATGGAACGTTTATAATCAATATGAACGGGACATTTCAGTTGGTATCCGAGCGTTGGTCTTAGAGAACCAGAAATTTGCATTAGTGTGTCTTATCGAGTTTGTTAGGATACATTAGTGAGTCTGGACTTCGACCGTGTTTTCTTTTAAAAAAAATGATTGCTTAACACTTTTGTTGGAAACTATATATTATTAACATGTAAATATTATGTGATATATTAACCTCTTAATGTGTTTGATATTGTGTGATAGATGTCTACCTCTAGTACAAATCCCATTGATTCACCTAATAATAATGAAGAGTCGAATATATTTTGGGAAGATTCACAA
Source organism: Rutidosis leptorrhynchoides (assembly GCF_046630445.1). Classification (NCBI taxonomy): domain Eukaryota; kingdom Viridiplantae; phylum Streptophyta; class Magnoliopsida; order Asterales; family Asteraceae; genus Rutidosis; species Rutidosis leptorrhynchoides. The sequence continues at coordinate 127,942,892 of NC_092336.1, forward strand.
ATTCCCGAAGAGGAACCGGAAGAGGAGGAACCGGAAGAAGAAGAACCAGAAGAGGATGAATCGGAAGAGGAGGAACCAGAAGAAGAAGAGGTTCTGGAGGAAAAAATAGTGATACCTACAGTAAATCGTTTAAATAAAAGAAAATCCTCAACCAACGGACCAAAGTTAAAAATGGTCAATGGTGTTTCTGCCGAGGAAGCAAAATATTAGGAAGATTACCAATTTTCCGATGAATCGGATCCCGAAGAGGATTCTGATGATGCTATAGAACTCACCTCGACCCAATTTAATATAGCAAAAGAAAATAATAAGGGAAAAGGTATAAAAATAGAGAAACCCGATTCCAACCCCGATGAGCTTCATTGTATCGGCAACATCAGTATTTCCTAAAGTGTAACAATAACCCGGGAACCTCTAAACCACCAGGTTTTTCTAAACCATTGTGGAAAACGACGCCTCGTATTAGAGGAACACCATATATCCCTGGAAAATCAGGAAAGCGAACCAAGTCCGAAGAAGAAGAAACAGTGATTCAGATTAGGGAGTTGTAATCATGTTGTGTATTATATGTATTATAGTATGCTTGTACTTTTATGTTCTATGTAAAAATTGCTTGTATTGTTTGTTAATTATCTTTTATGAATCTAATCATTGTCTATTTTACAGTATAAAAACAAAATGGACGTTAAGGGTAGACAACTGAATATTTTAGAAGACCTACCAGAGGATATGATTGAAGAAATCTTGTCTAGAGTCGGTCAGAGTTCATCAGCACATTTAGTTATGGCAAAATTAACTTGTCAAACATTTGAAAGACTTTCCAGAAATGCCTTAGTTTATAAAAGTCTTTCCTTTGATAGGTGGGGTATATCACATTGGGGAGACCGTAAGTTACGCCGTGTTTTCTTTAAAGCATTAAATGCGGGGGAACCCAAATGCAATTTTACGCTACGGGTTAAGAACCTATTTTGACTCAACATATCCCAACATAGGATTTCGTGAGTTAGAAAGAGCTTCTAACATGCAACATAAAGAAGCATGTTATACTTACGGGTTGGTGATGTTCGCTTCTTACCAAAGTGAGAAAAAAAATATCGAGTTACAACTTTTAAATAAAACCTTTCCACAAGTGACAGATTCAGTAGTTGGGGTGAGAAACAAGGTTTTTAGATTATTACGGGGCTGTTGGACATTACGAAACCCTCGTACTTTTGACGACATTACAACAAGCTGCCTAGCCAATGGTCATAACGGTTATTTTCCACAAGACCAAGGATGGGAAGTCGTCTTAGTAAAACCAGAATGCATGACTTGTTTCTGGATTTATGAATTACGTGTCTTTATTTCCTTTGCTGAACAACTTGCGTATTAACTAGATTTATCTTCAAAATTGTCATGTATCAAAGTGTAATATATTTCATGTTATATGTAATATAGCGAAGTTGTAAGTTTGAAGAATATTTGTATGTGATATATTATTATAATCAGTTTTTCATATGGAATTGTAGTAGTTTAATTGTATATTAGCTAATAAGTATGAACTTAACGGGTAGGTAGTACCCTAATTTAAACTTATAAAACACTAATATGAAGAAAAAGCTTTTATAAATAAGTTCATATTATGCTACGAAATACTATTGACTACTCTTAATATTCTGTATGATTAACTCGATTCAGTTGGCTATTTTGAAGGAAATGGCACCGACTACTCGACAAACCATGAATATGAGCGAAGAGGAATTTTGTACTTTTCTTGCTGCAAACATAGCTGCAGTACAAGCTGCGCTACATACCAACAATAACTCTGAATCTAGCAATGCAGCTAACGGCGCAAGAAATCGTGTAGGATGCACCTACAAAGAATTCACTGCCTGCAAACCTTTGGAATTTGATGGAACCGAAGGACCAATTGGATTGAAATGGTGGACCGAGAAAGTCGAATCGGTGTTTGCCATAAGTAAGTGTACTGAAGAGGACAAAGTTAAGTACGCTATGCATACCTTCACAGGTAATGCGTTAATGTGGTGGAACACCTATCTTGAACAGGTAGGACAAAATGCTGCTTACGCACTACTGTGGTCGGTATTCAAGCAATTGATGAACGAGCAGTACCGTCCTAGAAACGAAGTCAATAAACTCAAGGCAGAACTTAGAGAGTTACGAACACAAGGGTTTGACGTTACCACATATGAATGACGATTCACATAGTTGTGCCTATTGTGTCCGGGAGCATTCGAAGACGAAGAAGAGAAGATCGACGCGTTTGTAAAAGGGTTACCAGTAAGGATTCAAGAAGATGTGAGTTCACACGAGCCCGCTTCTATACAGAAGGCAAGTCGAATGGCTCATAAACTCATAAATCAGATTGAGGGAAGAATTAAAGAGCAGGCGGCCGAAGAAGCCAACACAAAACAACTCAAGAGGAAGTGGGAGGAAAACGGTGACAAGAGTCACCAGTACAACAACAACAACAACAATTACAACAATAATCGCAACAACTATCCCAACAACCGTAACAATAATCGCAACAATAACCGCAATCCTAACAATAACTACAACAAACATCCCAACAACAACAACAACAACTACAACAACCATTTCAACAACAATAACAATCCCAACAACAACCTCAATAACAACGGGAACAAAAACCAAAAATAGCCATGTCATAGGTGTGAAGAAAATCATCAGGGGTTTTGTACGACATTTTGCAACAGGTGTAAAAGAAATGGTCATAGCGCGACAAAGTGTGAGGTCTACAGACCAAAGTTTAACAGAACTAAAGGAACAAATAATGTCGGAACAAGTAATGCCGAAACGAATAGTGTCGGAGCAAGTAATACCAACGCTGTTTGTTATAAATGTGGGAAACCGGGCCACATTATTAGAAATTGCCCGAATTAGGGGAATACTAATGGGCAGGGCCGTGGAAGAGTTTTCAATATTAATGCAGCAGAAGCACAGGAAGACCCGGAGCTTGTTACGGGTACGTTTCTTATTGACGATAAATCTGCTTATGTTTTATTTGATTCGGGTGCGGATAAAAGCTATATGAGTAGAGAATTTTGTGCTAAATTAAGTTGCACATTGACGCCTTTGGATAGTAAATTTTTACTCGAATTAGCAAACGGTAAATTAATTTCAGCAGATAATATATGTCGGGAGAGAGAAATTAAACTGGGGGATGAAACGTTTAAAATTGATTTAATACCAGTTGAGTTAGGGAGTTTTGATGTAATAATTGGCATGGACTGGTTGAAAAAGGTGAGAGCAGAGATCGTTTGTTACAAAAATGCGATTCGCATTATGCGTGAAAAAGGAAAACCTTTAATGGTGTACGGAGAAAAGAGCAACGCGAAGTTAAATCTTATTAGTAGTTTGAAGGCACAAAAACTAATAAGAAAAGGTTGTTACGTCATTCTAGCACACATCGAGGAAGTTAAACCTGAAGAAAAGAACATCAATGATGTTCCCGTCGCAAAAGAATTTCTCGATGTATTTCCGAAAGAATTACCGGGACTACCTCCGCACCGATCTGTTGAATTTCAGATAGATCTTGTACCAGGAGCTGCACCAATAGCTCGTGCTCCATACAGACTTGCATCCAGTGAGATGAAGGAACTCCAAAGCCAATTACAAGAACTTTTAGAGCGTGGTTTCATTCGACCAAGCACATCACCGTGGGGAGCTCCTGTTTTGTTTGTCAAGAAGAAGGATGGTACATTTAGGTTGTGTATCGACTACCGAGAGTTGAACAAACTTACCATTAAGAATCGCTATCCACTACCGAGAATCGATGACTTATTTGATCAACTACAAGGCTCGTCGGTTTATTCGAAGATCGATTTACGTTCCGCGTATCATTAAATGCGGGTGAAGGAGGATGATAATCTGAAGACTGCTTTTAGGACGCGTTACGGTCATTATGAGTTTATGGTTATGCCGTTTGGTTTAACTAACGCACCAGATGTGTTCATGGACCTCATGAACTGAGTGTGTGGGCCATACCTTGACAAGTTTGTTATTGTTTTCATCGATGACATACTTATTTACTCAAAGAATGACCAAGAGCACGAAGAACATTTGAGAAAAGTGCTAGAGTTGTTAAGAAAGGAAAAACTGTACGCTAAGTTTTCAAAGTGTGCATTTTGGTTGGAAGAAGTTCAATTCCTCGGTCACATAGTGAACAAAGAAGGTATTCAGGTGGATCCAGCAAAGATTGAAACCGTTGAAAAGTGGGAAACCCTGAAAACTCCGAAACACATACGCCAATTTTTAGGACTAGCTAGTTACTACAGAAGGTTCATCCAAGACTTTTCCAGAATAGCAAAACCCTTAATTGCATTAACGCATAAAGGGAGGAAATTTGAATGGAAGGATGAACAAGAAAAAGCGTTTCAATTGTTGAAGAAAAAGTTAACTACGAAACCTATATTGTCATTACCTGAAGGGAATGATGATTTTGTGATATATTGTGACGCCACAAAGCAAGGTCTCGGTTGTGTATTAATGCAACGAACGAAAGTAATTGCTTATGCGTCTAGACAATTGAAGATTCACGAACAGAATTATACGACGCATGATTTGGAATTAGGCGCGATTGTTTTTGCATTAAAGACTTGGAGGCACTACTTATATGGGGTCAAAAGTATTATATATACCGACCACAAAAGTCTTCAACACATATTTAATCAGAAACAACTGAACATGAGGCAGCGCAGGTGGATTGAATTGTTGAATGATTACGAATTTGAGATTCTTTACCACCCAGGGAAGGCAAATGTGGTAGCCGATGCCTTGAGCAGAAAGGATAGAGAACCCATTCGTGTAAAATCTATGAATATAATGATTCACACTAACCTTACTACTCAAATAAAGGAGGCGCAACAAGGAGTTTTAAAAGAGGGAAACTTAAAGGATGAAATACCCAAAGGATCGGAGAAACATCTTAATATTCGGGAAGACCGAACCCGGTATAGGGCTGAAAGAATTTGGGTACCAAAATTTAGAGATATGAGAGAAATGGTACTTAGAGAAGCTCATAAAACCAGATACTCAATACATCCTAGAACGGGGAAGATGTACAAGGATCTTAAGAAACATTTTTGGTGGCCAGGTATGAAAGCCAATGTTGCTAAATATGTAGGAGAATGTTTGACGTGTTCTAAGGTCAAAGCTGAGCATCAGAAACCATCAGGTCTACTTCAACAACCCGAAATCCCAGAATGGAAATGGGAAAACATTACCATGGATTTCATCACTAAATTGCCAAGGACTGCAAGTGGTTTTGATACTATTTGGGTAATAGTTGATCGTCTCACCAAATCAGCACACTTCCTGCCAATAAGAGAAGATGACAAGATGGGGAAGTTAGCACTACTGTATTTGAAGGAAGTCATCTCCAGACATGGAATACCAATCTATATTATCTCTGATAGGGATGGCAGGTTTATTTCAAGATTCTGGCAGACATTACAGCAAGCATTAGGAACTCGTCTAGACATGAGTACTGCCTATCATCTACAAACTGATGGGCAGAGCGAAAGGACGATACAAACGCTTGAAGACATGCTACGAGCATGTGTTATTGATTACAGAAACAGTTGGGATCGACATCTACCATTAGCAGAATTTTTCTACAACAACAGCTACCATTCAAGCATTGAGATGGCGCCGTTTGAAGCACTTTATGGTAGAAAGTGCAGGTCTTCGATTTGTTGGAGTGAAGTGGGGAATAGACAGATTACGGGTCTGGAGATAATACAAGAAACTACCGAGAAGATTATCCAAATTCAACAACGGTTGAAAACCGCCCAAAGTCGACAAAAGAGCTACGCCGACATTAAAAGAAAAGATATAAAATTTGAAATTGGAGAGATGGTCATGCTTAAGGTTGCACCTTGGAAAGGCGTTGTTCGATTTGGTAAACGAGGGAAATTAAATCCAAGGTATATTGGACCATTCAAGATTATTGATCGTGTCGGACCAATAGCTTACCGACTTGAGTTACCTCAACAACTCGCGGCTGTACATAACACTTTCCACGTCTCGAATTTGAAGAAATGTTTTGCTAAAGAAGATCTCACTATTCCGTTAGACGAAATTCAAATCAACAAAAAACTTTAATTTATCGAGGAACCCGTCGAAATAATGGATCGTGAGGTTAAAAGACTTAAGCAAAACAAGATACCAATTATTAAGGTTCGATGGAATGCTCGTAGAGGACCCGAGTTCACCTGGGAACGAGAAGATCAGATGAAGAAGAAATACCCGCACTTATTTCCAGAAGATACAACAACACCTCCAACTGCTTAAAATTTCGGGACGAAATTTATTTAACGGGTAGGTACTGTAGTGACCCAAACTTTTCCATGTTTATATATATTAAATGAAATTGATTTTTACATGATTAAATGTTTCCAACATATTAAGCAATCAAACTTGTTAAGACTTGATTATTTGAAATGAGTTTCATGTAGACAATTGACCACCCAAGTTGACCGGTGATTCACGAACGTTAAAACTTGTAAAAACGACATGACGATATATATATGGATATACATATAGTTAACATGAGATTATGATAAGTGAGTATCTCCATAAGTATATTAACAATGAGTTATATACATAAAAACAAGACTACTAACTTAAGGATTTCGAAACGAGACATATATGTAACGATTATCGTTGTAACGACATTTAAATGTATATATATATATATATCATATTAAGATATATTAATATATCATAATATCATGATAAGATAATAATTTAACATCTCATTAGATATAATAAATAATGGGTTAACAACATTAAATGAGATTGTTAACTTAAAGGTTTCAAAACAACACTTACATGTAACGACTAATGATGACTTAACGACTCAGTTAAAATGTATATACATGTAGTGTATTTAGATGTATTAATATACTTTTGGAAGAATTCAAGACATATATCAAAACACTAATACTTAACAAAAATGGGTACAGTTACATTCCCATTCTTTTTTCATCAAGAATTCTAGTCGTATTCATACCCGTATTATACACAGCTTCTAGAAGTACTTACTGTGGGTATATACCAATAGGAACTAGCATGGGATTCCACTCTTGATTATGTCATGTATGACTAATCTATTTTAACTTCTACCATGAACTAGTCAACTAACTAGAACTCCTTTTAACCCCACTCACCACTCACCACTCACCACTTACCACTCATCATTCACTCCATTTCACTTCCAATTCTCTTTCTAATTCTCTCTCAACACACACACACACACACACACACACACACTTATGAATGAATTTTTCCAGTAGCTAATCATCATCTTCATCAAAAATTAGTTCAAGAATCAAGCTATAATCATCTTAGGAAGAACACTTCAAGAACACTTCGAAAATCCTTTCAAGTTTACTAGTTTACATCCAAGCTTTCTAATCCATTCCAAGTAATCATCTAAGATCAAGACCTTTGTTATTTATAGTAGGTTATCTTTCTTATTCAAGTTAATAATCATATTCAAACTTTGATTCAATTTCTATAACTATAAACTACCTTAATTCGAGTAAAAATCTTACTTGAACTTGTTTTTGTGTCATGATCCTACTTCAAGAACTTTCAAGCCATCCAAGATCCTTTGAAGCTAGATCATTTCTTGTCACTTCCAGTAGGTTTACCTACTAAACTTAATGTAGTAATGATGTTCATAACATCATTCGATTCATACATATAAAACTATCTTATTCGAAGATTTAAACTTGTAATCACTAGAACATAGTTTAGTTAATTCTAAACTTGTTCGCAAATAAAGTTAATCCTTCTAACTTGACTTTTAAAATCAAATAAACACATGTTCTATATCTATATGATATGCTAACTTAATGATTTAAAACCTGAAAACACGAAAAATGCCGTAAAACCGGACATACGCCATCGTAGTAACACCACGGGCTGTTTTGGGTTTGATAATTAAAAACTATGATAAACTTTGATTTAAAATTTGTTCTTCTGGGAAAATGATTTTTCTTATGAACATGAAACTATATCCAAAAATCATGGTTAAACTCAAAGTGGAAGTATGTTTTTCAAAATGGTCATCAAGACGTCGTTCTTTCGACTGAAATGACTACCTCTTACAAAAATGACTTGTAACTTATATTTCTGACTATAAACCTATACTTTTTCTGTATATATTCAGAAAATAGAGTTTAATATGAAACCATAGCAATTTGATTCACTCAAAACGGATTTAAAACGAAGAAGTTATGGGTAAAACAAGATTGGATATTTTTTTATTGTTGTAGCTATGGGAAATATTGTAAAATTCTATACAAATCATAACTTAACAAACTTATATTATATTATTCATGTATTCTAATATATATTATGTAATCTTGGGATACCATAGACACGTATACAATGTTTTAACATATCATATCGACCCATCTATATAATATATTTTGGAACAACCATAGACACTCTATATGCAGTAATGTTGGAGTTAGCTATACAGGATTGAGGTTGATTCCAAAATAATATATATAGTTTGAGTTATGATCTAGCCTGAGGCTTGTATACACTGGGTCGTGGATTGATCCAAGATAATTTATATTTATTTCTGTACATCTAACTATGGACAAGTTGTAGGTTATTAACGAGGACAGCTGACTTAATAAGCTTAAAACATTATAACGTATTAAAAAATGTTGTAAATATATTTTGAGCATACTTTGATATATATGTACATATTTGTATAGGTTCGTGAATTGACCAGTGGCCAAGTCTTACTTCCCGACGAAGTAAAAATATGTGAAAGTGAGTTATAGTCCCACTTTTAAAATCTAATATTTTGGGATGAGAATACATGCAGTTTTATAAATGTTTTACGAAATAGACACAAGTAAATGAAACTACATTATATGGGTGAATGATCGAAGCCGAATATGCCCCTTTTGCTTGGTAACCTAAGAATTAGTAAACCGATCTACTAATTGACGCGAATCCTAAAGATAGATCTATTGGGCCTAACGAACCCCATCCAAAGTACTGGATGCTTTAGTACTTCGAATTCGTTTATATCATGTCCGAAGGATTTTCCGAAATGATAGGGGATATTCTTATATGCATCTTGTTAATGTCGGTTACCAGGTGTTCACCATATGAATGATTTTTATCTCTATGTATGGGATGTATATTGAAATTTGAAATCTTGTGGTCTATTATTGCGATTTGATAAATATATAGGTTAAACCTATAACTCACCAACATTTTTGTTGACGTTTTAAGCATGTTTATTCTCAGGTGATTATTAAGAGCTTCCGCTGTTGCATACTAAAATAAGGACAAGATTTGGAGTCCATGCTTGTATGATATTGTGTAAAAACTGCATTCAAAAAACTTATTTTTGATGTAATATATTCTTATTGTAAACCATTATGTAATGGTCGTGTGTAAACAGTATATTTTAGATTATCATTATTTGATAATCTACGTAATGCTTTTTAAACCTTTATCGATAAAATAAAGGTTATGCTTGTTTTAAAAAAATGAATGTAGTCTTTGAAAAACGTCTCATATAGAGGTCAAAACCTCGCGACGAAATCAATTAATATGGAACGTTTATAATCAATATGAACGGGACATTTCACAGGTGGTCTGATCAGACCCTGAAAACAGTAGGCAAGGTGCTCCGGTGGGGTTCTTAGTGCTTGATGCTCATCACGGTTCTCATCCTTGATGCTTGTAGCTTCAAGTGTACAACTCGTTGATGGGTTAGCATCACCTTGACCAAGATTCTGCTATCAACACACAATATGTTAAGACTAAGTAAGAACACAACTCATTTAAGAGTCTTAGATGGATGATGAACCAAGGTTACATCATATCCTTAGTCTTAACACAATTACAAGTTACATTTACAACTAAAGCTACAAACTTTACTTTAATCAAGCAAGTATGAACATAATCTAAGTCAAATAAAGTGATGGAACCCTAAGCTAGAGATCTTGGATCCTTTTCACATAAGTTATAAGGTCACAAAGCTAGAAAGCTTGACCCTTTAGTGTTCTTGAAGACCTTGAAGCATAAAGCTTAGATCTTTAAGTTATATGAAGACCATAAACACAAGTTTTGATCTTTATAACAAAATAATGAGATCATAAGTTAGGAAAATTAGATCTAATAAAAGATATGAAGATTCAAGCCAGAAAGCTTGCATCTTGGTTGTTCTTGAAGATCTTGAAGCATAAAGCTTGGATCTTTAAGCTACATGAAGATTACAAACACAAGTTTGAATCTTTATAACAAAATAACAAGATTAAAGTTAAAAGATTTAGATCTACAAAGCAGGTGAAGATTCAAAGCTAGAAAGCTTGAATCTTCCATGTTCTTGAAGGATTTAAATCCATGTTTGAATCTACAAGATGTAATCAAGATCAAAGCTAAAAAGCTTGATCCTTTAAATGATGATGATGATTCGTGAATGATGAAGGGAAGAAGAAGAAGAAAATCAAAAACTTACAAGTTTTAGAGTGAGAAAGACTAGAGAGGAAATAAGAGAGTAAGTGTGTGTGAAATACAAATGAGAGCAAGTGTAAAATGGATGGAATAAGACTTGTATTTATAGGTGAATGAGGGTGAGGGTGGTGGTGATGGCCGTTGGAATGGGAGGGGGACAAGGGGGACACACTTTTGCTTTTTGGTTAATGGTTGTCTAAAGTTGGTGCTTATGTTAGGATCCCATGCAACATTAAGGATAATACTTGACAAAAATACTAGCATGTTTCCTCTAATAAATGAGCATTTGTCTTACATATTAATGGGTCACTAGCTATTAATAATTGGGCTAATTAAATAGTCCACAAACTAGTGTAGGTTGGGCTAAGACTCAACAAGGTAGAAAGTCCAATAAGACTAACTAGTAAGCATAAGTAAATTACTACGCGTAATTAAGCATCCAAAAACCCAAGTAATTATTATTATGAAATAATAATTAAGATTTCATAGTCATAATATTCCGATTACGACAAAGTTAAACGTGTACGCAGTACGCAGTTTGTTCGTAACGTCAAGTGACACTAACGGTCATAAAGGCATCCGGTGATCAAGTTAAGCATCCTACGTACTTAAAGGCACGTTTTATCATATAAATGAAAGTAAGCCATGTGTATAAAGATTCCAGAGTATAAAGTAGCACAGTACGCACAAATACGCAGTTTCGCAAAAACCACAAGGCACAAAAACAAGTCGAAAAAGTCGGGTCGTTACAATCCATGATTTTGGATAAACTTTCATCTCCATTGATTCCACGAAAACTATTTTTAAATGATACACCATGTATCAAACGAAGGTGGAATTCAGAGAGTATAAGTCAAATCGATAATACCTATAAATGGTATTATAAATCATCTTCAAAAATGATTTGACTTCATAATGGCTTTTGTATACTTTTGTACAGAACCCGTTCTTAAAATGTTTCCTAGCAAGGAAAAGTTTGTGAATATTTTGGTTTATTTTCAAAAATCAAAACCCAAAAATATGTTTTGTTATTCTTAAATGTTTGAAAACCAAAAATATTTTGCTTTATTTTACTATGGCTTTTGTACACATAACAGTGCAAAACCCGTTCTTTAGTGTTTTTCTCGCAGGCTGAATCGTTAATTCATCAGTTATCTAGGTTTTACATAAACAAGAGGACCGACCTTGTTTCAAGGGGGAGTGAAAATATCAAAATCTACCCTTCTAAACATGCAAATGTTGAGGGGGAGTAGGTTATATTATCTTTTCTTTAAAATCAACTGATGAAGGTGTAAAGTCACCTCAAAAGGAAGTAAAGTTTTCCGATAAGACACAATTTTCTGGCTTACGTTAGAAGTTGTAGTCTAGAATGGCTAAAGGGGTTTTGAAAAATCTTGAAAAGGGACCCTGTGTATCGGCTAGAAGTCCTCCTGGTGACACTCATCAAAATGATGGGGTTGAGCCTCAACATCAAACAGGGTCTGGAGGTCAAACTTATCTTAATGAGGGAGATCTGTTTCGTCTAACGGAGAGGCAATATGACACTACTTCGGTAGATTTATCAGACCTCCGGAAGGATGATCTCCTTAAAGATCAGTCAGTTTCTAAGCATGACTACACACACTCCTTGGAGAGTGCAACAACTGAAAAGATGTGTCACCTCATGACATATCAATGACTTCGGGACTCGATGTAACATCTTCCTACATTACATCGATTTCTACCGACACCAATGCGCTGTTAGGTACTGTTGGAAGGCTTGGTATAAACAAGAGCGGCAAAGTCACACAAAAGTTCCATGATACTTCAATCATGGGGGCGGATAGCTTGCTAACGCCGACTGGAACTTCTGTGACCAGTCATCCTCACCATCCGCTGAGGTAACTCCTGGACCAACCAATACCGGTGAGGTACACAAATCTGAAAAAGTTTTGATTTCTAGAAAACTTGCCCAGTGATACCACTGGCATGCCATTTTCAAACCTATCTAGTTTCACAACTAGCTTGAATTTTTAAAAAATTAAAAACTTTTCATGAAGGTCCTTATTTACCCGGGGATCAAATCTTTTTGACTTCACCGCCTATCGTCTTCATACCTTCGCCACTCATAAATATCCCAAAACCTATCCTAACGACGACTCAAACACTTTCACCGACATCGATAGGTTTTTCACTGCCATCCTCCTCCAGTGTACCACATCTCTCCCTCAAAGACATTATAAATGTTCTTTATTAACGTGCATTGATTCGAAGCTTATCACAGAGTCTCGATGTTATAACATCTGCAGCTCTTTCTGTGCTTCACAAAGTTAATGAATGTTATCATATAACTTCATGTAGCTCAGTGTTACATCCTCAACTAGATGATCATGACAATTCTGAGGCATGAGGGAGAGAAGAAAGCTATATGGGGTACTTATACGAATTATTTGTTAGGGGAGAATATTGGTACATCAAAGGTTAAGGAAGATGCTGGTACACCTAACATATCTGGAGGAGATGGTCAAGGAGTTAGTCAATAACACATCTGGAGGAGATGGTCACAGAGTTTGTCAATATGATGAAGATTTGGATCTTCAAACTATGTAATGTTGAGATTTCTTGTACTTTGCACTATTTTATATCAACAAGTGTGGCATGATGAAGTGTGATCCAAAATTCATCATGAGGGGGAGAACACGTTTATATGTTGATATCAAGTAACACGTTTATATGTTGATACTTGTACCAACTCTACATCAAGAAAACCTAAAACAAAGGTTTTGTTGTGGTTGACACATTCCTTTACCCTTTATTTGTCCGCATGTAATTTGTCGCATCATTTCACCAAGCATGATGACCATGAAGATTCAAGTTCATCATGAGGGGGAGTTTATATTGATGAAAGCTAAAAATGTCATATCCAACAAATTACATGACAATAGCCTAAGAAAGATTCTTTTACTCGAATTCAATACAACAAATTGTCAAGACTTTAGAGTATTAGATTCATAAGACTTGTTTGTTTGAGGGGGAGTAATGGAAATTACCACTCTACATCTGAGGGGGAGCAAAAGATTATCTGTAAGATTTTTCGAGACTTAAAGTCAAACCACATGCCTCTCAAATGTCATTCGCCTTCTCCTGCTTCGAGCATTTTAAGTAAGATAAAGATTTAACAAATGTTGCAGTGTACCAATGTCAAAGATATTGTCTCAACATATCTTATACACTTCTCAACATTAGAGCTTCAAAGAAGTTTCGAGTCGAAGATTTATCAAGATATCCAACAATAACGAGCTTTTCAAGGTTCATCAAAAGTTGAAGATCATTAATCACATCATATATCTAAGGGGGAGATTGTTAGGAATAGAAATTCCTAGTGATTAATAGATATATGTTAAGTGATTAAATAGGCTAAGTTTTATGATTAAGTTCTTATTTGTAAGGAAATGGTATGAGGTATAAATACCACTTCCATCCCTTAGAATCATAAGCCTTCCCATTCCTTTTACATACACTTACACCTTAAGTGTGTGTTTCTCCCAAATACTCTCTCAAACACATTGAGAGACTAGTGATTAGATGCAACATTAGCTTGATCATCATCAAGATAATAGTTGAAGAAAGCCGTGGATCAATTTTGGTATTGATTCCATTGGCATTGCATTGTATAGATCATAGTTACAGAATCAATAAACAAGTTTTTTCATACTCAGATTCTGTTCTTATTCATATTCATATATTCATCATCATCATACCTTCTGTTATTAATCGGATCATCTCTAGAAACACGAATCGAAGATTAAATAGAGAATAACAGAAAATACCAAAATGGAAAGACATGTTACTAGAAATGGATGGAAGATGAAGAACTTTGATAATCTAGATTTAAACTTGAGCTAACAACTTCAATTGCACCTTAATCTTCAATGGATGATGAAGAAGACCAGATTAGGGTTTAATTGTGTGCCTTAATTCCAGCTTCCTCTCATGTAACCCTATCTCTTTGGCTTTTATAATCAAAATAAAACTGTTGTTGATTCAGCGTAGGTGTGCTGCACCTATATGTGGTGCGCCACACCTTAAATCGTGGAAGGGGGTGTACCGCACCTATTGATGATTGTGCCACACCTTAAGTCTGGATTAGCTAATGACCTTGATGGCTCCAACATAAGTGTTATGTTGCACGTCACCCTATGCCTGATGCACCGCACTTTAAAGGTGGACAGATGGTTCATGCTCTTTTCATCATTTGGCTTAAGACTTGGTTAATTTTTCACCAATTTTGGTCTTTTAGCCTCTTTTAGCACTGAACTAACTTGTGACATTAAACTATCACTTTCGTTCATAAAACTCTTCAAAACGAGGCAAATGTAGGCGGATATTGTGGGATGGAACATGTGTAATCTAAGCAATATCAAATCCCCCATACTTAAACCTTGCTTGTCCCAAAGCAAGACTAAGCTAAACAAACCTTAAAACAAACTTCACAAAATACCCAAGGTTAGTAATTCAAGCTCAAAATTTGTAACACCCCGTTTTTCAGTTACGTGTTATTTCGAACGACATTTGAAATACGAGGCATGTAAGCGTATATTTGAGTTCCAAATAAAGTTGTAGTTAAGGTTCTAAAACCTTACCATTAGATAGTAAATCTCATTACGTTTCCAACGATATTTGATTCGTCAAAAATGGAGTTACGGTTTGAAAGTTACGACCAAAACAAGTTCAGTTTCAGACTCAGTTCAGTGGGACTCCGTCCAGATTTTGGGACGCCGTCCACCAGTGAAAGGTTGGACGCCATCCAGCCATTTTGGACGCCGTCCAAATGGCCTGACGGGCCAACTGTTGGAATTTCAATGTTTTAATGAAGGGTATTTGAGTCTTTTCACTTGAGGGTCGGTTTTGAGCCTCTAAAACTGACCCAATGCTTATCTCTATCCTCATTTCACCTCTTCCACCCATTTCCATCTAGAGAGAGAGTGTGAGGAGCTTAGAAAGAGAGAGAGAGAGCTCCATTTGAGGAAGAAGAAGGGTGAATCGGGTCAAGTCGCGGGAGTTAATGTTGTTCGCCTCGTTCACGGCTACATTTTGGTAGTATTGGTAAGTCTCAAATCCGAATTTCATTGTGTTAATTTGATAATCAAGTTAGGGTTTGAGTTTGTTTAAGTTGTGAAACCCGTTTAGATGACAAAGTGGGTTTATTGTGACTAGCTATTTTGATATTTTGCGGGTTTTGAGGTTAAATTGTACTTGTTTGAATGGGTCGGAATTACCACCCGTAGTGGTAATTGGTGAGTCCACTTAGGTGTCTAAATGGGCGGATTGTGGTAGTAAGCATAAACCCTCGGTTAAAGGTATTGGCGTCGAATTCTCTTGTAGAGAATGTGTGTTGATTGCGTGTATATCTATATGCGTATTATAGGTAAAAGCTTGCTCGGTTGAGTTTGGAGACGACTTACTTTATGACTTGTGCGGGCATCTTGAGATGAGTGGAATGATTATACATGTGTGTATATAATGTATTTACTTGTACGAGGTTCGATGTGGGTTTAAGTTCGGGCGTTCGATACCACATCGGGTCGATATATGATATGGGTTTAAGTTCGGGCGTTCGATGCCATGTCATATATGTGTGTGTGGGCGTGTAGTGTGGGTTTAAAGTTCGAGCGTTCGATACCACATTACGCATGACGGGTGGGTTTAAAGTTCAGGCGTTCGATACCACCCAGGGGTTAGTAATATAATTCGTTGTACACTGACGGTTGTTGGGAACACCGATGGGAAATCCGAAGTACCATGCACTTGTACGATTGGTTAACCATGGTTGTGTGTTGTAGTGTAGCATATTATATTATTCGAGTTATATATGCTATTGTTGTGCTAGCTCGTGGTCTTGAAGACTTAGCGTTATACTTTGCATTGGTGTGCTATATATATATTGCTAGCGTGTATGCGGTAATTGAGTAAGTGTTTGCAAGTAGGTATAGTATATATGTATATGTATAATTATTGCATTCACTAAGCCTCGGTTTACCCCTCTCGTTGTTTACCTTTTTACAGGTATTGTGGTTTGAAGCTAGCTAGTTTGTTAAGCTAGATGCTTAGGAGCGCTTGGGCTCGATGGGGTAGCTTTTGGATGTTTGGACGCGGATTGGGGATTTGGTAGTCCCCGGGATTATGCTCTTGGTATTGGGTTGGGTTATAGAGTCCTAATCCGTCTAAAGAGTTAAATGGGTCGAAATCGCTACATTATTTGTAAAACGGGTCATTGTAGGCTCGGTGTTGTAAAACTTGTTTTTATGGTGGAAATATCTTAGTTTTACTTAATATGACATATTGTGAAATTGGTTACGTTTAAAAGTGTCGGGCGGGTTTCCACTCGCGTGTAAATAAAAACTGATCAGTCCACTTTAGTTCATTTGGACGCCGTCCAGAATCATGGGACACCGTCCTGGTCTTCATCTCTGGACGCCGTCCAGATACGCTGTCTGACAAAATTTTTTTTAAGGCGTATTTTTGGCAAAACGATGTCGGGTCGTTACAAGTGGTATCAGAGCATAGTCTAAGGGAATTAGGTGACCTTGGAATAGGTGCCTAGTCTTAGACTTATTGGCCGTTGTGCGTTATTTGCGGGACTTGTAGGAATACGGGTCGGATTGAGATTTGTTAGTACCTTAGAGTAGGTGACTAACTAGGACTAGTGCTTGTCCAATGTGGGATTATGTGGGGCCTTATTTCGTGAGTAAATTAGTTCCTTAGATTGCTAGTGCCTAATGTAAGTAGGCGAACTTTGACGTTGTTTTAGTGATAGTCACCTAGGTTGTAGGTTGACTTGTTGTTGCGGTGTACTTGTGTACATTTATTATTATATTGTATATAGGTGTATATATATATATACAGGTATCTATTTGGTGCGGTGTCCTAAGGGATGAATATATTGGAGAGATTCAAAAGATGACGGTTTTTGAATGATCGAGTTCACGGTAAGGACTTTGGTCATTCGGGTACTAGGAGTTTTCATGTGTTGTTTTTGTGTGAATGTTGCATCAGTCCGGGTAAAGTACTTTGCGTGGCCATGTGAAAATGGTAAGGTACGCATTTGTAATAGTGACCGATCACCATTATTACGAAAGTGTATCTTGACATCAAGCATGACATGACGTGTACCGAGCGGAGGAAACGTGGCATGGTTGGGGTATATTCGGGATAAATAAGGAATCTTTTATTTGGTTCCTAGGATATGGTTATCTCGGGTGATGTGCTTGTAGTCACATCGGGTTCATTGAAAGTCGGGAAGTGTTACGGTGGGTTTGGGTAGTTAAGTGAGTGAGCCAACTCACAAGTTTGGTGCGTGCTTAGTCACCCTAAGTAGTGGGTGCACTGTTGGGATTGTTATTGGTTTTAGTTACCCATCGTAACTAGGAAGATCGATTTACATTTGCGTGTGTGCGACGAGGACTTGAATTCCGTAATGGAATGCGACAAGTCTAATGATTTTAATTTTGAGTTACACTCGGTAGAGTGTGTGGTTAGAGAATCGTGTTAGGATTCTAGTTGTGAGTCGCCTTGGAAATTGGCGAATCGAGGAATCTTCGGGTCGTTAAACTCATGGGAGTGAGACCCGTATAACGATGACTGTGTTAGTGTGTTGTGGCTTATAAGGAAACATTCCTAATGGAATATCCCTTGTAGTAGCGGTTTTATCGAGATGTAGAAGGGTGTAAGACTTGGTGTTCTCAAGCATCTCCTTAGTGTTAGATGAAGGGTTTCGTTAGGCTATATCGTTTTGGCCTTGTGGAAATTGCGGGTAGCGTGTGATCGCTTGGGACTTTCGATAAGACAGTAGGCCGTAAGGTTTGTTAGGTAGGTATGACTTCGGGTCATTATTGTGGAGAGATGGGTGACATCGAGTGTGTGGAACCTAAGGATCGAGTTCTAAAATTCAGTAGGTTGTGGCGGGAGTCTGCATGACACTGCGTCAGGTGCCTTCTTATACCTGCTAGTGTGATGTTCAACTCCGATGATGGTGTGTTCACTTTGTGCTTAGGGTGCCGGTGAGATACCCTTGGAAGCAGCGGATATTATAATAGTGATCGACGGTGATAGTAATTCGACGGTTGCGAAAGTCAAAGTTTAAGAGCATTGCGGTAAATACTTCTTATGAAGTGACGGATGAGCGCATCTTATTACTCTTAAGTGATAGACGGGTGAAGATTACCGGTGGACCGGTGATGGACTTAATGGTCGGATAGGCCAAAGGTTATGATGAAGTGTCGATATTGCGGTCGATGCGATTATTGTGTCAGATTGGTCCCTCTTCTCCATGAGAGTGGGTAATTATTGATAAAGGTTCGTTGAGTGAAAGGTCGGGTGATCTCGACGGAGATGCACGACTGATTAAGCGGAGTGGCATATGCCTAGACTTAGAGGCATATGTAGGACCTTGGTGGAGTTCGCTTCGCGAACGATGAAGGGCTATGAGTTGTGAATTGTGTTATGAAGGTGCGGGGTTGTCACGTGTACGACATCTCAAGTGATTGTGTATGAAGGCTCTGAGAGCCTAATGTGAGTTTACAGTGATTTGGTGAGTATGACCAATAATGAGAATGGTCATGTATTTCGTGGAATGTAATTCCGCGGGATGTTATCATCTCGGCGGTTAGAATGTGGAGCTGAATCCTAAGTGGGGGAGTTTTTACTGCTGCCCGAGGAAGCTCCGGTGGCATTATATATAGCAAAGTGTCGGAGTGTACCGTGCTAAGCCTTAATAGGTATTCGGAGTTCCTAACGAGGAAGAGTGACGAGTTGTTGATGTCGACTCGAGATCGTTCATTACGGTTGTGAGTTACAATTCTGGAATGTTATGCGTGAAGATTGTGATGATGGGATCGAAGGAAGTGAAATTCTTCTTATGAAAGGTGGTCGTGTAGTACGATTGTGCGGTGTGAGACCAAATGTGAAGTTTGAGATCTCGGAGTGAGAGAATGAAGATGTCGTTGCAAGTGCTCTCGTGATATAAATTTGGGTTTGTGTAAAACTCGGATAGTACTGTTGAGGGAGTACGAGTTTGATATCGTGGTGAATACTGTATTTTTCCCTATCGGGAAACGTGATCGTGGAAATTGTCAGTGGATTATTCCACTTTATGGACGAATGTGAGGCGGAGAGTGTTGATTCAGATTGTCTCACATCGAGACACGCAGATGTTTTTCGTTTGTGAGAGTGTGTTCCCTAGTGATGCGACTGTTAGTTGCATTGAAATGTCGAGACCATCCTTAACGGACGGACTAGGTTGGAAAGTTCACCCGGCGTGGTGAATATTTTTGTGAGTCGTGTGGCGAATCGCGGAAATTTTGTGATGATGATTCGTCATTGACGAGATTTTTGTATACAAGTAGCTTCTATGCTAGTACTAGGAAGCCATATGGTATGGTTCAGAGGAGAAACCCTATGACGATATGTTGATGTTTCGTCTAACTCGTGGTGTATTATTGTCGTCCTGGATTAATCCAGTGACGGATAGTCATGTGCGGATCGATCGATGGGAAAGTGTTACTTCTAAAGTGGTTATTTTGGGGTTACCAAAATTTCTTCGTTGAAGGATGACCCGGATATGGAGCCGGAGGAAGTTTGGGTTCTTGGTCTAGAGACATGTGGTGTTTTTCGTATTTTCCTTAGCGGGAATTCTGGACTTCGGGTGTATGAGATATTGCTTGTCGCGGTAGTGCACGCTAGTGATTATTAGCGTGTGGTGAGATCTTCGGATTGCAAAAGATGTTACGGATGTCTGGCTTGGTTGTGTTTCTTAGAATCGTGAGGTGTGACGACGAAGGTTGTCGGTGAATTGTTCTTCTTTTAGGACGATTGTAAAGTACGGTTGTTGTATTATGATACGTTAGTGTATGAAGAGAGAAATTCGAATGCGTGATTACTACTTATGTAACTCCGCGCAGGAAGCGGAAATGTTCGAGGGAGAAGTGCCTGACTTCTAGCATAGGTGCGGATCACGAGGACGTGATCCAATTTAAGTGGGGGAGAGTTGTAACACCCCGTTTTTCAGTTACGTGTTATTTCGAACGACATTCGAAATACGAGGCATGTAAGCGTATATTTGAGTTCCAAATAAAGTTGGAGTTAAGGTTCTAAAAAATTACCATTGGATAGTAAATCTCATTACGTTTCCAATGATATTTGATTCGTCGAAAACGGAGTTACGGTTTGAAAGTTACGACCAAAACAAGTTCAGTTTCAGACTCAGTTCAGTGGGACTCCGTCCAGATTTTGGGACGCCGTCCACCAGTGAAAGGTTGGACGCCGTCCAGCCATTTTGGACGCCGTCCAAATGGCCTGACGGGCCAACTGTTGGAATTTCAATGTTTTAATGAAGGGTATTTGAGTCTTTTCACTTGGGGGTCGGTTTTGAGCCTCTAAAACTGACCCAATGCTTATCTCTATCCTCATTTCACCTCTTCCACCCATTTCCATCTAGAGAGAGAGTGAGGAGCTTAGAGAGAGAGAGAGAGAGAGAGAGAGAGAGCTCTATTTGAGGAAGAAGAAGGGTGAATCGGGTCAAGTCGCGGGAGTTAATGTTGTTCGCGTCGTTCACGGCTATATTTTGGTAGTATTGGTAAGTCTCAAATCCGAATTTCATTGTGTTAATTTGATAATCAAGTTAGGGTTTGAGTTTGTTTAAGTTGTGAAACCCGTTTAGATGACAAAGTGGGTTTATTGTGACTAGCTATTTTGATATTTTGCGGGTTTTGGGTTGGTTAATGATTTAAGCATGTTTAAGGTTTGTAAGTGGGGTATAATCACTAGTATTAGTGATTTTAGGAGTGTTGGAACTTGTAAGACCCGTTTGGGGGTAAAATGGGTGAATTTGGGTTACGTTGAGTTAAGGAAAACCCTAATAGCTATGATCTAGGGTTTGGCCATGTGAATTATAGTTGTAAGTGTTAAATGATGTTTTAGAAAGTTAATCACTAGGCGTTAGTGATTAAAGATGTTTTTGGGACTTTTGTCAAAATGAGTTGACTTAGATGGGTCAAAATTGGTAATGACACTATTTTGGATCAAATGGATGTTTAAACAATTGTGTCAAGCGTTAAATGACATTGTTAATGAAAGTAATCGTGAGAAAGGTTTTTAGGTTAAATTGTACTTGTTTGAATGGGTCGGAATTACCACCCGTAGTGGTAATTGGTGAGTCCACTTAGGTGTCTAAATGGGCGGATTGTGGTAGTAAGCATAAACCCTCGGTTAAAGGTATTGGCGTCGAATTCTCTTGTAGAGAATGTGTGTTGATTGTGTGTATATCTATATGCGTACTATAGGTAAAAGCTTGCTCGGTTGAGTTTGGAGACGACTTACTTTATGACTTGTGCGGGCATCTCGAGGTGAGTGGAATGATTATACATGTGTGTATATAATGTATTTACTTGTACGAGGTTCGATGTGGGTTTAAGTTCGGGCGTTCGATACTACATCGGGTCGATATATGATATGGGTTTAAGTTCGGGCGTTCGATGCCATGTCATATATGTGTGTGTGGGCGTGTAGTGTGGGTTTAAAGTTCGGGCGTTCGATACCACATTACGCGTGACGGGTGGGTTTAAAGTTCGGGCGTTCGATACCACCCAGGGGTTAGTGATATAATTCGTTGTACACTGACGGTTGTCGGGAACACCGATGGGAAATCCGAAGTACCGTTCCCTTGTACGATTGGTTAACCATGGTTGTGTGTTGTAGTGTAGCATATTATATTATTCGAGTTATATATGCTATTGTTGTGCTAGCTCGTGGTCTTGAAGACTTAGCGTTATACTTTGCATTGCATTGGTGTGCTATATATATATATATTGCTAGCGTGTATGCGGTAATTGAGTAAGTGTTTGCAAGTAGGTATATTATATATGTATATGTATAATTATTGCATTCACTAAGCCTCGGCTTACCCCTCTCGTTGTTTACCTTTTTACATGTATTGTGGTTTGAAGCTAGCTAGTTTGTTAAGCTAGATGCTTAGGAGCGCTTGGGCTCGATGGGGTAGCTTTTGGATGTTTGGACGCGAATTGGGGATTTGGTAGTCCCCGGGATTATGCTCTTGGTATTGGGTTGGGTTATAGAGTCCTAATCCGTCTAAAGAGTTAAATGGGTCGAAATCGCTACATTATTTGTAAAACGGGTCATTGTGGGCCCGGTGTTGTAAAACTTGTTTTTATGGTGGAAATATCTTAGTTTTACTTAATATGACATATTGTGAAATTGGTTACGTTTAAAAGTGTCGGGAAGCGGGTTTTCCACTCGCGTGTAAATAAAAACTGATCAGTCCACTTTAGTTCATTTGAACGCCGTCCAGAATCATGGGACGCCGTCCTGGTCTTCATCTCTGGACGCCGTCCAGATTATGGGACGCCGTCCAGATACGCTGTCTGACAAAATTTTTTTTAAGGCGTGTTTTTGGTAAAACGATGTCGGGTCGTTACAAAATTTCCCACATATCAAACTACCAAACTATACTCAATAAAATTTGACAAAATGCAAAGAATTACCTCAATTCATTTGCCAATCTTCAAAGCAATAATCGAATTCAACACTTGAGCACTTTCTCTAGCACGCATTCATCAATCATTGATATGGCCAAAACGGATGGTTTTATTTGTGCGGTGTCGTTAGGTCGCACCACGTCAGAATTAGCTACCACAAGGAAGTAATGGTTTTATCATTTATATTTAGCTGGGGTTTCCTAGCTATAACTCACCTACTTGTCTTCCTTTTAACGAGTAAGTGGTAAATATAACTCATGTTCGTATTTTTTTATGTTTACTCAGTAACGTGGGACCAAAGTGCCTATATAGCTAACCCTAGTGACAAACGGTGATAGATTAGGATTAACTATGAATATATTAGTATAACTATAAAGGTAAGGGTAGATAGGTATGAAGAATAGGGTTCTGATTGGAAATTATCACAAGAGTTAACTTCCTAGAATAAATATTAAACCTCAATCAGTTGGGCTATGAACCTAACTGATTTGTCACTAAGAGTTTAGGCTTTGAAGATTCTGGCTAAGACGGATATCCCTACTCCCAATGTTAACCTGGAGGGTTTAAACGACCTTATGGATAGAATCCTAGGTACATGAACAAAGTGGTATATCCCTAAAGGAAAGTCTCAACTTTTCTTAATCCTAGTTGGTTTAACTAAAGTAATATTGTTTATCCCTTTTAGGGATGAACACGATGAATGTGGGTTGAATATTGATATGAAGATTGAGAGAGAAAGTCAAATAGTCAAATGTTACATTCCACGGCTTTCTTTACTCAATACATATCAATGGCTAAAAGTAAGGACAAATGAAGCCTAAGGAAGGTATATATAGCCCTCGTCTATACCTTCCACACATCAAGTGTATGGCACAACCAATACAATACGACAGGTTATAATAATCTCCCCCTTTGCGTTGGTTGTGACCTATAATGGCTTCATTTGAAAAACATACAATGATACACACAAATGGAAATATAACAATCTCTCTAAGTGCATCTATGTATGTGCCGTTGATGAATATCTTGGAATTCCCCGTAAGAATTTGTTGTCTCCCGCGAGTAGTCACAACAATCACTTAAGGTCTTCTTCCATCTTCAACGGTCTTTGAGAATTTGCTTGACTTGAGACGAAGTGTCGATATTCTAAAAGCTCCCCCTTCAAAGTACATGGGCTCGACATTCGATTCCTTATACCGTCGATTTTCACCGGGACACGCCTCTCTAGATCACATCACAGACTTCGCCACATGACTTAGTGGTGGTACATCTTTAACAAGAGTAATTTCGATATAAGATTCCATAAACTCCCCATAGATGTGGAAACTTCTTCGAATACCAAGCTCCCCCTCAAACGAACAATTCTTTCTTTAAAGTTCGAGTTCTATACCGTACACGTATAGAAGTCATACATCAACTGTGACGCCCCGTACAAAATTAACGTGTACGGATCATCAACAACAGGATCTTTACAAGGTCAAACACTATATGCTGTTTAAAAACGAGTTTTGCATTCATGAAAAAGATAACTTCAAATGTTTTACAAAAGATAACGTGACACAAAAGTCATTACAAAACCAGTAATCTAAAATAACATAAGTTACGAATGAAAAATATAAGTTCCATGATTGAGACATCTCTAAGTAATGCAGCGGAAATCTAGCACAGCAGGTCCGTAACAGCAAGTCTATAACATCAAGTTTATAACACCAAGGCAGCAAGTCTAATAACGGAAGCAACAACGTCTAAGCACCTGAGAAATACATGCTTAAAAAGTCAACACGAATGTTGGTGAGCTATAGTTTGTCTGTAATCAGTAATGTAATGTAGGCTACGAGATTTCAGTGCTTCAACCAGCGTTTCAAATCAGTATTTCAAATCAGTATGATAAAGTATATGCTTATCCGTGGGCACCCGGTAACTAACTTAACGTAATATTACCCCCCAAAAAGTACACTTGGCGAGTGCATAAGTTTACGAAATATTAAACACCCGTTAAATACTAGCGCGACTAGCCCGAGTGGGGATGTCAAACCCTATGGATCCATATCTAAGATTCGCGTTCACCGGTTCAAAAACCAATGACTAAACTTTACCGAGCTAAGGGGAAGTTTATGCCATTGTATAACCCACACATATATAAAGTTTAAGTACTCATTCCTAGTATGTAAAACGTAATAAGCGCATGTATTCTCAGTTCCAAAATAGTTAAAGTAAAAAGGGATGCTATAACTCACAGTGAATAAGCAGCACAAGTCGATACGAAAGTGTGCAAGTAGTAAGTTGGTCCGAAAGGTCGTCAACCTAAATCAAAGGTTACTAGGTCAGTATGTTGTCCTTATAAGTTCTATTAGTGCATAAAATAAGTTTAAGTGTCATCATCATCATCATTCATCATCGTAAAAGCTAAGTAAGTTTAACAAGTATAGAGGTCGAAACAATAGGCTGACTTTGATCAGCTGCTACGGCCTCTACGTAAATCGAAAAGATGCGATATCAGTGGCTATGGTTCCGTATGGGAGTCCTCTAGTTGATGACCAATTTCCAGAACCAAACTCGTCTTCGTTTGACCGTGGTGACAGTTTAAGTGCGAGTAGGTCAGAAATTTCAGCACAACGTTAATAGGGTGTAGTGACTTTCGGAAGGCCATAAATCCTAAACCGTAACTCAGATTAAGACGAGGTCTAAAAGGAAAATCATATAATCGAACCGAACTAACTGAAAATTAACTTTCCAGTAGCCCAGATGGTCTGATCAGATCCCAAAAACAGTAAGAAAGGTGCTCCGGTGGGGTTCTTAGTACTTGATGCTCATCACGGTTCTAATCCTTGATGCTTGTAGCTTCAAGTGTACAACTCGTTGGTGGGTTATCATCACCTTGACCAAGATTCTACCATAAACACACAATATGTTAAGACCAAGTAAGAACACAACTCATTTAAGAGTCTTAGATGGATGATGAACCAAGGTTACATCATATCCTTAGTCTTAACACAATTACAAGTTACATTTACAACTAAAGGTACAAACTTTACTTCAATCAAGCAAGTATGAACATAATCTAAGTCAAATAAAGTGATGGAACCCTAAGCTAGAGAGCTTGGATCCTTTTCACACAAGTTATAAGGTCACAAATGTGATGACCCGGAAATTTTCGACTAATTTTAAACTTTAATCTTTATATGTTTCCGACACGATAAGCAAAGTCTGTAATGTTGAGTCTCGAAAATTCTGAAATTTATATTCATGTAATCAATTGCCCTTTGACAATTCCCGACGATTCACGAACAACTGTTGTAAATGAATAGGAATATATATAGATGAAAATAAGTATATAGATTATCTTGAATTAATAAATTACAATATAATCTTTTGAATTGGGAATGTAAAATAAGATACAAAATAATTAAGCGTAATTTAAAATGAATCTATATATATAAAAATATATATGATTTTTATGTATAATTATTTTATATCTATATTGTAATATATATGTATGATATAAATAAACAATGTATGTTAATATATAATAAATAGTTGTTAAATAATATAAACATATTAAAATTTATTATAAATTAAAATATAAATGCTATACTAGTATTATTTACATTAAAATAAATATTAATATTAGAATCAATATTAATAAATTTTTTTAAATAAATTTTGTCATAAATAAATTATTATATTATCTTTACTAATTAATAATATTAATATTATTGTAACTAGTATGATTATTTGTAACTTTAATAAAATCATTACTATCATTATTATTAATTAAGTTTATTAAAAATTAGCAATTTTTGTTGTAGTAATATTATCATTATTTATCGTCTACTATTACTAACCTCTTTACCCATAATATTGTTATTACCAATAATATTATTAATGTATTGTTAATAGTATTAACATATTTATACTTGTAGATATCAAGATATACAAGATATATAAATATAAACTGATATGTATAAATACAGGTATATATAAATACCTATACATGTGCGAATTACAGTTATATACAGATAGATAAACACAGGTATACAGATAGATGAATATATAAATACAATATGTATAAATATAAATACAGATGATTTACGTATTCACTTTTCAATCATTTTCAAGCAATAGGTAATTTAGATTTCTGTCTGAACCCAGTACGATTTGATTCCAAACTAAGCACAAGACTTCAAATTCTGTTAGAAGTCTTTTTCTACTTTTATTTATTTATAATTCTCTTGTGTACTGGATCAATAATTTGGTGACATCCATTGGATATTAATCGAAGTATTGCATTAGGATATTAACACATTTAACTAACTTCATAATCTCTTTATCAGCTATCAATTAACACTTGTTATATCCATTGAAATTTTCAACAGAAAGCTCGATCACCACACAAGCTAATTTTTCCCTTTCTTGTTCTTCTTTGTGAACCCCGGTCACTCACGAACCATCCTTCATAAACCACCACCTCGTCCACCTTGTAAACCCTACACAACCACTACAACCCTTCTTATTTGAGATACACGAGTTGATGTTTTGACAGTTGAATCTCCACCACCTTTCGAAACCAACTTGAGTCACCCAAACAATCACCATCGGAGAACCACCTCACCCGAAACCACCATACGTGATTCTTGCGACTGTTTCATGTTTCTGTTTGCAACCAACCGAACCCAATCATCATGATTAATAATCACCACAAATCATCATCAATACCACCTAAAAACTCCACCCCTTTAAACTGTTACGCTATATTTTTTTTGGCTGTCCGATATATGTGCTTCAAAAGAAGAAGAAAGAAGGGTGCACCACAAATTGGGTGAGGTTGTGTCAACTTGATTATATGGGATATTTTGTTTATACAACCTTTTAATATGCAAGTGGAACTAGATAAAGCATTATGGCCGACAATTTTTTCAACAAATAACCCACTTGTTCGATTATTATTATTACAATTCCAATGATCTCTGTTTGCTTTATTTTGTCGAGTACTAACTCAAACCCATCAACTTTTCATTTTTTTTTTCGGTTTACCAATTGAACCTCACAACATCAAAACCAATTTAATATGAGGCTGCCATATTTCCTTTCCTTTTGCCGACATGCCATAAACAAATGGAGTATTCTAAGAGACGTGGGGTTCCAGCTCAATATACAAATATTGTTTATTTTTTTTTGCCGTTCAAATTATTTAGGATAAATGATCAAAACAGAAATCGGATCCTATGTTATTTATATTTGGGCCGTGGCCAAACATGTTTCTGTTATTGGACCGAAGTGTTTAAAGGTTGGGCTATGGACTTAGTTAAAATGTTGGGCTTGGACAATTGATTTGGGTCGTTTGAAATTTTAGAAGAAGGAGGTGAAGATGGTGCAAACAAAAAACAGATTATATTAAGTGGGTTGGGGTTTGAATCAGAATAGAAGTCATGGAGCTGTGGTTAGGGTGTTGTTGGGTGTAACGAGAGGTCATGGGTTCGAGTCCTGGCAGGAGCATTTATTTTTTTTAAAAGGGCTTGTTACAAGAAGGTAGCCTTTCTAAATTTTATTATTATTATTATTATTATTATTATTATTATTATTATTATTATTATTATTATTATTATTATTATTATTATTATTACTATTATTATTATTATTATTATTATTATATAAAGATACAACCTTTTATTATTATTTTACCAAATAAATATTAGTTATATAAAAAGTTATTTAATGCATATAACACAACTTTATAACATAACTATAATGATATTTTTATAATAAAGACTAATTATGCATCTAAAGTATATAGAATAAGAATAGTTAATTAAGTTATTAATGAAACACATAAGTTAATAAAATAACAAATAATATATAAATTTATCTGATTACAATTATGTGTGTTAATATATATACAAATGATATAGGTTCGTGAATCCGAGGTCAACCCTACACTTGTTAAATGACGTCATATGTATTTTTACTACAAAATACATTAGGTGAGTTTTATTCGCCTTTTTTACCCTTTTATATTTTTGGGCTGAGAATACATGCGCAATTTTTATAAATGTTTTACGAAATAGACACAAGTAATCGAAACTACATTATATGGTTGAATGATCGAAATCGAATATGCCCCTTTTTATTAAGCCTGGTAACCTAAGAATTAGGGAACAGACACCCTAATTGACGTCAACTCTAAAGATAGATCTATCGGGGCCAACAAGCCCCATCCAAAGTACCGGATGCTTTAGTACTTTGAAATTTATATCATGTCTGAAGGAGGATCCCGGAATGATGGGGATATTCTTATATGCATATTGTGAATGTCGGTTACCAGGTGTTCAATCCATATGAATGATATTTTTGTCTCTATGCATGGGACGTATATTTATGAGAACTGGAAATGAAATTCTTGTGGTCTATAAAAATGATGAAAATGATCGTTTATGATAAACTAATGAACTCACCAACCTTTTGGTTGACACTTTAAAGCATGTTTATTCTCAGGTATGAAAGAAGTCTTCTGCTGTGCAATTGCTCATTTTAAAGATATTACTTGGAGTCATTCATGACATATTTCAAAAGACGTTGCATTCGAGTCGTTGAGTTCATCAAGATTATTATTAAGTCAATTATAGTTAGATATATTATAAAATGGTATGCACGCCGTCAACTTTTGATGTAATGAAAGATTGTCTTTTCAAAAACGAATGCAATGTTTGTAAAATGTAACATATAGAGGTCAAGTACCTGACGATGTAATCAACTGTTGTGAATCGTTTATAATCGATATGGACTTCGTCCGGATGGATTAGGACGGGTCTTCACAGTTGGTATCAGAGCGGTGGTCGTAGCAAACCAGGTCTTGCATTAGTGTGTCTAACTAGTAGTCGTTAGAATGCATTAGTGAGTCTGGACTTCGACCTGGTCTGCAAGTCAAAAAGTTTTGCTTATCATTTTGTGTCGAAAATTATCTGCTTATCATTCTTAGTCTAGACACGTCTTGCTGCATTGATTGCATGAATAGTGTATAGACAAGATTCATATCTTAGCGTATCTGTTACTGTAAACATTACCTGGCGTATCCCGTAAATTTCTCCGTAATCTACGAAACCTTTTGTTCTATATATATGGATATTCTATGTAATTAAGAATACCATCCGTTAGCCAGAAAATCATTTCATATTTAAAAATTCTTTATTCAATCGTACGAAATGGAATTCGTCATTAGTTCAAGTCACTCGGATTCCGAAATGGAATCCCACTCAAGCTCCGAAAGCAGTGTGACCAGAATGGATCAACCAATCAATCATCATCTATTCTGGATGAATTGGGGATGGGTTCGTAGCCTCCTCCATCATTGGAGACAAGAAGAAGGTGATCCTTTCCATCCGACACATTGCCCTATTGGCGAAGAACCTGAAGCACTTACCGGTGAACCTGTTCGAAACACCATCTTTTCTCTCATTTCTAGAGTATCTCGCCACGATTATATACTATACCAAATTCTAGATTATATTTATCCGCTAGTCCGAACTGAAAATCACCCCAGTGTAATAGAAGAAGTCAACGAGCTTCGCGCTCGGGTAGTGGCTTTAGAGAATATGGTGCGAAGGTTACAAACAC
The DNA here is from genome assembly GCF_046630445.1 of Rutidosis leptorrhynchoides. NCBI lineage: Eukaryota > Viridiplantae > Streptophyta > Magnoliopsida > Asterales > Asteraceae > Rutidosis > Rutidosis leptorrhynchoides. The sequence goes on from NC_092336.1 coordinate 127,973,551, forward strand.
CAGCAGCAGCACCAGCAGCATAACCAGTACCACCACCAATGTCAACAGTACCATCACCACCACCAACATCAACATCCGCATCCCACACCTCAACATCTTAATCTATACCTCGAACATCAACGTCATACGCACCATGGATACCAAGGAGTACCAACAACAACAACAACATCATCACACGTCTCAACCTCGCAATCTATACCTCAAGCATAATCATCGTTCTACGAATCTTTTTACGAATCGTTCTACATAAACTATCTTCGTCCTTCATGGTGATTATGTAATCTGTAATATTTTAGAGATTATGTACTCTAGTTCTAGCCGTAAATCTGATGAGTTTAATATCACATTGACTCATTAAATCCATAATTACGTCTGAAGAAAATATATATGTATATATGTTTTCATAAAGATTGTAACTAAAATTTTTATTGTACAAACTGTTAATGGTGAAAATATTTTAACGGGTAGGTAATACCCGGGGAATATTTAGATTTCGCATTAATAAGTTACAATGTACATTCTTTGAATCTGATTCAACAGTCATTTACTATCCTACTTGCAACCATAGCTATACGAATCCGTTCATCACAGAATAACCATTTTCATTCAATTTCATATTTGGATTTTGACCTATCAGAATCTGACAAGTGGCATAATGAAGAAAACATTGGACAAAATAAAATTTGTTAGAAACAAACAAATTAACTATGAGAAATTTTGTTAAGAATCCACGCTAACAAAATCCTAGCTAACTGTTCCTAGCTAACTGATTACATTTTATCGCAATTTATTTTATCGTAATTTACATTCTCGCAATTTTATTTATCGTCATTAAATTTCTGTTATTTACTTTACGCACTTTATTTATCGTTATTTAATTTTCTGGTTATTTATTTTACGCACTTTAAATATCGGGACACGTATACAAGGTTTTGACATATCATATCGACGCATCTATATATATTATTTGGAATCACCATAGACACTCTATATGTAGTAATGATCGAGTTCTCTATACAGGGTTGAGGTTGATTCTACAATAATATATATAGTTTGAGTTGTGATCGAGTCTGAGACGTATACGGGTCACGACACATATTAATTAATTCGAATATTATATATTAAACTATATATGAATTATTGGACTGTCAACTGTGGACTATCGACTGTGGACTAATAACATTGGACAATTAAAATGAATTAAAATATTGATTATAACATATGAAACTAAACAATTCTTCAAGTTGCCACTTGATTTCATCTTAAACCTCATTTGTATCTTGACGATTACAATCTACGTTCAAACCTTTCATGATTCTTGAAAATACCTCAATCGAGAGGATGAACCAACCGCACTTCATTTACGGGAGAAAAGATTGATGCATATAGTTATGCACCTAAAAATACTCGAAACCTGAGTAAACGTTTAACACGTAGCTGTGCTAATTCCTTTAGCGTTATTATTACCGAAAATAACTTTGCATCTGCTGTTCGAGATAGCCAGTTTTGTCACAGCTCCAGCAAGACAACTTCGACTTTTCGTACGAAACAACCTTATTATAACGTTGATATATACGCGTGCTCTTTTATTGTTAACAGGGAACCTTTCATATTCCACCATATTACCATCAGCGTTTAATCATCTAAAAACACAATTTTCCTGAAACCACCTCGGATTAATAACCAATGATTCAGATATCATAGCATTAAATGCAGAGGAAACAGAAAAATGGTAGATGGTCTAAATGACCAAAATTTTGATGATAAAGAAAGGAGTGTTAGGAACGCTCGATAGAAAATTGGGTAATGTGAAAAAAAAACAGATTGAGCTACCCATGAAGGAGACCAAGGACAAATACAAGGACCAAACCCTATATTCAAAGGATTCAGGTAATTCTGGATCTGTTGAAATCTTTAGAGAATATCTTGCTTCGAAGTCATGTTAAAATCTTGCGAAAAATCTTTCTCCATCAACCATCGAACTTAGAAATTCCAAAATATCATCATCAATATCTTCGATATTTCTGAGGATATTGTCATAAATATTCTCGTCCGAAATTATATACCTCCTCGTGCTTCCTGTGTATCATTATATTGGAAACATTCAATAGAAAATTTAGTACCGAAAAGCAGATTATGCGAAACTAGGAAGAAATCCGTGGACAAATCACAAAGAATAAGTTTGACTTCAAAGAATCCAAATGATTCAATGTCTGCTAAAGTCTTTAGTGAATATCTTGCTCCTTACTCTAAACCCTTGCAGATAATAGTTTCTATCATCCTCTGATCTTAGATATTCCAAGATATTATCGTATCTTTCATTATAAATATCCTCCATATTTCTGGAGATATTTTTATAACTATTCTTATCTGAAATCATTAATCTCTTCGTGCTATCAGTATTACATCATATAGAAACTGTTAGTTTCTATATTCTGTAAACTTTCGAGCTTAAAATATGAATGTTATTGAAGTAATGTTGAGAACTGATGCATGAGTTAGTATAATATAATGACACTTGATCAACGTGATTATATTACAGTAATTCATGCTGAGTTTCTAATGGAACGTGATGACTCACAAACCATACCGTCATCATGTGCCATTTACACGACTCTTACATTCTATCTAATCTCCAAACATATTAAGAACATATCTTCTTGATTGTTCTATCTTTCCGAATATTCTGGTAATTTTCCAAATCAAGATCAAGCCATTACGATTTCCTCCTGAGTACATTAACTATGTTCATTTCAAAATCTATACGAATTCTGTACCATTACAAGCGGTGCTTAATCACAAGAAGAAGAAACGAGAAGACAAAAACTCCGAAATAGAAATTAGAGTATAAATCACAGTAAATAGGAGAGAGCATTAACTGTGGATGACAATGATTATAAAAGACAGAAGCAGGGACATCGAAGTATAAGGGAAGATATAAAACCCAACAACCACCCAGAAATTATAAACCGTATATGTCGATGCGTATAACAATATAAAGACACAGGAGGAGTAGAAACACTATAAACCCAAGAGTATAATAGAAGTAAATAGATTCTTCTGGCAGTAGATGAAAGAGAAGAATGACAGATATGAAAGTTAAGAGCATATCAAGGATTAGAATGGGATGGAGCATATTGACAAATGCTTTAAAGTATGAATTGAGGGAGAAAGAATAGAAAGTGAGAGTTGTAAGGAAACGACGGGGGTAGATTTATAGTAAAATATCCGACAGAGCAATCACAACAGATGATCGCATTTAGAGCGGATCCTAATTTCCTTGATTACCGAAGAATCAAATCTTATTACGAAGTTTTTCTCCAAATCTCTTGAACTTGAAAATCAATCCTATCTATGTCAAAAGATATAACGAATCTATGCCTACTCATTTCACTCTTTGGTGATAACTTCATTCGTGCTCTTCGAATAATCGAATTGTTTTATCCATATTACTCAATGATGATAAAACTCTATTTATCAACACATATTCGTCATGAAAACATTTTTATTGTTAGCCATGACCACCTCACTCAAATTTCGGGACGAAATTTCTTTTAACGGGTAGGTACTATGATGACCCGGAAATTTCCGACTAAATTTAAACTTTAATCTTTATATGTTTTCGACACGATAAGCAAAGTCTGTAATGTTGAGTCTCGAAAATTCTGAAATTTATATTCATGTAATCAATTGCCCTTTGACAATTTCCGACGATTCACGAATAACTGTTGTAAATGAATAGGAATATATATAGATGAAAATAAGTATATAGATTATCTTGAATTAATAAATTACAATATAATCTTTTGAATTGGGAATGTAAAATAAGATACAAAATAAATAAACGTAATTTAAAATGAATCTATATATATAAAAATATATATGATTTTTATGTATAATTATTTTATATGTATATTGTAATATATATGTATGATATAAATAAACAATGTATGTTAATATATAATAAATAGTTATTAAATAATATAAACATATTAAAATTTCTTATAAATTAAAATATAAACGCTATACTAGTATTATTTACATTAAAATAAATATTAATATTAGAATCAATATTAATAAATTTTTTTAAATAAATTTTGTGATAAATAAATTATTATATTATCTTTACTAATTAATAATATTAATATTATTGTAACTAGTATGATTATTTGTAACTTTAATAAAATCATTACTATCATTATTATTAATTAAGTTTATTAAAAATTAGCAATTTTTGTTGTAGTAATATTATCATTATTTATCATCTACTATTACTAACCTCTTTACCCATAATATTGTTATTACCAATAATATTATTAATGTATTGTTAATAGTATTAACATATTTATACTTGTAGATATCAAGATATACAAGGTATATAAATATAAACTGATATGTATAAATACAGGTATATATAAATACCTATACATGTACGAATTACAGTTATATACAGATAGATAAACACAGGTATACAGATAGATGAATATATAAATACAGTATGTATAAATATAAATACAGATGATTTACGTATTCACTTTTCAATCATTTTCAAGCAATAGGTAATTTAGATTTCTGTCTGAACCCAGTACGATTTGATTCCAAACTAAGCAGAAGACTTCAAATTCTGTTAGAAGTCTTTTTCTACTTTTATTTATTTATAATTCTCTTGTATACTGGATCAATAATTTGGTGACGTCCATTGGATATTAATCAAAGTATTGCATTAGAATATTAACACATTTAACTAACTTCATAATCTCTTTATCAGCTATCAATTAACACTTGTTATATCCATTGAAATTTTCAACAGAAAGCTCGATCACCACACAAGCTACTTTTTCCTTTTCTTGTTCTTCTTTGTGAACCCTGGTCACTCACGAACCATCCTTCATAAACCACCACCTCGTCCACCTTGTAAACCCTACACAACCACTGCAACCCTTCTTGTTTGAGATACACAAGTTGATGTTTTGACAGTTGAATCTCCACCACCTTTCGAAACCAACTTGAGTCACCCAAACAATCACCATCGGAGAACCACCTCACCCGAAACCACCATACGTGATTCTTGCGACTGTTTCATGTTTCTGTTTGCAACCAGCCGAACCCAATCATCATGATTAATAATCACCACAAATCAACATCAATACCACCTAAAAACTCTACCCCTTTAAACTGTTACGCTATATTTTTTTTTTGGCTGTCCGATATATGTGCTTCAAAAGAAGAAGAAAGAAGGGTGCACCACAAATTGGGTGAGGTTGTGTCAACTTGATTATATGGGATATTTTTTTTTATACAGCCTTTTAATATGCAAGTGGAACTAGATAGAGCATTATGGCCGACAATTTTTTCAACAAATAACCCACTTGTTCGATTATTATTTTTACAATTCCAATGATCTCTGTTTGCTTTATTTTGTCGAGTACTAACTCAAACCCATCAACTTTTCATTTCTTTTTCGGTTTACCAATTGAACCTCACAACATCAAAACCAATTTAATATGAGGCTGCCATATTTCCTTTCCTTTTGCCGACATGCCATAAACAAATGGAGTATTCTAAGAGACGTGGGGTTCCAGCTCAATATACAAATATTGTTTATTTTTTTTTGCCGTTCAAATTATTTAGGATAAATGATCAAAACAGAAATTGGATCCTATGTTATTTATATTTGGGCCGTGGCCAAACATGTTTCTGTTATTGGACCAAAGTGTTTAAAGGTTGGGCTATGGACTTAGTTAAAATGTTGGGCTTGGACAATTGATTTGGGTCGTTTGAAATTTTAGAAGAAGGAGGTGAAGATGGTGCAAACGAAAAACAGATTATATTAAGTGGGTTGGGGTTTGAATCAGAATAGAAGTCATGGAGCTGTGGTTAGGGTGTTGTTGGGTGTAACGAGAGGTCATGGGTTCGAGTACTGGCAGGAGCATTTTTTTTTTTTAAAAGGGCTTGTTACAAGAAGGTAGCCTTTCTAAATTTTATTATTATTATTATTATTATTATTATTATTATTATTATTATTATTATTATTATTATTATTATTATTATTATTATTATTATTATTATTATTATTATTATTATTATTATTATTATTATTATTATTATTATTATTATTATTGTTATTATATAAAGATACAACCTTTTATTATTATTTTACCAAATAAATATTAGTTATATAAAAAGTTATTTAATGCATATAACAAAACTTTATAACATAACTATAATGATATTTTTATAATAAAGACTAATTATGCATCTAAAGTATATAGAATAAGAAGAGTTAATTAAGTTATTAATGAAACACATAAGTTAATAAAATAACAAATAATATATAAATTTATCTGATTACAATTATGTGTGTTAATATATATACAAATGATATAGGTTCGTGAATCTGAGGTCAACCCTACACTTGTTAAATGACGTCATATGTATTTTTACTACAAAATACATTAGGTGAGTTTTATTTGCCTTTTTTACCCTTTTATATTTTTGGGCTGAGAATACATGCGCAATTTTTATAAATGTTTTACGAAATAGACACAAGTAATCGAAACTACATTATATGGTTGAATGATCGAAATCGAATATGCCCCTTTTTATTAAGTCTGGTAATCTAAGAATTAGGGAACAGACACCCTAATTGACGCGAACTCTAAAGATAGATCTATCGGGCCCAACAAGCCCCATCCAAAGTACCGGATGCTTTAGTACTTCGAAATTTATATCATGTCCGAAGGAGGATCCCGGAATGATGGGGATATTCTTATATGCATATTGTGAATGTCGGTTACCAGGTGTTCAATCCATATGAATGATATTTTTGTCTCTATGCATGGGACGTATATTTATGAGAACTGGAAATGAAATTCTTGTGGTCTATAAAAATGATGAAAATGATCGTTTATGATAAACTAATGAACTCACCAACCTTTTGGTTGACACTTTAAAGCATGTTTATTCTCAGGTATGAAAGAAGTCTTCTGCTGTGCAATTGCTCATTTTAAAGATATTACTTGGAGTCATTCATGACATATTTCAAAAGACGTTGCATTCGAGTCATTGAGTTCATCAAGATTATTATTAAGTCAATTATAGTTAGATATATTATAAAATGGTATGCACGCCGTCAACTTTCGATGTAATGAAAGATTGTCTTTTCAAAAACGAATGCAATGTTTGTAAAATGTAACATATAGAGGTCAAGTACCTCGCGATGTAATCAACTGTTGTGAATCATTTATAATCGATATGGACTTCATCCGGATGGATTAGGACGGGTCTTCACAACAAAGCTAGAAAGCTTGAACCTTTAGTGTTCTTGAAGACCTTGAAGCATAAAGCTTAGATCTTTAAGTTATATGAAGACCATAAACACAAGTTTTGATCTTTATAACAAAATAATGAGATCATAAGCTAGGAAAATTAGATCCAATAAACGATATGAAGATTCAAGCTAGAAAGCTTGCATCTTGGTTGTTCTTGAAGATCTTGAAGCATAAAGCTTGGATCTTTAAGCTACATGAAGATTACAAATACAAGTTTGAATCTTTATAACAAAATAACAAGATTAAAGTTAAAAGATTTAGATCTACAAAGTAGGTGAAGATTCAAAGCTAGAAAGCTTGAATCTTCCATGTTCTTGAAGGATTCAAATCCATGTTTGAATCTACAAGATGTAATCAAGATCAAAGCTAAAAAGCTTGATCCTTTAAATGATGATGATGATTCATGAATGATGAAGGGAAGAAGAAGAAGAAAATAAAAAACTTACAAGTTTTAGAGTGAGAAAGACTAGAGAGGAAATAAGAGAGTAAGTGTGTGTGAAATACAAATGAGAGCAAGTGTAAAATGGATGGAATAAGGCTTGTATTTATAGGTGGATGAGGTGATACATGGGGTATCAAAACCGTAGGAACATATGGGGGACAAGGGGGATAAACTTTTGCTTTTTGGTTAATGGTTGTCTAAAGTTGGTGCTTATGTTAGGATCCCATGCAACATTAAGGATAATACTTGACAAAAATGCTAGCATGTTCCCTCTAATAAATGGGCATTTGTCTTACATATTAATGGGTTACTAGTTACTTATAATTGGGCTAATTAAATGGTCCACTAACTAGTGTAGGGTGGGCTTCCAACAAGGTAGAAAGTCCAACAAGATTAACTAGTAAGCATAAGTAAATTACTAAGCGTAATTAAGCATCCAAAAACCCAAGTAATTGTTATTATAAAATAACAATTAATATTTCGTAGTCATAATATTCCGATTACGAAAAAAGTTAAACGTGTACGCATTACGTAGTTTGTTCGAAATGTCAAGTGACACTAACGGTCATAAAGGCATCCGGTGGTCAAGTTAAGTATCCTACGTACTCAAAGGCAACATACAAATGAAAGTAAACCACGTGTATTAAGATTTCAGAGTATAAGATAGCACAGTACGCACAAATACGCAGTTTAGCAAAAACACAAGGCACAAAAGCAAGTCGAAAAAGTCAGGTCGTTACATTACCCACCTGTTAATGGAAATTTCGTCCCGAAATTTGAGGAGTGACTAAGAGTGGTACCGTATTTAATTAAGAAGTAGCGTATTAAAGTTCCATGAGACTCGTGGGCTCAGAAGTGAGTTATTTACCTTGAAGGGTACTCCAGCGTATAAAAGTAAGAATAGGTATATGCCATTAATTAAGTCTCTTGTCCTAAGAGATCAACAAGTTGATTTTGTTTCTTGCTAACATGAATATGTCATCCGAATATATATACCCACAAAAGGAAATATGATGTTTTTAGCCATACAGGCATCTTCAGTAAGCCGGATGCATGAAATACATCATGAATGTTTCTAAACTTACCTAAAACATTGAGCGCTTGTGTCGCAATTCAAAGCTGACAGATAGAATAGAAAACATGATGATCACAACATACTACGTGTGAACTTATCCTTAGATGGAATGAAAGCACAGTTCCATATTGTAACTTTATCCATTCAGTTACATGTTGAAGTTATGGTTATTATTAACTAGAACAACATAAAGTTGCAATCAACGAAGGAAGAAATATGTAGAGTATCCACATCAGTGTCGTAAATGTTTTAAGCAGTCCCCTTCCAAGAGGATAACGAGATTCATAGATTCCTAAAGTATCTTACACTACAATTCCTAAAGAAAATCGCACGAAAGGTGTGGTCCTTGAACCAGAGTGAACTCTTCGAGTGGATTGATCCGAATTTATCCTTATACTTATGGGGATGCGCGGATGAGAGGATATGTGAACCCTTGGTCATAAAGAACGGTTTACTCTAAGTGAAAAGAATCTCAAAAATGATTCATTGTACCTCAACCTACTGATTCATAGAGATGACGTTTACGAGGGTGTTGTGATTTAGCCGTGAAACATTGAGAGTAGAAATCCGCCTAGTGCCTTTCCTACGATAGGGTGACCACTGAGTGTTTCCCAGAAAACTTGATTTATCGGCCCGCGTTTTTGCCATGTCTAACCTTAAAAGGAACATTTCATGAGCGCAAAGACTTCTTAACAAATTTTATAAAACTACCACCCAAAGTGGCTCAAGAGTTTTTAACAAAGATTTTTAATAGTAAGCTTTATCCCCAAAGGAGGGCGAGAAGAAGCTTGATCCATACATGGTGTAGTCTAATACGAAAACCTTCAATAAAATCAACCAAGAGAGTTTTGAAAAACCTTTAAACGTTTGATGTGATAACATAAACGGAACGAAGTTCTTAGTAAATTCGGAAGTATGTACAACGTGTACCATTTTGCACAAACTATTTGACTTAAGTTAAACAACTCAATAAAGGAGCGACTTTTAAATATCTTGAAGGTATAACTTAGTATGTACTAACCCAAAATAAGTAAGGGTAAATTTATTCATATATGATTTTATAAATCGCATAAGTGATAGAAAAGTTTTTAGTACTTTCATTTGTCCATAAATCTCGTGAGGACCGCACAAATAAGCAACGTGTAAAATTAACGTGTAAAATTTTTGATATAACATAGTTTTTCGTATTTCAGAGGTTACGATTTGAAAAAAATTGAGTGAAAAATCTTTGAATCATCGGTTGACATGTTACTAGGTAATGAAAACTAATGAATTAAATGTAGTTTTGATGATTATCAGGGACTTAAGTCTATGGCCCAAAATGTTCACGTGTGAAGCCATTGCTAAAAAGTGAGGTATGAAGGATAGATGTAACACCGTACTTTTTTTTTATAACACAGTGGTAGTCTTATTTACAAAACGTGCCCTTACGTACAAACATAAACATAATTATTACACTTCATACATAAATACATTGTTATCAAAAACCGGTATTACGTTAATATTCGATTTCATATAGACAACATCAGAGTTCTAGACTTTTCGAACACAACTCAACACGCCCATATTCTCCCATGTCGATTAAAGCAAAAGACCTACAATCTGCAAGGGGGAAGGTGGAGGGGTTAGCACGAAGCTAAGTGAATGGACTAATCTAACAGCTAAAACACATAGGTACAATCACTAGAACATGCAGCAACAAATAAATCAGACAGTTAATCACATAACTACTAGAACATGCAGAAACATAGTAATATACCATTAACATACAACATAAAAGCAATACAAATACAATATCCAACAATCAATTAAATCCAAAGATCACTAAGGCATAAATACATCTTCAGCAACGGTCAATCCAAAGCAACTGTGATAACTATAAGAAATGGTCAATTAGAAGCAACCATCTGGGTAATCCGAAGCAACCCATTGAGAGACTCGGTGGCCTGGCCGGGCCAACGACCCCAGTTGATCAGTCCAGAGTCTACCGAAAACTCATAACTCTATATCACTAGTATAAGTCTTCCACACGTGACGGACGTGTGATTCTGACTTATATTAATCATACAACATCAGTGAGCCCAACCTGATCAGAAGCAAGGTTGATCTCTCCTGACCTGATCAGAAGCAAGGTCGGTCCAATAAACGCGCGAGGTCATAGTCCACATTACACAACAACAAAGGTTCTAATCATAGCAACTAGGTCAACGGTCTAGGTCATGTCACTATATGCCTTAATGGCTAGATTAACCCACTCACCGAATACCAACACGAGAAGAACTCAGAGGTCTTATATTTCTGAGTCTTCACTTCTCCTGATCATCTGGAAAAGATACAAATAAAGTCAGTAATTATATCCTGATAATATTCTATCAACAAGACAGACACAATAACGAGATAGAAACAAAACAATCATTCATGCTCAGTCAACCGTACGAGTAACACCATCACACACACGTTTGAGAACACTCAACCATGCGGTTGACAACTCACTCGTACGTTTGCTCTATGACCAAACATCCAACAATGACTCACCTTACCGTACGGTTCACTACACGAGTGACCAGTGACTCGTACAAGTCACATCTTAATCGTACGTATCATCACAATCAAAACATAAGTTCCCATCACCAATCACTCGTACGGTTCACCACACGATTGACTACCTCAACCGTGCGAGTGATGAAGAACAGTAGCAACAGCTAATTATATGGGTTTCAACCTAAAAACACAACATCAAACATCAATACATACACTAAATCAACACCTACAAACATGTAATCACTATATGATAAGTGTACATCATAATTTCAACCCAAAACTACACTCTAAAGCGTGTAAAATAAGGCATACACCCTAAAACCCCTTTTTGACCAAAATAAATTTTGATCCAAATTATTAAAAGTTTACCATTGGAAAGGATTTTTCATTATGATTCCAACGATACTTGATTCATCAAAAACGGAGTTACGGTTTGAAAGTTATGACCAAAACAAGTTTCCACAAATCTGACCCTGTGCTCACACGTGTGACTGAGGTCTCACTCGTGCGAGTGAGTCCTCACACGTGTGGTTGACCCTCAAAAGTGTGGTCACTCATACGAGTGACCTGTCAAAAGTGTGGGTGCTGATGAACACCTACAGCTCGCTGTTTTCACTTTTTTTGACCCCAAAACATGATTTTTACTCAATCTGATCATGAAACCACTTCAAAAACATTTTATAACAACTATAGAACATATATCTAACAACAATTAATACTAACAAACACAATTCATCAAGATTCAAGCATCAAAACTCACTTTTTCTCAAGAACACAAAAACCCAAATTACACAAGATTCAAGCAATGATTCAAGCATGCTAACCTGGTTTGATGATTACAAAGATGATATAAATCAGTTTTAAAGCTCCACAAACCAATTTCAAGCTTGGATCAAGTTAGGGTTTTGATGTAGGTGAAAGATGAAGAACGAGGTGTTTGGTGAATTTTCTAGAAAATGCAAGAAGTGAACTGCACTAGTCATATAAATGGATTTTAATTCCCACACTGTGCAACACACGGGTATTTATCAGTTATCTGATATCTTTCGTACTTCGTTAGGCGGCCCTAACGGAGTCCAAATTAAACAAATGAACCTGTTCTGTGACCCTTGTCACAAATTGGTCTCAACTAAACAACCAAATAATTATAAACATATAATTATTAAAATCACTAATTACGCCATACCCAAGGGTACAATGGTCATTTCAACTAGGCCCAAAACGCGGGTGTTACAAATCTACCCTCCTTAAAGAGATTCCATCCTCGGAATCTGGTCAAAGTCAAAAGTCACGGTAACAAAATCTCATCAACTATTCATCAAGCAACACATATTAACAACAATTTAAGCAATCAACTATCCTACTTCTCTTCTTAACTTACTGAAACTTCTGCATGATCTACCAAAATATGCTTACGTTGGCCAGACGTAATACATTATCATAGATCACGTCTCCATTTCAGTTAATAAAATCCGAGAAACCTAAATCCAAATCATCTCTATCACTACAACCAATGCTACCTCAAAGTACCTATTACTAAACAAATTACATCATCTACATAACATACTAAATACGCATTCCTGAAATCAAAAGCAATAACAAGGTTAGTCTGAACATACCAGTATTTAAGTCTTCTGATACAACATCAGTATCTCCTACCATCTGATAAGCTCTAGCTATAGTCGTAGGAGCACCTTTTCTTTTCTGTCCTACTGATGCGGTAGATCCACCAACAGACACCGATTGTACCCCGGACCCTGCCCCGGAACCACCTCTACCCACTGCCGAACACTGTGCTGACCTATGACCTTCTTTATGACAATTCCAACATACATTGCTTTTGAAAGAACATTGTTGAACATCATGTCCCACTATACCACACCTTAGACACCTTTTCGTACTGGGAGAACACTGTCCACAATGGTAAGATCTGCACGAGTTACACCACTCTTTCTGTACGGAACCCGACCCACTCGTACTCAAAACTTCTCTCGTACTGGACCCGGTTGACTTTCTTGATTTCGGACTGGACTGATAACTAGATTGACCTTCTGACCTCTTCCCATAAGAACCACTCCCCACTTCCGCACTCCTTGCGGCTTTAACATCACCCTCTGTCACTTTGGCCATCTCAAAAGCTTGCGATAAAGAAGAAGCAAATCTAACCATTGATCGATACTCCGACTTAATAATTCTAATAAAGTGCTGAATTTTATCTTTCTCATGCGGTACCCATTGTTGAAAAAACCTTAACTTAGAGGTAAAGTCCAAAATAACATCATCAATCATCATATCATCAGTCATTCTCATCCCAAAGAACTCAGTTTTCAATTTCTCCAAATCATATTCTGAATAATACTGCTTGCGAACCTTGGCATGAAACTGTTCCCATGACACTTGACTTAGTTGTTCTTTTGATAAATGACCTGTGATGGAGTCCTATCACTCCATAACTCGTCCCTTGAACAATCGACTAGCATATAACACTCTCAACTCTGGCTCGCATTGACAAGCATCTAATGCTCTTTCCACTTCTCTGAGCCAATTTAGAGTCTCAGTCGGGTCAGTTTTACCAGTATACTCTGAAGGTTAACAATTAAGAAAGTCCTTATATGAGCAATTCTTCTTTTCAAACATCGGTGGTTGGAAGAATGGTGTCTGAAGCGGGTACATCACTTGATTCGGAAGTAGTGGATTGAACTGAGATGGTATCTGATATTGAGGTGGCACATACTGTTGTTGAGAAATGTTTCCAAACTATGGGTAAGCACTTGGAGAAAAGCTTTGATTTATTGCTGTGGTGTTAGAATGCGATATCACTTGTTGTTCAAGCTCTTTGATCCTATCTTGAGCATCTTTCAACTGACTCTGAAGCTCTAACACTTCTTCTTATACTTCTTCTTCTGATACATGACCATCTTCATCAGGAGCTCTAAAGGTTCCGGAGGCATTGGGGGCAGCGTCTTGATTACCTGACATATCTGCACTACCACAACATCTCACACAAACTCTTAGTAGATAACTGGTTAGTGCCTATCAACTAACACATAAAAGCTCCTACATTCACTTAAACCGTCCCCTTTGTGTTATGTTCGACAAGATCCTCTCAAGGTTTGGGAACATGACATTCAAGTACAATGTCGATGCGGCCAAACCTATGCTCTGATACCAAATTGTAACACCGTACTTTTTTTTATAACACAGTGGTAGTCTTATTTACAAAACGTGCCCTTACGTACAAACATAAACATAATTATTACATTTCATACATAAATACATTGTTATCAAAAACCGGTGTTACGTTAATATTTGATTTCATATAGACAACATCAGAGTTCTAGAATTGTCGAACACAACTCAACACGCCCATCTTCTCCCATGTCGATTAAAGCAAAAGACCTACAATCTGCAAGGGGGAAGGTGGAGGGGTTAGCACGAAGCTAAGTGAATGGACTAATCTAACAGCTAAAACACATAGGTACAATCACTAGAACATGCAGCAATAAATTAATCAGACAGTTAATCACATAACTACTAGAACATGCAGAAACATAGCAATCTACCATTAACATACAACATAAAAGCAATACAAATACAATATCCAACAATCAATTAAATCCAAAGACCACTACGGCATAAACACATCTTCAGCAACGGTCAATCCAAAGCATCCGTGATAACTACAAGCAATGGTCAATCAGAAGCAACCATCCGGGTAATCCGAAGCAACCCATTGAGAGACTCGGCGGCCTGGCCGGGCCAACGACCCCAGTTGATTAATCTAGAGTCTACCGAAAACTCATAACTCTGTATCACTAGTATAAGTCTTCTACACGTGACGGACGCGTGATTCCAACTTATATTAATCATACAACATCAATGAGCCCAACCTGATCAGAAGCAAGGTTGATCTCTTCCGGCCTAATCAGAAGCAAGGTCGGTCCAATAAACGCGCGAGGTCATAGTCCACATCACACAACAACAAAGGTTCTAAGCATAGCAACTAGGTCAACGGTCTAGGTCATGTCACTATATGCCTTAACGGCTAGATTAACCCACTCACCGAATACCAACACGAGAAGAACTCAGAGGTCTTATATTTTTGAGTCTTCACTTCCCTTGATCACCTAGAAAAGATACAAATAAAGTCAGTAATTATATCCTGATAATATTCTATCAACAAGACAGACACAATAACGAGATAGAAACAAAACAATCATTCATGCTCAGTCAACTGTACGAGTAACACCATCACACGCACGTTTGAGAACACTCAACCGTGTGGTTGACAACTCACTCGTACGTTTGGTCTATGACCAAACATCCAACAATGACTCACCTTACCGTACGATTCACTACACGAGTGACCAGTGACTCGTACGAGTCACATCTCAACCGTACATATCATCACAATCAAAACATAAGTTCCCATCACCACTCACTCGCACGGTTCACCACACGATTGACTACCTCAACCGTACGAGTGAAGGCTCAATCGTGCGAGTGATGAAGAACAGTAGCAACAGCTAATTATATGGGTTTCAACCCAAAAACACAACATCAAACATCAATACATACACTAAATCAACACCTACAAACATGTAATCACTATATGATAAGTCTACATCATAATTTCAACCCATAACGACACTCTAAAGCGTGTAAAACAAGGCATACACCCTAAAACAATTTTTTTGACCGAAATAAAATTTGATCCAGATTATTAAAAGTTTACCATTGGAAAGGATTTTTCATTACGATTCCAACGATACTTGATTCATCAAAAACGGAGTTACGGGTTGAAAGTTATGACCAAAACAAGTTTCCACAAATCTTACTCTGTGCTCACACGTGTGACTGAGGTCTCACTCGTGCGAGTGAGTCCTCACACGTGTGGTTGACCCTCAAAAGTGTGGTCACTCGTACGAGTAACCTGTCAAAAGTGTGGGTACTGATGAACACCTACAACTCGCTGTTTAAGCATTTTTTAACCCCAAAACATGATTTTTACTCAATCTGTTCATGAAACCACTTCAAAAACATCATATAACAACTATAGAACATATATATAACAACAATTAACACTAACAAACACAATTCATCAAGATTCAAGCATCAAAACTCACTTTTTCTCAAGAACACAAAAACCCAAATTACACAAGATTCAAGAAATGATTCAAGCATGCTAACCTGGTTTGATGATTACAAAGATGATATAAATCAGTTTCTAAAGCTCCACAAACCAATTTCAAGCTTGGATCAAGTTAGGGTTTTGATGTAGGTGAAAGATGAAGAACGAGGTGTTTGGTGAATTTTCTAGAAAATGCAAGAAGTGAACTGCACTAGTCATATAAATGGGTTTTAATTCCCACACTGTGCAACACACGGGTATTTATCAGTTATTTGATATCTTTCGTACTTCGTTAGGCGGCCCTAACGGAGTCTAAATTAAACAAATGAACCTGTTCTGTGACCCTTGTCACAAACTGGTCTCAACTAAACAACCAAATAATTATAAACATATAATTATTAAAATCACTAATTACGCCATAACCAAGGGTACAATGGTCATTTTAATTAGGCCCAAAACGCGGGTGTTACAAATCTACCCTCCTTAAAGAGATTCCGTCCTCGGAATCTGGTCAAAGTCAAAAGTCACGGTAATAAAATCTCATCAACTATTCATCAAGCAACACATATTAACAACAATTTAAGCAATCAACTATCCTACTTATCTTCTTAACTTACTGAAACTTCCGCATGATCTACCAAAATGTGCTTACGTTGGCCAGACGTAATACATTATCATAGATCACGTCTCCATTTCAGTTAAGAAAATTCGAGAAACCTAAATCCAAATCATCTCTATCACTACAACCAACGCTACCTCAAAGTACCTATTACTAAACAGATTACATCATCTACATAACATACTAAATACGCATTCTTGAAATCAAAAGCAATAACAAGGTTAGTCTGAACATACCAGTATTTAAGTCTTCTGATACAACATCAGTATCTGCTACCATCTGATAAGCTCTAGCTATAGTCATAGGAGCACCTTTTCTTTTCTATCCTACTGATGTGGTAGATCCACCAACAGACGCCGATTGTACCCCGGACCCTGCCCCGGAACCACCTCTACCCGCTGCCGGACACTGTGCTGACCTATGACCTTCTTTATGACAATTCCAACATACATTGCTTTCGAAAGAACATTGTTGAACATCATGTCCCACTATACCACACCTTAGACACCTTTTCGTACTGGGAGAACACTGTCCACAATGGTAAGATCTGCACGAGTTACACCACTCTTTCTGTACAGAACCCGACCCACTCGTACTCAAAACTTCTCTCATAGCTAGAAAGTGAGCAGATTTGGTGAGATGGTCAATGATAACCCAGATAGTGTCCTAACCGCCTACCGTTTTCGGTAGCTTCGTGATATAATCCATTGTTATTCATTCCCATTTCCATTGTGGGATTTCGGGTTGTTGTCATGCAACTAATAAGGTTCAGCTTCGGGCTACTTCTCTCCCCGTAAACTATTAACGGCTCACCATTTTCGCTAGGTATACGAATGACCTTCTCACTATAAATAACTTTCGCTTTCATCCTTGAAAGCCAGTCCATTCAAACTATTTCATCAAAGCTTCCTAACTTGATGAGTATTAGGTTAATCTTAAGGTTCATTCCAACCAAATCTTATTATACAATCGTGAAAAATTCTATCATTCTCCTCAAATAACATACGCTTATGCGTAGGTAACTAATCCTTTCCACTACTACTTTAAACTTCCAAGTTTTGTCGACATGAGGTCATCTCCAAATGACCCACCTGTTAATTTTAAGGTACTACCTTAAATCATTCCTCTTTCTCTGCCAGCTTACCATTAGCTTGTCCTATAGAATACTTAACTCTCATGGTTGTTAATGGCTTATTAGTCATAACACTAAGGTTCTTAGATATAAGGTTTCTATCGCTCTAGTATTAAACAACTCCGAGACAATAAAACGTCGTAACGAAACGTACCCTAACTAAAAATCAGGATCCTTGCGAGTCTCCATAGCTGAGATAATGATTGCTCTACAGTAAGTAAGTCCAAAGTTTTTCCTATTTAAGAACTTTGTCCTTAAGTGTCAAGAGTGTCTATATCCATAACAAATTTTCGGGTTATCATTTCTGCAATCAAGGCCCTTCTTGTACAGTATCTGGGCTACGTGGTTATTCTTTCCCTACCTTTAATAGACCATAATGCGTATACTCAAGTGGTTCCTACCAAGATTTTATCTGAATTACTTCATATTCCTTATATAGTAACATTGGGACTTCTGCATGATTCACTTCAATATAATTACTCTGGCCTGGTATCATTATATTGTACTAAATCATACGTTCATTCCAATATCACTCCATATGGTCAATGTAACGTGATCACTTCCAGTTCTACTCAATTTCATCCAACGGTGCTTTATCTATGCTATCTCAAAACAAAATCTACATAATTAATCTCACAGTTTCTCGGTGTGGGTGCGTAGGTTCCGTAGGTCATGCACCAATGCCTAAATGTCCCGAAATTTCTTCAAAAAGTTCGGGTTCAAGTAACGTCGTTAGGTTCCTTTCTAGAAATTCAATCTGGGTCTTGCGTCGAGTTGTACGTGTAGCAAGTAGTAATACGACATGTCTTGAGGCGACTCCCAAGTCTTTGGGTATGGCTGAGCATCAGTAGAAGGCACTCTGAGCTTGTTAAAGGAGATGTCCTCCCGACTTCCCCAATGCCTATGAGTGTTAGGGTCCTAAATCTAGAAGTGTCGTTAGATCGTCGAGTAGTGGTGAAGAACGAAAGAGATAAGTGACGGTCATGAAAAGTGTACGGGATACGGGTTACCTTATGAGAAGTGAACAACCTTCTAATGTTCATATGTTGTACGTAGATAATTAGAGTGAGCTCGGGGTGCGGTTACTCCAACAAGTCCTCACATATCTCCTCCTCCGAGGATCAACTTTAGTGGGCGCGTAATCCGAGGGGTACTCCTCCAAGCTTGCGTGAAGTAATGTTTCGATCTCCGGAACGGTGGAACGACAGTAACAGGTGGATTACAATACTAATCCTTAGGGTTAGACGAATGAGAAAAGGGGTTCAGAAAAACATCTGAACTAGGAAAGATAAGTTTTCTAAGTCGGTACAGCGAATAGCAGGCATGAAGCAAGCACGTAATCAGGCACTACAGCAACCTAGATCGTCTACAGCAGTATATAGCATGGCAATATTAACAGTACTAAATAGAAGTAACATGCAATCGAAAGCAGATAGTAGTATGCAGTAGTGAGGATAAGCAATAGCATACAGGGAGTTCACATAGTAGTAAGAGTAAGCAGTAGCATGCAGCAGATCATATGGCAGTATAAGTAAGCAGTAACATGCAGCAGTAGTAAGCTGTAACAAGTAAACAAGCAAGTTGTAGATTAGTCCTATTATTGAATCCTACTTGGTCTGGTCTAGACTCACTAATGCAACCTAATTCCCTACAACCAATGCTCTGATACCAAATGTGACGCCCCGTACAAAATCAATGTGTACGGATCATCAACAACAGGATCTTTACAAGGTCAAACACTATATGCTGTTTAAAAACGAGTTTTGCATTCATAAAAAAGATAACTTCAAATGTTTTACAAAAGATAACGTGACACAAAAGTCATTACAAAACCAGTAATACAAAATAACATAAGTTACAAATGCAAAATATAAGTTCCATAATTGAGACATCTCTAAGTAATGCAGCGGAAATCTAGCACAGCAGGTCCGTAACATCAAGTCTATAACGGCAAGTTTATAACACCAATGCAGCAAGTCTAATAGCGGAAGCAACAATTTCTAAGCACCTGAGAAATACATGCTTAAAAAGTCAACACGAATGTTGGTGAGCTATAGTTTGTCTGTAATCAGTAATGTAATGTCGGCCACGAGATTTCAGTGCTTCAACCAGCGTTTCAAATCAGTATTTCAAATCAGTATGATAAAGTATATGCTTATCCATGGGCACCCGGTAACAAACTTAACGTAATATTACCCCTAAAAGTACACTTGGCGAGTGCGTAAGTTTACGAAGTTGATGTTATGCGAGGTGTATATGAAATAGCTTATATTTTTACTAGGAAAAACTATTAAATACGATACAATTTTACACAAGATATTTATTTATTTTTAGAATGGATATACCTAAACCTTGCTACAATACTTATAGGCAGTGTACCTAATCGTACAGTAGTGTAGTTTTTAGTAAGTCTGGTCCGTTCCACAGGGATACACTTAAACAAGCTTAACGCTATATTAGTTTTAATTTATAAAAATACAAATATATATATAAGTAATATTATTATTATAAAAAGGGGGTTTTTACCGTTTAATGACCGGTTTGTCGATTTTTAAAACTTTAGTCGCAGTTAAAATCTAATGTAAAATATTAAAAATAAATATAACTTAATTTAAAGTGTAAAGTAAATAACGATAATGAAATTGCGATAAATAAAAGTGCGATAAAATAAAATTGCGATAATTAAAAAGTACGATAATTAGAAGTGCAATTAAATACAATGAAAATAAATAAAAATGTGATAATTAGAAGTGAAATTAAATATGAGAATAAAAGAATTATGCTTATTTAAACTTCTGTAATCATGATGTTTGACGTGTTGATTTTAGTTTATTCCCATGGGTTAATTGTTCTTTGTCCTGGATTACTTAATATGTCCGTCTGGTTTTTATCCACAACGGTCCATCAGTCATAAATATAAAGTGCGAGTGTCCTCGTCAAATTATCCTTATATCCGAAGCCAAATATTCCAACTAATTGGGGACTTAAACTGTAACAAGGTCTTAATACTTTGTTTAATAATTACACCAGGATATCGACTGCGTGTAACCCAAGGTTTTAATACTTTGTTATCAATTATGCCAAGTGTCCTTGTACATAATTTCACCCCTGTTTTAATAATTCCATAGACTATTAATCCATTCCCGTGTCTGGTTAAATGAACGATTATTCGTATATATAAATATCCCGCCCATCGTGTCCAATCGAGTGTATGTGGTTATTTATAGGTACGTCCAATTGTAAATTTTTATATTAAAATTAACAAACTATCATTTAGTTAAACAAATATAAAGCCCATTAATAGCCCATAGTCAAATTTCCACAAGTGTCGTTCTTTTGTCCAAACCCCAATTATGGTACAAAACCCAATTACCCAATTTTAGTATTTTAGCCCAACATCATGATTACTTCGATATTAAATAAGCATAATAATAACTTAGCTACGAGACATTAAATTAAAAAGGTTGAACATAACTTACAATGATTAAAAATAGCGTAGTGTTACACGAACAGGATTTCGACTTACACCCTTACAACATTCACTAACATACCCTTATTATTAAAATTTAAAATTAAAATTAAAATTAAAATTAATATATATATATATATATATATATATATATATATATATATATATATATATATATATATATATATATATATATATATATATATATATATATATATATATATATATATATTTTACGTATGAAGGAAGAAGAAAAAGATGTCAATAATCCGTCGAATTGCATGGCCATTTATAGGCAGATTACTGTTTTTGTGTGCTCCGCGAGTGCGGTGGGTTTTGCCTTTATAAGCTCCGAGAGTGCGGAGCTGTGGAATCCAGCTCACACAAGTTTGGCACCTAGCTTGCCGACGGATTTTATTATATAAATATAATATAAATATATAATTTATATAATTAATTATATATTATATTATATTTATATACATAATTAATTTGTAACTTTCGGTCCGTTGCGTCGTACGTTGAAAGCTGGTTCATGTCTCAGTTCCAGATTTTTGAACGTCCTTTCGTATAATTTAATATCTTGTACTTTGCGTTTTGCGTCTTGTACTCTTGTAATTTTGAGACGTTTCTCATCAATAATTTGAACCACTTTGATTGTACTTTGTACTTTTGAGCTTTTTGGTCGTTTGCGTCTTCAATTCGTCGAATCTGTCTTTTGTCTTCACCTTTTAATTTTTAAACAAATATTCCTTGTAAATAGGACAACTGCAACTAAAAGCTTGTCTTTCTTGAGGGATAATGCGATGAAATATATGTTCGTTTTTAGCATTATCAAATATTCCCACACTTGAGCGTTGCTTGTCCTCAAGCAATATAGTCTTGAATAAAAACATACTAGAATCACTTCTTTATTCTTCACACTTTGTACATCAGTGATTTCATTACGGCGGTATGAACAATGATAGTAACGTTGTGGTTTACAGTCTCACATGACTATGAAAATTTAGATCCATTAAGGAAATTGGATCTTTATGAAAACATTTGATCTTTTGAAAATTAAAACTAGTTTTTACCCTAGATAAGTTTTCCGGAATAACCCTTCACCAGTGTTTGCAAAATTTTTTTGTGGGTTGTGTGGGTTTCAGATTTGAAAAGTTTAGCTCAAAACTTGCGATTTTGTGTCACCTACTAGCTAACCTTGTATTGGAAAAGCAACACGTCCAGTATACTTGCTCCGTATATTACCATTTGGTAAACTACCGTCCGGTTGTAAAGAAAAGCGTTGAACAAGCAACTGTTAAGGCAATGTCCCCTGACATGCTTTTAATTATGGTCTATAACGTGTCGGATGCAATTACTATCCTTTGTAGGAGCAATAGTAAAGATCACCCTTATAATTTTTTGGTCTGGCACAAGGTCCTATCTTCGACCATGCTATGCAACCACCGTTCTTATGGTTGACACCCGATTTGGTTCAGGTGACCTAATGAATTCTAGGTGAATCCCTAGGATTTTACGTTCAATGATAATGAACGCATTGAAAATGGGTTTTCTAGAAAACAAATCGGTTTGTAATTTTGATTAAAATATTTTCTCGTTCAAGCTCGAGTTTAGATATCATTGAATTCCATGAGTTTGTAATTCTCAATCTTTAAGGTCAATCTCTAGGATTGAGTAATATCAGGCTTAAAAGCTGATTTTTAATCTTTAAGGAGATTATCCTTTCTGGGGATCTGATTCATTAGTCTTATCAAGCTAATTTGCACGGCGTCCTCCCCATTTTACGAGACAGATCCTCTCATGGTTAGGATAAGTCTGACCACTTGGCGACCCTGTTTGATGCTGAGGTTCGTGGATTTCCTGCTGATTTTAGAGATGACTTTTCTAGATTTTTCGTCAACCTACAGCTGGTCTGGACGACAACTTCATGACCTAAATCAAGAATCGCGTTTCTTTTTCGGAAGACTTTACTTCCTTTTAATGATAGAATTGATTCATCATGTCGATCCATCTTTCTTTCAAATATATTACAGTAAATCGGGTAAAACTGATTAAAATCGTCCAAAACAAAAGTATCTTCAGTTATTTGTTACAAAAATATGTGACTTATGTTTTAAATAACTTGGTAAATTTTCCCACACTTGGCTTTTATTTTCTTTTATTTGCCTTTTTATTGTCCTCTATTCCATTTTAAATGAATTCTAACATTTTGGTTTGTTTCTCAATTTATGTCCTTTCCGAGGTAACAATAATTTCGGTGTTAACACCTAGTTTTATCGTTCATAAATTTGTATAAACATGATTTTGAATTCATTTATTTGAAAATTTTGAAAAATTTTACTAGAATTGGGTAGTCAGTATATAAGACTAGGGCTGTTCTTTATTATCAGAGTGCACTAGATTCTAATACAACTACTGCGTTACTAGTATTCTTAATGGTAACCAATTGTTTAAATCAAATTTTTTTTTAAAATCCGAAAGAATTTAACCCCTTCCCACACTTAAGATCTTGCAATGCCCTCATTTGCAAGAAATCAGTAACAATTTAAATTATTGAGGGTGATTAGCGTAGAAAATTGATTAAATTTTACCAAAGTTTCCAAACATATTGGCGTTTGTTTTAAAAGCAAAGATTTTTGGTTTTTTTTTAAAAGTTTTTGGCATACTTTAATTCAATAAGGCTAAAAATAATGATAATAAAAGTTCTCGTCCCTCCCTTGGTGATGTGCGTAGAGGTGTATATGAAATAGCTTTATTTTTACTAGGAAATACTATTAAATACGATACAATTTTAAACAAGATATTTATTTATTTATAGAATGGATATACCTAAACCTTGCTACAACACTTATAGGCAGTGTACCTAATCGTACAGTAGTGTAGTTTTTAGTAAGTCCGGTTCGTTCCACAGGGAATCTTTTAAACAAAGCTTAACGCTATATTAGTTTTAATTTATAAAAATACAAATATATATAAGTAATATTATTATTATAAAGGGGGGTTTTTACCGTTTAATGACCGGTTTGTCGATTTTTAAAATTTTAGTCGCAGTTAAAACCTAATGTAAAATATTAAATAAATAAAAGACTTAATTTAAAGCGTAAAGTAAATAACGATAATGAAATTGCGAATAAATAAAAGTACGATAAAATAAAATTACGACAATTAAAGAGTACGAAAATTAAAAGTGCAATTAAATACAATAACAATAAATAAAAATGCAATAATTAGAAGTGCAATTAAATATGAAAATAAAGAAATTATGCTTATTTAAACTTCCGTAATCATGATATTTAACGTGTTGATTTTTAGTTTTATGCCCATGGGTTAATTGTCCTTTGTCCTGGATTATTTAATATGTCCGTCTGGTTTTGTCCATAACAGTCCATCAGTCATAAATATAAAGTGCGAGTGTCCTCGTCAAATTATCCTTATACCCGAAGTCAAATATTCCAACTAATTGGGGACTTAAACTGTAACAAAGTCTTAATACTTTGTTTAATAATTACACCAGGATATCGACTGCGTGTAACCCAAGGTTTTAATACTTTGTTATCAATTATGCCAAGTGCCCTTGTACATAATTTCACCCCTGTTTTAATAATTCCATAGACTATTAATCCATTCCCGTGTCCGATTAAATGAACGATTATTCGTACATATAAATATCCCGCCCATCGTGTCCAATCGTGTGTATGTGGTTATTTATAGGTACGTCCAATTGTAAATTTTTATATTAAAATTAACAAACTATCATTTAGTTAAACAAATATAAAGCCCATTAATAGCCCATAGTCTAATTTCCACAAGTGTCGTTCTTTTGTCCAAACTCCAATTATGGTACAAAACTCAATTACCCAATTTTAGTATTTTAGCCCAACATCATGATTACTTCGGTATTAAATAAGCATAATAATAACTTAGCTACGAGACATTAAATTAAAAAGGTTGAACATAACTTACAATGATTAAAAATAGCGTAGCGTTACACGGACAGGATTTCGACTTACACCCTTACAACATTCGCTAACATACCCTTATTATTAGGATTTAAAATTAATTCCAGCTCACACAAGCTTGGCTCCTAGCTTGCCGATGGTTTTATAATATAATATAATATATATATTAATTTTAAGAATTAATTATATATTATATTATATTCATGTGCATAGTTGACTTGTAATTTTTAGTCCGTTGCGTCGAGCGTTGAGAGTTGACTCTGGTCCCGGTTCCAGATTTTCGAACGTCCTTTCGTATAATTTAATATCTTGTACTTTGCGTTTTGCGTCTTGTACACTTGTAATTTTGAGACGTTTCTTATCAATAATTGGAACCACTTTGATTGTATTTTGTACTTTTGAGCTTTTTGGTTGTTTGCGTCTTCAATTCGTCGAATCTGTCTTTTGTCTTCACCTTTTATTATTTAAACGAATATCACTTGTAAATAGGACAACTTCAACTAAAAGCTTGTCTTTCTTGAGGGATAATGCGATGAAATATATTTATTTTTACACTTATGCGAGATGTATACGAAATAGCTTTATTTTTACTTGGAAAAAACTATTAAATACGATACAATTTTACACAAAATATTTATTTATTTATAGAATGGATATACCTAAACCTTTCTACAACACTTATAGGCAGTGTACCTAATCGTACAGTAGTGTAGTTTTTAGTAAGTCCGGTTCGTTCCACAGGGAAATCTTTTAAACAAAGCTTAACGCTATAAAATTGTAAAAATACAAAAATATATATAAGTAATATTATTATTATAAAAGGGGGTTTTTACCGTTTAATGACCGGTTTGTCGATTTTAAAAACTTTAGTCGCAGTTAAAACCTAATGTAAAATATTAAATAAATAAAAGACTTAATTTAAAGCGTAAAGTAAATAACGATAATGAAATTGCGATAAATAAAAGTGCGATAAAATAAAATTGCGATAATTAAAAAGTACGATAATTAAAAGTGCAATTAAATATAATGACAATAAATAAAAGTGCGATAATTAAAATTGCAATTAAATATGAAAATAAAGGAATTATGCTTATTTAAACTTCCGTAATCATGATGTTTGACGCGTTGATTTTAGTTTTATGCCCATGGGTTAATTGTCCTTTGTCCTGGATTATTTAATATGTCCGTCTGGTTTTTGTCCATAATAGTCCATCAGTCATAAATAT
This sequence comes from Rutidosis leptorrhynchoides, assembly GCF_046630445.1. NCBI lineage: Eukaryota > Viridiplantae > Streptophyta > Magnoliopsida > Asterales > Asteraceae > Rutidosis > Rutidosis leptorrhynchoides. The sequence continues at coordinate 128,000,479 of NC_092336.1, forward strand.
AAAGTGCGAGTATCCTCGTCAAATTATCCTTATACCCGAAGTCAAATATTCCAACTAATTGGGGACTTAAACTGTAACAAGGTTTTAATACTTTGTTTAATAATTATACTAGGTTATCAACTGCGTGTAACCCAAGGTTTTAATACTTTGTTATCAATTATGCCAAGTGTCCTTGTACATAATTTTACCCCTGTTTTAATAATTCTAGTGACTATTAATCCATTCCCGTGTCCGGTTAAATGAACGATTATTCGTACATATAAATATCCCGCCCATCGTGTCCGATCGAGTGTATATGGTTATTTATAGGTACGTCCAATTGTAAATCTTTATATTAAAATTAACAAACTATCATTTAGTTAAACAAATATAAAGCCCATTAATAGCCCATAGTCTAATTTCCACAAGTGTCGTTCTTTTGTCCAAACCCCAATTATGGTACAAAGCCCAATTACCCAATTTTAGTATTTAGCCCAACATCATGATTACTTCGTTTTAAATAAGCATAATAATAATTTAGCCACGAGACATTAATGTAAAAAGGTTGAACATAACTTACAATGATTAAAAATAGCGTAGCGTTACACGGACAGAATTTCGACTTACACCCTTACAATATTCGCTAACATACCCTTATTATTAGAATTAAAATTAAAATTAAAATTAAAATTATAATATATATATATATAATACGTTGATGAATGAAGAAGGAAAAAGACGTGTTTTATGATCACCAAAACGCGAGTTTTATAGGCCTGTGACCAGAAAAAGGGGCTCATGCGATCGCATGAGCTTTGCCCTTCAAGGCCATGCGATCGCATGGCCAGCTGGGGAGGCTCACATGTGGTTGTTTTCTTCTGCCGACGGTTTATTAATATATTATATAATATATAAATAATTATAAGAATTATTTAAATATTATATTATATTTATGTGCATCGTTGACTTGTAATTTTTAGTCCGTTGCGTCGAGCGTTGAGAGTTGACTCTGGTCTCGGTTCCGGATTTTTGAACGTCCTTGCGTATAATTTAATATCTTGTACTTTGCGTTTCGCTTCTTGTACTCTTGTAATTTCGAGACGTTTCTTATCAATAATTGGAACCTCTTTGATTGTACTTTGTACTTTTGAGCTTTTTGGTCGTTTGCGTCTTCAATTCGTCGAGTCTGTCTTTTGTCTTCACCTTTTATTATTTAAACGAATATTACTTGTAAATAGAACAATTGCAACTAAAAGCTTGTCTTTTTTGAGGGATAATGCTATGATATATATGTTCGTTTTTAGCATTATCAAATATTCCCACACTTGAGCGTTGCTTGTCCTTAAGCAATATAGTCTTGAAATACTAGAATCACTTCTTTATTCTTCACACTTTGTACATCAGTGATTTCTATACGGCGGTATAAACAATGGTAGTAACGATGTGGTTTACAGTCCCACATGACTATAAAAATTTTAGATCCTTTAAGGAAATTGGATCTTTATGAAAACATTTGATCTTTTGAAAATTAAATTTAGCTTTTACCCTAGACAAGTTTTCCGGAATAACCCTTCACCGGTGTTTGCAAATTATTTTTGTGGGTTTGGTGGGTTTCAGATTTGAAAATTTTAGCTCAAAACTTGCGGTTTTGTGTCACCCACTTGCTAACCTTGTATTGGGAAAGCAACACGTCCAGTATACTTGCTCCGTATATTATCGTTCGGTAAACTACCGTCCGGTTGTAAAGGAAAGCATTGAACAAGCAACTGTTAAGGCAATGTCCCCTGATATGCTTTTAATTATGGTCTATAACGTGTCGGATGCAATTACTATCCTTTGTAGGAGCAATAGTAAAGCTCACCCTTATAATTTTTCGGTCTAGCACAAGGTCCTGTCTTTGACCATGCTATGCAACCACCGTTCTTACGGTTGTCACCTAATTTGGTTCAGGTGACCTAATGAATTCTAGGTGAATTCCTAGGATTTTACGTTCAATGGTAATGAACGCATTAAAAATGGGTTTTCAGAAAACAAATCGATTTGTAATTTTGATCAAAATATTTTCTCGTTCAAGCTCGAGTTTAGATATCATTGAATTTCATGAGTTTGTAATTCTCAATCTTTAAGGTCAATCTCTAGGATTGAGTAATATCAGGCTTAAAAGCTGATTTTTGATCTTTAAAGAGATTATCCTTTCTGGGGATCTGATTCATTAGTCTTATCCAGCTAATTTGCACGTCCTCCCCATTTTACAAGACAAATCCTCTCATGGTTAGGATAAATCTGACCACTTGGCGACCCTGTTTAATGCTGAGGTCTGTGGATTTCCTGCTGATTTTAGAGATGACTTTTCTAGATTTTTCGTCAACCTACAGCTGGTCTGGACGACAACTTCATGACCTAAATCAAGAAGCGCGTTTCTTTTTCGGAAGACTTTACTTCCTTTAAGTGATGGAATTGATTCATCGTGTAGATCCAGCTTTTTACAGTAAATCGGGTAAAACTGTTTAGTTTAGTTCAAAGCAAAAGTATCTTCAATTATTTGTTACAGAAATATGTGACATATGTTTAAGATAACTTGGTAAATTTTCCCACACTTGGCTTTTATTTTCTTTTATTTGCCTTTTTATTGTCCTTTATTCCATTTTAAATGAATTCTAACATTTTGGTTTGTTTCTCAATTTATGTCCTTTCCGAGGTAACAATAATTTTGGTGTTAACACCTAGTTTTATCGTTCATAAATATGTATAAACATGATTTTGAGTTCATTTAATTGAAAATTTTGAAAAATTTTACTAGAATTGGGTAGTCAATATATAAGACTAGGGATGTTCTTTATTATCAGAGAGCACTAGATTCTAATACAACTACTGCGTTACTAGTATTTTTAATGGTAACCAAGTGTATAAGTTAAAAATTTTAAAAATCCGAAAGAATTTAACCTCTTCCCACACTTAAGATCTTGCAATGCCCTCATTTGCAAGAAATCAGTAACAATTTAAATTATTGAGGGTGATTAGCGTAGAAAAATAATTAAATTTTACCAAAGTTTCCAAACTTATTAGCGTTTGTTTGCTGAATGATAAATGGTGCACATCATTTGTTCATTCCGTCTTGTTGTTTCATCACATTTGTTTTTCGTTTTGTTGTCAAAATTACTAGCTTTTGCTGAACTTAATGCCAGTCTTTGAAAATGCGCTGTTTTACCCTGTTTTGTACACTCGACAATATACATACATACAAATATAAACATGCATGGCAATTTGAAATGGGACTTAATATCCCACTTTCAAATCCTAAATGTGAAATATTAGTACACAATAATAATAAAAATGATAAAAATTACATAAATATATCCAATAACATAAGTTTAAACATGAAAAAGTAAAAAGATAAAAACATAAAAATCATAAAAATAACCAATGGAACTAAATCAGTCTGGATAGGGGTTCCAGTTCTTCTCGTCAGGTGGGTTTCATTGTTGGTTATAGGTGTCCTGATAGGCTTGGTTATAGTCATACCGGTTAAAGGGTGGTCGGATGTCGGGGTTGTGTGGCGGAAAATGAGCAGGTCGAGTAGGTACGTAATTATTTGGTACCTGATATGATAGTTGGCTCATGATTTGGTGCTGATGAACTAACCAGCTATCGTGTTGACGTCGCCTATAATCCTCGTATACTCGCTCGGAGTTCCACTGCTCGTACATACTATGTCTGGCCGTGCTCGTTATTGATTCCTCATCTATACGAACGTGGACGTCAAGAATAGCCTCTCGAATGACATCCCTAATGTCTTTCGCTTCCTCCATTTCTTCGTCTGAACCCCTTTCTACCTGTGGATGATTACCTTCATAGGGCAATGCCTGGTTGCGTCTACTCTTCAATACTTTAGCACCCACATAAACCCGCAATCCTATGGTCTCATCCTATTCTCTACAAAGCTGTAATGGACCCCCTTGGTTCCTATCAACACCTAAATACTCTCCAATGAGAGTAACAAAAATACCTCCTCCTATTATACTCCCGTCCTGCATTCCTTCTACCATTTAAGATAAATAAAAACCAACACAGTAAGGGATATTAACAAAGCTCCTCGGGTCTCGAATACACTTTAGGTAAAATAAATCATGTAAGGTCATTTTCTCCTTATTGTGACCTCTCTGTGTAATCGAGTTAGCCAAAAATCTATGAATCACACAAAGCTCGGCTTTGTTAATATGTAAGTAGGAGTGTTTTCCTCCTAGTGTAAAAACATTATAGTTCAACATACGCCTCCAAACGGCGTCAGCGTCAAAGTTCCTATCTACCCTTTCACCACGATAAATCAAACTCATACAATCGGGTAGTAACAATTCACTAGGAGTGTAAATCTGTAATGCCCTGGCCATGTCCATCATGGACATTCTATACATCCTACCGCCAAGGATAAATCTAAGAAAACTTCTATCATCTAACCTATCTACATCTACATTTAACGCTATAGTACTCATCAACTCAACACACCATTCCTTATATACAGGTCTACGAATGGTGAAAAGATGTTCCCAATCTGTAAAAGAAGAACTGTCATACCTTTGTACCAAATGCTGTCTAACACGGTCAGCTAGATGGACCGTTTCCAAAGGATTCCAATCAATTACCCTCGGCACCTCTACATCTTTTGTTACCAATTTAAATTTATTACTTTGATATGCCGGGTAATCTCTCCATCGTCTATCGAATCTCAGATTAGGATGTAACGTGTGTTCCGAAATTATTGGGTATTCGACAGGCGGATGCGGGGGAAATACTGTGAATTCATTAGGTAACTGTAGCGGATCATATTAAGGTACGTGCTGATCAAGCTGATGTTGTGGTTCCTGTTGTGGTTGTTGTTCAGGTTCGTATTGCATTTCTGGTTCTGGTTCTGGAGCTGGAGCAGGTTGTCTAGATGATGATGATCCTGAACCTCCAGTATCGGCTTTCTGCAAAACACATTAAACACAAAATTTGTGCATCCAAATTTGCATTAGTGTTAGCAAAATAACAACTTAAATTAACCACAATAACATGTTAAATCAAACTTAAACTTATACGCATTTTCACAATTTTTACAATTCTACACTTTTTTAAATAAGCACATATGAAAATGTAGATAAAGTTCATAAGCATTTAACTCAAATAACATGTCAAAATAGTCATTACTAGCAATTAAACAAGTCTCAAATGGCAAATATATCATATTAATCATGTTTAGGATCAATGTTTGGATCATTTAATTCAAAAATCATTTAATTCAAAAATCATGTTTAGGATCAATGTTTGGATCATTTAGCTACCTAAACATGTTACACTACTTAATTTAGTAATAATTCATGACAAAAATCGGCCATAACCTGTTTATATCAAAAAGCCCCAAATTGCCCAAGAACACAAACCCTAGATTTCTAAAAATTTTGAGGTTTTTGGCTTCAAATCATGTTAAATAGCATCAATCTAGGTTATACATGTATAAAATACTAACAATTTAACACTAATTACACTAGAAATTAACAAAATTGCATTAGGTAAAATATTGGTAATTATCACAAAAACTAGAAAATTTATGAGTTTAGGGGTGTAATTTTTACCTTTTTGCTGAAGAATGAGAATCTAGGCATGATTAGAGCGAAAAATTTGACGAATTACGGTGAATTTTGGAGAATTTTAGAGGTGATTTGGGAGTTGGTTCGTATACGTGTGTGTGTGTTTATGGACAGAACAGCGAGCTGTTCTTTTTATCAAACTGGCCTGGAATCCAGCCTCATGCGATCGCATGAGGTTAGTGTGTAAACCCCATGCGATCGCATGGGGTGCCGGGTACAGTGTTTTCAGCTTTTTTATTTTATAAAAACCTTATACTTTATAAATCATATAATTAATAAAATTTTAAAAATTTGTTTCTTTTTAGGATGAGGGCTTTTCGGAACGATGTCCTAGTCCGTCCCTCGACAAAAATTTAAAATTTGTCACTTTTTAAACGCGTTTTTAAAAGCAAAGATTTTTGGGTTTTTTAATGTTTTTGGCATACTTTAGTTCAATAAGATTAAAAAATAATGATAATAAAAGTTCTCGTCCCTCCCTCGGGTAAAGCAATTTCGGTTCAAAGACCTAGTCTTCAACTTAAGACGAATTTTAAAAATCATATTTTTAACTTAGCGAAATAAAGTAAATTTTTATTTTTATAATCACACCAAACTTAAATTAAAAATACATAAAATTAAAAATACACACCAAACTTATATTATATTTTTGTTTTCATACATTTATATTAAAAATATTAATTTTTCAAATATTTACAATTTTAAATATATATTAATTTAAAAAGTTTACAATATTATTTTAATATTAATTTTAAAAACAAAGTAAAAATGAAATTAAAAATCTTTTTGGTCTTTTATCCCACTTTAATCAATCAAATATTATCAAAATATACGCCCCTCTTTTCGGTAAAGTAATTTCGGTTCCATGACCTAATTTAACTCATGTCGAATTTTTGAAATATTTTTGGTTGATTGATTAAAGATATTTATACCTTAAGAATAAACGTTAAATTTCGCAGTGATGTAATAAATTTTTGTATGATATCAATAATTTCGGTCGCAAGACCTAATTTTATCGAATATCAATTTAATACTTTATAGCGAACAAATTAGCGTTTATTATCAAAAGGTTAAAAATAAAAATAAAAATGAAAACTGTACAAACTTACATGTGAAATATATTTTTTAGTGATATGCTCTAGCCCATTCATAAGATAGTCGGACTAATTGATTTTCCATGGCTACATAGGCGTAACCTCGAGCATTTATCGATTTTTCTTCTAAACATATGAACGGTCCGTCTCTGCATAAAGTAACAAATTCGGTGTTTGAATAGGTTTGATTATTTGAACATTTACCTTCGTGTGACCATTTTCCGCATTTGTGACATCTTTCAAGGTGTCGTGCTCTTCTTTTCGCTGTGGATTTTGATTTTCCTTTACCAAATTGTAACTTATTATTTTCGCATCTGGATTCTTTTCTTACTCCATCTAATTTACCTCTGATTAATGATACTATTTCACTTGGAAGGGTGTCATTATTACGTTTAGTGATCAAAGCGTGTAGCATTAGATCATGGTTTAATTCACAGGAAGTCTTCATTTCGTAAAACCTAAAAAAAATAAAAATTCAGAATGGGGAGAGAAGACTAGTTCTTTAGGGTCTGCTAGGGAAAGACCATTCGGGTTCCATTTTCGAGAACTACACGAAAACAGAAAATCTAACTCTAACAGAAATACATATTATCCTTTAAAAGACTTGATTCTCCCCACACTTAGTTAGCTGTGGTGTCAAAATTGTGATTAACTTCGTTTTCAACTTCCATCGGACTATCTATGTAATGTTTAACTCTGTGACTATTAACCTTAAATTCAATTCCATTTGAATTTATTAATTCTACTGTGTCGTATGGGAAAACTCTTTTGACTATGAATGGTCCAGACCATCTTGATTTCAATTTTCCAGGAAATAGCTTGAATCGTGAATTGAAAAGAAGAACTCTGTCTCCTTCTTTAAATTCTTTTGAACTTCTGATTCTTTTATCATGCCATTTCTTCGTTCTTTCTTTATAGATTAACGAATTTTCGTATGCTTCATGTCTTAATTCTTCTAATTCGTTTAGTTGACTTAACCGTAGACGTCCGGCTTCAGGTAAATCAAGATTACATGTCTTCAAAGCCCAAAATGCTTTGTGTTCAATTTCTACTAGAAGATGACATGCTTTTCCGTAAACGAGTTTAAAAGGTGTGGTTCCAATTGGAGTTTTGTAGGCTGTTCTAAAAGCTCAGAGTGCATCCTCCAATTTAATGGACCATTCCTTCGGATTTGATCCTACGGTTTTCTCTATAATACATTTTAAAGCTCGGTTGGTATTTTCAACTTGTCCACTTGTCTGTGGATGATAAGCAGTGGAGATTTTATGAGTTACTCCATATCTTTTAAGAACTTTCTCAAGTTGATTATTACAGAAATGAGTTCCCCGATCACTTATTAAAGCTTTCGGTGTTCCAAACCTTGCAAAAAGATGTTTTAAAAAGTTGACTACAACTCGTGCATCGTTAGTTGGGAGAGCTTGTGCTTCCGCTCATTTAGATACATAATCAATGGCTATGAGAATATAGAGATTATTATGAGATTTTGGAAATGGACCCATAAAGTCAATACCACAAATGTCAAATACTTCACATACTTGAATGACATTTTGTGGCATTTCATCACGTTGACTTATTTTTCCGGCCCTTTGACAAGCATCACAGGATTTGCAAAGAAGGTGTGCGTCTTTGTAAATTGTAGGCCAATAGAATCCAGCATCGTAAACTTTTCTTGCTGTTAGATGAGGCCCATAATGCCCTCCTGTTGGTCCTGTGTGACAATAGTTTAAGATTTGACTAGCTTCATCTCCGAATACACATCGGCGTATTATTCTATCGGGACAACTTTTAAACAAATGTGGATCTTCCCAGAAATAGTGTTTTATATCACTAAAGAATTTCTTTCGTTTTTGGTACGATAATCCTTTTTCAAGGAATCTACATACTAAATAGTTTGCATAGTCTGCAAACCATGGAATTTCATTATAATCTATCTTCAATAGATATTCATCAGGAAAGTTGTCTTGTATGGCCGATTCATTTATAACTTCTAATTCGGGATTTTCAAGACGAGAAAGATGATCAGCGGCGAGATTTTCTGCTCCCTTTTTGTCTCGGATTTCAATATCGAACTCTTGTAAGAGTAAGATCTAACGGATTAATCGTGGTTTAGCATCTTATTTCGAAAATAGGTATCTAAGAGCAGAATGGTCAGTATAGACCACCGTTTTAGCTAGAACGAGATATGAACGAAATTTTTCAAAAGCAAAGACAATAGCAAGGAGTTCTTTTTCAGTAGTTGTGTAATTTGTTTGTGCTCCTTGTAACGTCTTACTAGCATAATAAATAGGTTGAAATCGTTTTTCAATCCTTTGTCCTAAAACGGCTCCCATTGCAAAATCACTTGCATCACACATTAGTTCAAACGGTAGATTCCAATTTGGAGTTATCATGATCGGCGCATTAGTGAGTTTCTCTGTAAGAATATTAAAAGATTTGATACATTCATCTGAAAAGATGAATGGAGCATCCTTTTCTAGGAGTTTATTCATAGGAGTGGTAATTTTAGAAAAATCTTTTATGAAACGTCGGTAAAAACTGGCATGCCCTAGAAAACTCCTAACTCCTCTAACATTGGTAGGATGTGGAAGTTTAACAATTACATCTACTTTAGCTCTATCCACTTCTATTCTTTCCTTTGAAATTTTATGACCAAGAACGATGCCTTCTTTAACCATGAAATGGCATTTCTCCCAATTAAGAACTAGATTTGATTGTTCACATCTAATAAGCATTCGTTCGAGATTAACTAGACATGATTCAAAAGTATCACCGAAGACTGTTACAGTCCTAGTAGGAATAAGCTCATTTTTCTCATTTGTGATGACAGTCATGCCACCCTTCTTAGGCACGCATTGAACTGAGCTTACCCATGGACTATCAGAAATTGGATAAATTAAACCTACATCTAGCAGTTTAATAAATTATTTCTTAACATCTTGCATATTAGGATTTAGTCTTCGTTGGCGTTGCACATACGTTTTATGACCTTCTTCCATAAGGATTTTATGTGTGCAATACGAAGGACTTATTCCTTTAATATCATGAATTTTCCATGCAATAGCTGGTTTATGAGCTTTTAGCACAGAAATGAGTTGAGATTTTTCATTTTCAGTAAGAGAAGACGATATTATTACAGGTAATTCAGATTAACCATGTAAATAAGCGTATTCCAAATGGTTTGGAAGTGGCTTTAACTCTAATTTCGGTGGTTCTTCTATCGATGATTTATATCGATATCTGTCTTCTTCTTTTAGCATTTGAATTTCTTCTGTTGTTGGTTCGTATCCATTAGCCATAAGTGTAGCTAACATTTCAGTTTCATCAATTGGTTCAGTACCTTCTCCTAAAGAACATTCTCCTGTTCCTTGTAATTCTGAAAATTCTTCTAACAATTCTGCATGTGATTCTATAGTTTGAATATAGTAACATGTAACATCTGTAGATTACGGTTGTTGCATTGCCCTATCAACTGAAAAGGTAACACTCTCGTCCTCTATACTTAGGGTAAGTTTCTTACCGAACACGTCTATCATTGCTTTAGCCGTGTTTAAGAATGGTCTTCCTAATATGAGAGGAACTTGAGAACCTTCTTCCATGTCCAGAACAACAAAATCTACTGGAAATACTAAAGTACCAACTTTAACTAGCATGTTCTCCATTATCCCTCTAGGATATTTTATTGATCTATCGGCTAGTTGTATACTTATTCTTGTTGGTTTCAATTCTCCAAGGTCTAGTTTAGTGTATAGTGAATACGGCATTAAATTTATACTAGCACCTAAATCTGCCAATGCTTCTATTGAACTAAGACTACCCAAAAAACATGGAATTGTGAAACTTACTGGATCTGATAATTTTTCTGGTATCTTATTCAACAGCACTGCTGAACAATTAGCATTCATAGTAACAGCCGAGAGTTCTTCCATTTTCTTTCTATTCGAGATTAGATCTTTCAGAAATTTAGCATATCTAGGCATTCCTGAAATCACATCAATGAAAGGAAGATTTACATTTATCTGTTTAAACATATCCAAGAATTTGGATTGCTCGGCTTCAAGTCTCTCTTTTCTCATTTTACTTGGGTAAGGAAGTGGTGGTTGGTATAGTTTAACATAAGGTTTAGCCTTAACTATGTTATCTTCATTAACCTTTTCAACTACCGGTTCTTTTTCCTTATTTTGTTCAGGTTGTGGTTCTTGTGGAGTAGGAATAGCTTCATCAGAAATTACAGGTATTTCAGGTGGTTTAAGTGTTGTACCACTTCTTGTGGTAATAGCTTTAGCTGTTTCATTCCGGGAGTTAGCATTTGTATCACTAGGTAGACTTCCCGGTTTTCTTTCACCTATTAACCTTGCTAGGTTGCTCACTTCTTGTTCCAGATTTTGAATAGAAGCTTGTTGATTTCTAAATGCTTGAGCATTTTGTTCATTCATTTGTTTCTGAGATGTGAAAAACTGTGTTTGAGATTCAACTAGCTTCGTCATCATATCTTCTAAATTCGGCTTTTTATCATCGGTTTGTGGTGGTTTGTTTTGAAAATTAGGTCTTTGCTGGTTGTAAGTATTGTTGAATACTTGTTGATTGTTAGGACCTTATTGGTTGTTGTATGGAACATTGCGATTATAATTCTGGTTTTGATTGTAAATCGGTCTTGGCGGTTGATAATTATTCTGATAATTATTTCCAGGCCTTTGGTTTAGATATGAAACATTCTCTCTTTGTTCCATTATTAGTTCAATACTGAGACAATCTTTTGTCAAATGTGGTCCTCCACACTGCTCACAACTAATTCGTATTGAGTGAATATCTTTAGTCATCTTTTCCATTCGTCTCTCGACAGCATCTATCTTTGCGGAAATGGAATCTAAGTCATGGCTAGAATCGGCTCTAGCTGCTTTAGATGATCTAACGATATCTTTTTCTTGGTGCCACTCATGTGAGTGGGAAGCAGTGTTATCAATAATTTTGTAAGCATCAGTTTCTGTTTTCTTCATAATGGAACCACCAGCTGCTATGTCTATGTCTTTCCTTGTAGTGATGTCGCATCCTTGGTAGAATATTTGTACTATTTGACAAGTGTCTAAACCATGTTGCGGACATCCTCTCAATAACTTTCCAAATCTTGTCCATGCCTCATATAGAGTTTCATTTGGCTTCTGTGTGAACATAACAATTTCTCCTTGAAGTCTTACGGCTTTAGATGCCGGAAAGAATTGTTTAAGAAATTTTTCAACTAAAACGTCCCATGTATCAATTGTCCCTTCAGGTAACGATTCCAACCAATCTTTGGCTTCTCCCTTTAAAGTCCAGGGAAATAACATGAGATATATCTGTTCATCCTTCACTTCTCTTATTTTAAATAGAGTACAGATCCTATTAAAGGTACGAAGATGTTCATTTGGATCTTCCTTCGGCGCACCACTAAATTGGCATTGATTAGTCACCATGTGTAGGATTTGTCCTTTGATTTCATAATCTGGCGCATTAATGTCTGGATGAGTAATCGCGTGACCTTGGCCAGTGCGTTTGGCTCTCATTCGGTCTTCCATACTTAAAGGTTCTAGATTCTCCGTGATTGAATTTGTTGAATCTGAATCACTAGAGGATTCTGATTTAATGGTTGGTTCCTCAACAATCTCTGTTTGAATGATTGGTGGTTCCGGAGGAAAAATTAATGGTTCAGGATCTATGAATTGTCCTTGAATATTCTCCGGATTCTCAATTGTGAGGTTGGGTTCAAAAAATAGATTATCGAAAATTTGAATTGGAGTACTTGGTCGACTGGATGACGATTCTAAAAAAAAATCAACGGCGACAATATTTGCTAGATGTCTTGATCGAGTTACAGGTGGTGAACGTACAAAAGGTGGTGAACGTTTTGCTCGGTGCATTCACTGAATATCCTATTAGTTTTTAAAAAGAAAGAAAAATTATATAAGTTATCCAATTAATAGACTTTTCTGATTTTGCCCACGTTTCGAATAGCCAAAAGATACAGCAGAGGGGCAGGATTCGTTTGGTCTCAATATAATTGAGTACTGTTTGGCTCCAATAACCCGGTCCACATGCAAATCCAACTATTACTACGAACCAGAAAATTTTGATGTGTATCAATTTAACCACTTAAAATAAATTTTCGTAATTTAAAGAAATTTAGATAAGAAATAGAGAAAATTCTAAGTCCTAAAAACTAGAATGGCGAGAAATAAGAAAGAAAAAGAGCGCGTCGAAATTAAAATTAAAATTGGAGAAATAAGAAAGAAAAAGAGTGACTTATAAAACTTTAAAACACTCGACTAACCCAACCTTATTATTATCACTAACTTAAAATTAAAATTGCAAATTGAGATTACTAATTGGAGTGATAATTGATACATAGGTAAAAGGCGTCGAAAAATAAAAATAAGAAAGTAGCGCGTTGAAACTTAAAAAGGAACTAAAAACTAAGAATTAAAAGTTGCGTCTAAAAATAGTAAAGCTTTACAAGTAAAACTATATCCCAAATGGCAATATCTTAAAAAGTTACTAAAATTTTAAAAACGGTGTCGCAAAATTCTAAAGCACCTAGATCTTAGTCTAAAGAAAAAGCACTTAAGGGATTTTACGGCAAAGCTTAAAAATCTAGAAGTAAAAAAAAAAAATAACTATGGCAAAAACTATGTTTAAAACTAAGTACAAGCGAAAAATACAAATATTACGAAAAAACAATTAAAAATATACAAAATATAAAAATATACTAAAAGTTGTAAAAATTATAATTTTTATAAAAATATTATTTTTATATTATTTATTTAATAAAACTATTAATTTTATAAATTGTTAAAACTAAATTAACTAAAAATACAAATTAAAGAATTAAAACTAAACTAATTAATAAAATATTAAAACCTAATTAGGGTTTAATTATAAAAAATAATAATACACCGTAATGATTGCTGTTTTAGGGTAAACTGTGGTGTGTCAGACACTCTCATACGATCGCATGAGATTTTGCCTTCGGGCTCATGCGATCGCATGAGATAAGGTTTTGGGCCAGGTTACAGGCTGTAACAGTACGGGCCTCGAGTGATTTTTTTTTTCTGTTTTATATATTTATATAATATACTTATATAAATTAAATAAAACTTATATTTTTATAAAATAAAGATAAAGAAACTTTTATAGAAGTTATATATTTAACAAACTCTTAAAAATATATAAATTTTGTTTTTCTTTTTATATTTTTGAATATATTATTTAAAACGTATTTTTTACAAAAACGTATTTTTATAAAAGTAAACTTAAAAATTAATAAAAATCTTTTTTTTATAGCGTTGCGCTTCCGGCGTTTAAGCAGAAATTGTTCCCCGGCAGCGGCGCCAAAAATACTTGATGTTATGAGAGGTGTATATGAAATAGCTTTATTTTTACTAGGAAAAACTATTAAATACGATACAATTTTACACAAGATATTTATTTATTTATAGAATGGATATACCTAAACCTTGCTACAACACTTATAGGCAGTGTACCTAATCGTACAGTAGTGTAGTTTTTAGTAAGTCCGGTTCGTTCCACAGGGAAATCTTTTAAACAAAGCTTAACGCTATAAAATTGTAAAAATACAAAAATATATATAAATAATATTATTATTATAAAAGGGGGTTTTTACCGTTTAATGACCGGTTTGTCGATTTTAAAAACTTTAGTCGCAGTTAAAACCTAATTTAAAATATTAAATAAATAAAAGACTTAATTTAAAGCGTAAAGTAAATAACGATAATGAAATTGCGATAAATAAAACTGCGATAAAATAAAATTGCGATAACTAAAAAGTACGATAATTAAAAGTGCAATTAAATATAATGACAATAAATAAAAGTGCGATAATTAAAATTGCAATTAAATATGAAAATAAAGGAATTATGCTTATTTAAACTTCCGTAATCATGATATTTGACGCGTTGATTTTAGTTTTATGCCCATGGGTTAATTGTCCTTTGTCCTGGATTATTTAATATGTTCGTCTGGTTTTTGTCCATAAAAGTCCATCAGTCATAAATATAAAGTGCGAGTATCCTCGTCAAATTATCCTTATACCCGAAGTCAAATATTCCAACTAATTGGGGACTTAAACTGTAACAAGGTTTTAATACTTTGTTTAATAATTACACCAGGTTATCGACTGCGTGTAATCCAAGGTTTTAATACTTTGTTATCAATTATGCCAAGTGTCCTTGTACATAATTTCACCCCTGTTTTAATAATTCTAGTGACTATTAATCCATTCCCGTGTCCGGTTAAATGAACGATTATTCGTACATATAAATATCCCGCCCATCGTGTCCGATCGAGTGTATATGGTTATTTATAGGTACGTCCAATTATAAATCTTTATATTAAAATTAACAAACTATCATTTAGTTAAACAAATATAAAGCCCATTAATAGCCCATAGTCTAATTTCCACAAGTGTCGTTCTTTTATCCAAACCCCAATTATGGTACAAAGCCCAATTACCCAATTTTAGTATTTAGCCCAACATCATGATTACTTCGTTTTAAATAAGCATAATAATAATTTAGCTACGAGACATTAATGTAAAAAGGTTAAACATAACTTACAATGATTAAAAATAGCGTAGCGTTACACGGACAGAATTTCGACTTACACCCTTACAATATTCGCTAACATACCCTTATTATTAGAATTAAAATTAAAATTAAAATTAAAATTAAAATTATAATATATATATATATATATATATATATATATATATATATATATATATATATATATATATATATATATATATATATATATATATATATATATATATAATACGTTGATGAATGAAGAAGGAAAAAGATGTGTTTTATGATCACCAAATAGGTATCTAATCGTGGTTTGGCATCTTGTTTCGAAAATAGGTATCTAAGAGCAGAATGGTCAGTATAGACCACTGTTTTAGCTAGAACGAGATATGATCGAAATTTGTCAAAAGCAAAGACAATAGCAAGGAGTTCTTTTTCAGTAGTTGTGTAATTTGTTTGTGCTCCTTTTAACATCTTACTAGCATAATATATAGGTTGAAATCGTTTTTCAATCCTTTGTCCTAAAACGGCTCCCATTGCAAAATCACTTGCATCGCACATAAGTTCGAATGGTAGATTCTAATTTGGAGTTATCATAATCGGCGTATTAGTGAGTTTTTCTTTAAGAATATTAAAAGATTTGATACATTCATCTGAAAAGATGAATGGAGCATCCTTTTCTAGGAGTTTATTCATAGGAGTGGCAATTTTAGAAAAATCTTTTATAAAACGTCGGTAAAAACTGGCATGCCCTAGAAAACTCCTAACTCCTCTAACATTAGTGGGATGTGGAAGTTTAGCAATTACATCTACTTTAGCTCTATCCACTCAATTCCTTCCTTTGAAATTTTATGACCAAGAACGATGCCTTCTTTAACCATGAAATGGCATTTCTCCCAATTTAGAACTAGATTTGATTGTTCGCATCTAATAAGCATTCGTTCAAGATTAACTAGACATGATTCAAAAGTATCACCGAAGACTGAAAAGTCATCCATGAAAACTTTCATGCATTCTTCTATCATGTCGTGAAAAATCGCCATCATGCACCTTTGAAGGGTTGCAGGGGAGTTGCAAAGTCCAAATGGCATGCGTTTGTAAGCAAAAGTACCATAAGGGCACGTGAATGTGGTTTTTTCTTGGTCCTCGGGTGCTATTGGAATTTGAAAATATCCGGAAAAACTATCAAGAAAATAATAGTAACTATTTCCGGCTAATATTTCCAACATTTGATCAATGAAAGGTAAGGGAAAGTGATCTTTTCTGTTGGCGTCATTTAATTTTCTATAATCAATACAAACATGCCATCCTGTTACAGTCCTAGTCGGAATAAGCTCATTTTTTTCATTTGTGATGACAGTCATGCCACCCTTCTTAGGCACGCATTGAACTGGGCTTACCCATGGACTATCAGAAATTGGATAAATTAAACTTGCATCAAGTAGTTTAATAATTTCTTTCTTAACAACATCTTGCATATTCGGATTTAGTCTTCGTTGGCGTTGCACATACGTTTTATGACCTTCTTCCATAAGGATTTTATGTGTGCAATACGAAGGACTTATTCCTTTAATATCATGAATTTTCCATGCAATGGCTGGTTTATGACCTTTTAACACAGAAATGAGTTGTGATTTCTCATTTTCAGTAAGAGAAGACGATATTATTACAGGTAATTCAGATTCACCATGTAAATAAGCGTATTCTAAATGATTTGGAAATGGCTTTAACTCTAATTTCGGTGGTTCTTCTATCGATGATTTATATCGATATCTGTCTTCTTCTTTTAGCATTTGAATTTCTTCTGTTGTTGGTTCATATCCATTAGCCATAAGTGTAGCTAACATTTCAGTTTCATCAATTGGTTCAGTTCCTTCTCCTAAAGAACATTCTCCTATTCCTTGTAATTCTGGAAATTCTTCTAACAATTCTGCATGTGATTCTATAGTTTGAATATAATAACATGTATCGTCTGCAGATTGCGGTTGTTGCATGGCTCTATCAACTGAAAAGGTAACACTATCGTCCTCTATACTTAGGGTAAGTTTCTTACCGAACACATCTATCATTGCTTTAGCCGTGTTTAAGAATGGTCTTCCTAATATGAGAGGAACTTGAGAATCTTCTTCCATGTCCAGAACAACAAAATCTACAGGAAATACTAAAGTACCAACTTTAACTAGCATGTTCTCCATTATCCCTCTAGGATATTTTATTGATCTATCGGCTAGTTGTATGCTTATTCATGTTGGTTTCAATTCTCCAAGGTCTAGTTTAGTGTATAGTGAATACGGCATTAAATTTATACTAGCACCTAAGTCTGCCAATGCTTCTATTGAACTAAGACTACCCAGAAAACATGGAATTGTGAAACTTCCTGGATCTGATAATTTTTCTGGTATCTTATTCAACAGTACTGTAGAACAATTTGCATTCATAGTAACAGCCGAGAGTTCTTCCATTTTCTTTCTATTCGAGATTAGATCTTTCAGAAATTTAGCATATCTAGGCATTCCTGAAATCACATCAATGAAAGGAAGATTTACATTTATCTGTTTAAACATATCCAAGAATTTGGATTGCTCGGCTTCGAGTCTCTCTTTTCTCATTTTACTCTGGTAAGGAAGTGGTGGTTGGTATGGTTTAACATAAGGTTTTGCCTTAACTTTGTTATCTTCATTAACCTTTTCAACTACCGGTTCTTTTTCCTTATCTTGATCAGGTTGTGGTTCTTGTGGAGTAGGAATATCTTCATTAGAAATTACAGCTATTTCAGGTGGTTTAAGTGTAATACCACTTCTTGTGGTAATGGCTTTAGCTGTTTCATTTCGGGGGTTAGCATTTGTATCACTAGGTAGACTTCCCGGTTTTCTTTCACCTATTAACCTAGCTAGGTTACTTACTTCTTGTTCTAGATTTTGAATAGAAGCTTGTTGATTTCTAAATGCTTGAGCATTTTGTTCATTGGTTTGTTTTTGAGATGTGAAAAACTGTGTTTGAAATTCAACTAGCTTCGTCATCATATCTTCTAAGTTTGGCTTTTTATCATCGGTTTGTGGTGGTTTGTTTTGAAAATTAGGTCTTTGCTGATTGTAAGTATTATTAGATACTTGTTGATTGCTAGGACCTTGTTGGTTGTTGTATGGAACATTTCGATTATAATTCTGGTTTTGATTGTAAATCGGTCTTGGCGGTTGATAATTATTCTGATAATTATTTCCAGGCCTTTGGTTTATGTATGAAACATTCTCTCTTTGTTCCATTGTTAGTTCAATACTGAGACAATCTTTTGTCAAATGTGGTCCTCCACACTGCTCACAACTAATTTGTATTGAGTGAATATCTTTAGTCATCTTTTCCATTCGTCTCTCGCCAGCATCTATCTTTGCGGAAATGGAATCTAAGTCATGGCTAGAATCGGCTCTAGCTGCTTTAGATGATCTAACGATATCTTTTTCTTGGTGCCACTCATGTGAGTGGGAAGCAGTGTTATCAATAATTTTGTAAGCATCAGTTTCTGTTTTCTTCATAATGGAACCACCAGCTGCTATGTCTATGTCTTTCCTTGTAGTGATGTCGCATTCTTGGTAGAATATTTGTACTACTTGACAAGTGTCTAAACCATGTTGCGGACATCCTCTCAATAACTTTCCAAATCTTGTCCATGCCTCATATAGAGTTTCATTTGGCTTCTGTGTGAACGTAACAATTTCTCCTTGAAGTCTTACGGCTTTAGATGCCGGAAAGAATTGTTTAAGAAAATTTTCAACTAAAACGTCCCATGTATCAATTGCCCCTTCAGGTAACGATTCCAACCAATCTTTGGCTTCTCCCTTTAAAGTCCAGGGAAATAACATGAGATATATCTGTTCATCCTCCACTTCTCTTATTTTAAATAGAGTACAGATCCTATTAATGGTACGAAGATGTTCATTTGGATCTTCCTTCGGCGCACCACTAAATTGGCATTGATTAGTCACCATGTGTAGGATTTGTCCTTTGATTTCATAATCTGGCGCATTAATGTCTGGATGAGTAATTGCGTGACCTTGGCCAGTGCGTTTGGCTCTCATTCGGTCTTCTATACTTAAAGGTTCCAGATTCTCCATGATTGAATTTGTTGAATCTGAATCACTTGAGGATTCTGATTTAATGGTTCGTTCCTCAACAATCTCTGTTTGAATGATTGGTGGTTCCGGAGGAAAGATTAGTGGTTCAGGATCTCGGAATCGTCCCTAAATATTCTCCGGATTCTCAATTGTGAGGTTGGGTTCAAAAAATAGATTATCGAAAATTTGAATTGGAGTACTTGGTCGACTGGATGACGATTCTAAAAAAAAATCAACGGCGACAATATTTGCTAGATGTCTTGATCGAGTTACAGGTGGTGAACGTACAAAAGGTGGTGAACGTTTTGCTCGGTGCATTCACTGAATATCCTATTAGTTTTTAAAAAGAAAGAAAAATTATATAAGTTATCCAATTAATAGACTTTTCTGATTTTGCCCACGTTTCGAATAGCCAAAAGATGCAGCAGAGGGGCAGGATTCGTTTGGTCTCAATATAATTGAGTACTGTTTGGCTCCAATAACCCGGTCCACATACAAATCCAACTATTACTACGAACCAGAAAATTTTGATGTCTATCAATTTAACCACTTAAAATAAATTTTCGTAATTTAAAGAAATTTAGATAAGAAATAGAGAAAATTCTAAGTCCTAAAAACTAGAATGGCGAGAAATAAGAAAGAAAAAGAGCGCGTCGAAATTAAAATTAAAATTAATATATATATATATATATATATATATATATATATATATATATATATATATATATATATATATATATATATATATATATATATATATATATATATATATATATACGTTGATGAACGAAGAAGGAAAAAGATGTGTTTTATGATCACCATTAAAAACGAACATATATTTCATCGCATTATCCCTCAAGAAAGACAAGCTTTTAGTTGCAGTTGTCCTATTTACAAGGAATATTCGTTTAAATATTAAAAGGTGAAGACAAAAGGCAGATTCGACAAATTGAAGACGCAAACGACCAAAAAGTGAATTTAGAAGATATGATTAATTTGATATATTTGCCATTTGAGACTTGTTTAATTGCTAGTAATGACTATTTTTACATGTTATTTGAGTTAAATGCTTATGAACTTTATCTACATTTTCATATGTGCTTATTTAAAAAAGTGTAGAATTGTAAAAATTGTGAAAATGCGTATAAGTTTAAGTTTGATTTAACATGTTATTGTGGTTACTTTAAGTTGTTATTTTACTAACACTAATACATATTTGGATGCACAAATTTTGTGTTTAATGTGTTTTGCAGAAAGCCGATACTGGAGGTTCAGGATCATCATCATCTAGACAACCTGCTCCAGCTCCAGAATCAGAACCAAAAATGCAATATGAACCTGAACAACAACCACAACAGGAACCATAACATCAGCCTGATCAGCACGTACCTTATTATGATCCGCTACAGTTACCTAATGAATTCACAGTATTTCCCCCGCATCCGCCTGTCGAATACCCAACAATTCCGGAACACACGTTACATCCTAATCTGAGATTCGATAGACGATGGAGAGATTACCCGGCATATCAAAGTAATAAATTTAAATTGGTAACAAAAGATGTAGAGGTGCCGAGGGTAATTGATTGGAATCCTTTAGAAACGGTCCATCTAGCTGACCGTGTTAGACAGCATTTGGTACAAAGGTATGGCAGTTCTTCTTTTACAGATTGGGAATGTCTTTTCACCATTCGTAGACCTGTATATAAGGAATGGTGTGTTGAGTTGATGAGTACTATAGCGTTAAATGTAGATGTAGATAGGTTAGATGATAGAAGTTTTCTTAGATTTATCCTTGGCGGTAGGATGTACAGAATGTCCATGATGGACATGGCCAGGGCATTACAGATTTACACTCCTAGTGAATTGTTACTTCCCGATTGTATGAGTTTGATTTATCGTGGTGAAAGGGTAGATAGGAACTTTGACGCTGACGCCGTTTGGAGGCGTATGTCGAACTATAATGTTTTTACACTAGGAGGAAAACACTCCTACTTACATATTAACAAAGCCGGGCTTCGTGTGATTCATAGATTTTTGGCTAACTCGATTACACAGAGAGGTCACAATAAGGAGAAAATGACCTTACATGATTTATTTTACCTAAAGTGTATTCGAGACCCGAGGAGCTTTGTTAATATCCCTTACTGTGTTGGTTTTTATTTATCTAAAATGGTAGAAGGAATGCAGGACGGGAGTATAATAGGAGGAGGTATTTTTGTTACTCTCAATGGAGAGTATTTAGGTGTTGATAGGAACCAAGGGGGTCCATTACAGCTTTGTAGAAAACAGGATGAGACCATAGGATTGCGGGTTTATGTGGGTGCTAAAGTATTGAAGAGTAGACGCAACCAGGCATTGCCCTATGAAGGTAATCATCCACAGGTAGAAAGGGGTTCAGACGAAGAAATGGAGGAAGCGGAAGACATTAGGGATGACCGTTTAATGACCGGTTTGTCAATTTTTAAAATTTTATTATAAAGGGGGGTTTTTACCGTTTAATGACCGGTTTGTCGATTTTTAAAATTTTAGTCGCAGTTAAAACCTAATGTAAAATATTAAATAAATAAAAGACTTAATTTAAAGCGTAAAGTAAATAACGATAATGAAATTGCGAATAAATAAAAGTGCGATAAAATAAAATTACGACAATTAAAGAGTACGAAAATTAAAAGTGCAATTAAATACAATAACAATAAATAAAAGTGCAATAATTAGAAGTGCAATTAAATATGAAAATAAAGAAATTATGCTTATTTAAACTTCCGTAATCATGATGTTTGACGTGTTGATTTTTAGTTTTATGCCCATGGGTTAATTGTCCTTTGTCCTGGATTATTTAATATGTCCGTCTGTTTTTGTCCATAACAGTCCATCAGTCATAAATATAAAGTGCGAGTGTCCTCGTCAAATTATCCTTATACCCGAAGTCAAATATTCCAAATAATTGGGGACTTAAACTGTAACAAGGTCTTAATACTTTGTTTAATAATTACACCAGGATATCGACTGCGTGTAACCCAAGGTTTTAATACTTTGTTATCAATTATGCCAAGTGTCCTTGTACATAATTTCACCCCTGTTTTAATAATTCTAGTGACTATTAATCCATTCCCGTGTCTGGTTAAATGAACGATTATTCGTACATATAAATATCCCGCCCATCATGTCCGATCGAGTGTATATAGTTATTTATAGGTATGCCCAATTGTAAATCTTTATATTAAAATTAACAAACTATCATTTAGTTAAACAAATATAAAGCCCATTAATAGCCCATAGTCTAATTTCTACAAGTGTTGTTCTTTTGTCCAAACTCCAATTATGGTACAAAGCCCAATTACCCAAATTTAAATATTTAGCCCAACATCATGATTACTTCGGTATTAAATAAGCATAATAATAACTTAGCTACGAGACATTAAATTAAAAAGGTTGAACATAACTTACAATGATTAAAAATAGCGTAGCGTTACACGGACAGAATTTTGACTTACACCCTTACAATATTCGCTAACATACCCTTATTATTATTATTTAAAATTAAAATTAAAATTAAAATATATATATATATATATATATATTTTACGTATGATGAATGAGAAAAAGATGTGTAAATTTCGGCCGAATGCTCGACCTTTTATAGGCCCATGTAATACTATTTGACCTCCGCGAGTGCGGAGGTTTTTGCCTTTATAAGCTCCACGAGTGCGGAGCTGTGGATTCCAGCTCACACAAGCTTGGCTCCTAGCTTGCCGACGGTTTTATAATATAATATAATATAATATATATATATATATATATATATATATATATATATATATATATATATATATATATATATATATATATATATATATATATATATATATATATATATATATATATATTAATTTTAAGAATTAATTATATATTATATTATATTCATGTGCATAGTTGAGTTGTAATTTTTAGTCCGTTGCGTCGAGCGTTGAGAGTTGACTCTGGTCCCGGTTCCGGATTTTCGAATGTCCTTTCGTATAATTTAATATCTTGTACTTTGCGTTTTGCGTTTTGCGTCTTGTACTCTTGTAATTTTGAGACGTTTCTTATCAATAATTGGAACCACTTTGATTGTATTTTGTACTTTTAAGCTTTTTGGTTGTTTGCGTCTTCAATTCGTCGAATCTGTCTTTTGTCTTCACCTTTTATTATTTAAACGAATATCACTTGTAAATAGGACAACTTCAACTAAAAGCTTGTCTTTCTTGAGGGATAATGCGATCAAATATATGTTCGTTTTTAGCATTATCAAATATTCCCACACTTGAGTGTTGCTTGTCCTCAAGCAATACAAAACTTGAAATTAAATCACATGAATCACTTCTTTATTCTTCACACTTTATACATCAGTGATTTCTATACGGCGGTATGAACAATGGTAGTAACGATGTGGTTTACAGTCCCACATGACTATAAAATTTAGATCCTTTAAGGAAATTGGATCTTTATGAAAATATTTGATCTTTTGAAAATTAAATCTAGCTTTTACCCTAGATAAGTTTTCCGGAATAACCCTTCACCGATGTTTGCAAAATATTTTTTGTGGGTTTGGTGGGTTAATGATATCTAAAATTTTAGCTCAAAACTTGTGGTTTTGTGTCACCCACTTGCTAACCTTGTATTGGGAAAGCAACACGTCCAGTATACTTGTTCCGTATATTACCTTTCGGTAAACTACCGTCCGGTTGTAAAGGAAAGCGTTGAACAAGCAACTGTTAAGGCAATGTCCCCTGACATGCTTTTAATTATGGTCTATAACGTGTAGACGCAATTACTATCCTTTGTAGGAGCAATAGTAAAGCTCACCCTTATAATTTTCCGGTCTGGCCCAAGGTCCTATCTTTGACCATGCTATGCAACCACCATTCTTACTGTTGACACCCGATTTGGTTCAGGTGACCTAATGAATTCCAGATGAATTCCTAGGATTTTACGTTCAATGGTAATGAACGCATTGAAAATGGGTTTTCAGAAAACAAATCGGTTTGTAATTTTGATCAAAATATTTTCTCGTTCATACTCGAGTTTAGATATCATTGAATTCCATGAGTTTGTAATTCTCAATCTTTAAGGTCAATCTCTAGGATTGAGTAATATCAGTCTTAAAAGCCGATTTTTGATCTTTAAGGAGATTATCCTTTCTGGGGGTCTGATTCATTAGTCTTATCCAGCTAATTTGCACGGCGTCCTCCCTATTTTACTAGACAGATCCTCTCATGGTTAGGATAAGTCTGACCACTTGGATCATTTCATAAGCTGTTTTAGGGTAAAAGTGCATGAGGTTTACACACCAACCTCATGCGATAGCATGACGCTGGATTCCAGGCCAGTTTGATCAAAAGAACAGCTCGCTGTTCTGTCCATAAACACACACACATATACGAACCAACTCCCAAATCACCTCTAAAATTCTCCAAAATTCACCGTAATTCGTCAAATTTTTCGCTCTAATCATGCCTAGATTCTCATTCTTCAGCAAAAAGGTACAAATTACACCCCTAAACTCATAAATTTTCTAGTTTTTGTGATAATTACCAATATTTTACCTATTGCAATTTTGTTAATTTCTAGTGTAATTACTGTTAAATTGTTAGTATTTTATGCATGTATAATCTAGATTGATGCTATTTAACATGATTTGAAGCCAAAACTTCAAAATTTTTAGAAATCTAGGGTTTGTGTTCTTGAGCAATTTGGGACTTTTTGATATAAACAGGTTATGGCCAATTTTTGTCATGAATTATTACTAAATTAAGTAGTGTAACATGTTTAGGTAGCTAAATGATCCAAACATTGATCCTAAACATGATTTTTGAAGATTAAAGTGGACTTTTTAGGTGCAAAATTCATGAACATGATTAATTTGATATATTTGCCATTTGAGACTTGTTTAATTGCTAGTAATGACTATTTTGACATGTTATTTGAGTTAAATGCTTATGAAATTTATCTACATTTTCATATTTGCTTATTTAAAAAAGTGTAGAATTGTAAAAATTGTGAAAATGCGTATAAGTTTAAGTTTGATTCAACATGTTATTGTGGTTAATTTAAGTTGTTATTTTGCTAACACTAATGCATATTTGGATGCACAAATTTTGTGTTTAATGTGTTTTGCAGAAAGCCGATACTGGAGGTTCAGGATCATCATCATCTAGACAACCAGCTCCAGCTCCAGAACCAGAACCAGAAATGCAATGTGAACCTGAACAACAACCACAACAGGAACCACAACATCAGCCTGATCAGCACGTACCTTATTATGATCCGCTACAGTTACCTAATGAATTCACAGTATTTCCCCCGCATCCGCCTGTCGAATACCCAACAATTCCGGAACACACATTACATCCTAATCTGAGATTCGATAGACGATGGAGTGATTACCCGGCATATCAAAGTAATAAATTTAAATTGGTAACAAAAGATGTAGAGGTGCCGAGGGTAATTGATTGGAATCCTTTGGAAACGGTCCATCTAGCTGACCGTGTTAGACAGCATTTGGTACAAAGGTATGGCAGTTCTTCTTTTACAGATTGGGAACGTCTTTTCACCATTCGTAGACCTGTATATAAGGAATGGTGTGTTGAGTTGATGAGTACTATAGCGTTAAATGTAGATGTAGATATGTTAGATGATAGAAGTTTTCTTAGATTTATCCTTGGCGGTAGGATGTACAGAATATCCATGATGGACATGGCCAGGGCATTACAGATTTACACTCCTAGTGAATTGTTACTACCCGATTGTATGAGTTTGATTTATCGTGGTGAAAGGGTAGATAGGAAATTTGACGCTGACGCCATTTGGAGGCGTATGTCGAACTATAATGTTTTTACACTAGGAGGAAAACACTCCTACTTACATATTAACAAAGCCGACCTTCGTGTGATTCATAGATTTTTGGCTAACTCGATTACACAGAGAGGTCTCAATAAGGAGAAAATGACCTTACATGATTTATTTTACCTAAAGTGTATTCGAGACCCGAGGAGCTTTGTTAATATCCCTTACTGTGTTGGTTTTTATTTATCTAAAATGGTAGAAGGAATACAGGACGGGAGTATAATAGGAGGAGGTATTTTTGTTACTCTCATTGGAGAGTATTTAGGTGTCGATAGGAACCAAGGGGGTCCATTACAGCTTTGTAGAGAACAGGATGAGACCATAGGATTGCGGGTTTATGTGGGTGCTAAAGTATTGAAGAGTAGACGCAACCAGGCATTGCCCTATGAAGGTAATCATCCACAGGTAGAAAGGGGTTCAGACGAAGAAATGGAGGAAGCAGAAGACATTAGGGATGTCATTCGAGATGCTATTCTTGACGTCCACATTCGTATAGATGAGGAATCAATGACGAGCGCGGCCAGACATAGTATTGACGAGCAGTGGAACTCTGAGCGAGTATACGAGGATTATAGGCGACGTCAACACGATAGCTGGTTAGTTCATCAGCACCAAATCATGAGCCAGCTATCATATCAGGTACCAAATAATTACGTACCTACTCGACCTGCTCATTTTCCGCCACACAACCCCGACATCCGACCACCCTTTAACCGGTATGACTATAACCAAGCCTATCAGGACACCTATAACCAGCAATGGAACCCACCTGACGAGATGAACTGGAACCCCTATCCAGACTGATTTAGTTCCATTGGTTATTTTTATGATTTTTATGTTTTTATCTTTTTACTTTTTCATGTTTAAACTTATGTTATTGGATATATTTATGTAATTTTTATTATTATTGTGTAATAATATTTCACATTTAGGATTTGAAAGTGGGATATTAAGTCCCATTTCAAATTGTCATGCATGTTTATATTTGTATGTATGTATATTGTCGAGTGTACAAAACAGGGTAAAACAGCGCATTTTCAAAGACTGGCATTAAGTTCAGCAAAAGCTAGTAATTTTGACGACAAAATGAAAAACAAATGAGATGAAACAACAAGACGGAATGAACAAATGATGTGCACCATTTATCATTCAGCAAACAAACGCCAATATGTTTGGAAACTTTGGTAAAATTTAATTATTTTTTCTACGCTAATCACCCTCAATAATTTAAATTGTTATTGATTTCTTGCAAATGAGGGCATTGCAAGATCTTAAGTGTGGGAAGAGGTTAAATTCTTTCGGATTTTTAAAATTTTTAACTTATACACTTAGTTACCATTAAAAATACTAGTAACGCAGTAGTTGTATTAGAATCTAGTGCTCTCTGATAATAAAGAACAGCTCTAGTCTTATATACTGACTACCCAATTCTAGTAAAATTTTTCAAAATTTTCAATTAAATGAACTCAAAATCATGTTTATACATATTTATGAACGATAAAACTAGGTGTTAACACCGAAATTATTGTTACCTCGGAAAGGACATAAATTGAGAAACAAACCAAAATGTTAGAATTCATTTAAAATGGAATAAAGGACAATAAAAAGGCAAATAAAAGAAAATAAAAGCCAAGTGTGGAAAAATTTATCAAGTTATCTTAAACATATGTCACATATTTCTGTAACAAATAATTGAAGATACTTTTGCTTTGGACTAAACTAAACAGTTTTACCCGATTTACTGTAAGAAAGATGGATCTACACGATGAATCAATTCCATCACTTAAAGGAAGTAAAGTCTTCCGAAAAAGAAACGTGCTTCTTGATTTAGGTCATGAAGTTGTCGTCCAGACCAGCTGTAGGTTGACAAAAAATCTAGAAAAGTCATCTCTAAAATCAGCAGGAAATTCATGGACCTCAGCATTAAACAGGGTCGCCAAGTGGTCAGATTTATCCTAACAATGAGAGGACCTGTCTTGTAAAATGGGGAGGACGCCGTGCAAATTAGCTGGATAAGACTAATGAATCAGATCCCCAGAAAGGATAATCTCTTTAAAGATCAAAAATCAGCTTTTAAGCCTGATATTACTCAATCCTAGAGATTGACCTTAAAGATTGAGAATTACAAACTCATGGAATTCAATGATATCTAAACTCGAGCTTGAACGAGAAAATATTTTGATCAAAATTACAAACCGATTTGTTTTCTGAAAACCCATTTTCAATGCGTTCATTACCATTGAATGTAAAATCCTAGGAATTCACTTAGAATTCATTAGGTCACCTGAACCAAATCAGGTGTCAACCGTAAGAACGGTGGTTGCATAGCATGGTCAAAGACAGGACCTTTTGCCAGACCGGAAAATTATAAGGGTGAGCTTTACTATTGCTCCTACAAAGGATAGTAATTGCATCCGACACGTTATAGACCATAATTAAAAGCATGTCAGGGGACATTGCCTTAACAGTTGCTTGTTCAACGCTTGCCTTTACAACCGGACGGTAGTTTACCGAAAGGTAATATACGGAGCAAGTATACTGGACGTGTTGCTTTCCCAATACAAGGTTAGCAAGTGGGTGACACAAAACCGCAAGTTTTGAGCTAAAATTTTCAAATCTGAAACCCACCAAACCCACAAAAATAATTTGCAAACACCAGTGAAGGGTTATTCCGGAAAACTTATCTAGAGTAAAAGCTAGATTTAATTTTCAAAAGATCAAATGTTTTCATAAAGATCCAATTTCCTTAAAGGATCTAAAATTTTTATTGTCATGTGGGACTGTAAACCACATCGTTACTACCATTGTTTATACCGCCGTATAGAAATCACTGATGTACAAAGTGTGAAGAATAAAGAAGTGATTCTAGTATTTCAAGACTATATTACTTGAGGACAAGCAACGATCAAGTGTGGGAATATTTGATAATGTTAAAAACGAACATATATTTCATAGCATTATCCCTCAAGAAAGATAAGCTTTTAGTTGCAATTGTTCTATTTACAAGTAATATTCGTTTAAATAATAAAAGGTGAAGACAAAAGACAGACTCGACGAATTGAAGACGCAAACGACCAAAAAGCTCAAAAGTACAAAGTACAATCAAAGAGGTTCCAATTATTGATAAGAAACGTCTCGAAATTACAAGAGTACAAGAAGCGAAACGCAAAGTACATGATATTAAATTATACGCAAGGACGTTCAAAAATCCGGAACCGGGACCCGAGTCAACTCTCAACGCTCGACGCAACGGACTAAAAATTACAAGTCAACTATGCACATAAATATAATATAATATTTAAATAATTCTTATAATTATTTATATATTATATAATATATTAATAAATCGTCGGCAGAAGAAAACAACCACATGTGAGCCTCCCCAACTGGCCATGCGATCGCATGGCCTTGAAGGGCAAAGCTCATGCGATCGCATGAGCCCCTTTTTCTGGTCACAGGCCTATAAAACTCGCGTTTTTGGTGATCATAAAACACATCTTTTTCCTTCTTCATTCATCAACGTATTATATATATATATATATATATATATATATATATATATATATATATATATATATATATATATATATTATAATTTTAATTTTAATTTTAATTTTAATTCTAATAATAAGGGTATGTTAGCGAATATTGTAAGGGTGTAAGTCGAAATTCTGTCCGTGTAACGCTACGCTATTTTTAATCATTGTAAGTTATGTTCAACCTTTTTATATTAATGTCTCGTAGCTAAATTATTATTATGCTTATTTAAAATGAAGTAATCATGATGTTGGGCTAAATACTAAAATTAGGTAATTGGGCTTTGTACCATAATTGGGGTTTGGACAAAAGAACGACACTTGTGGAAATTAGACTATGGGCTATTAATGGGCTTTATATTTGTTTAACTAAATGATAGTTTGTTAATTTTAATATAAAGATTTACAATTGGACATACCTATAAATAACCATATACACTCGATCGGACACGATGGGCGGGATATTTATATGTACGAATAATCGTTCATTTAACCGGACACTGGAATGGATTAATAGTCACTAGAATTATTAAAACAGGGGTGAAATTATGTACAAGGACACTTGGCATAATTGATAACAAAGTATTAAAACCTTGGGTTACACGCAATCGATAACCTGGTGTAATTATTAAACAAAGTATTAAAACCTTGTTACAGTTTAAGTCCCCAATTAGTTGGAATATTTGACTTCGGGTATAAGGATAATTTGACGAGGATACTCGCACTTTATATTTATGACTGATGGACTGTTATGGACAAAAACCAGACGGACATATTAAATAATCCAGGACAAAGGACAATTAACCCATGGGCATAAAACTAAAATCAACGCGTCAAACATCATGATTACGGAAGTTTAAATAAGCATAATTCCTTTATTTTCATAGTTAATTGCAATTTTAATTATCGCACCTTTATTTATTGTCATTATATTTAATTTCACTTTTAATTATCGTACTTTTTAATTATCTCAATTTTATTTTATCGCACTTTTATTTATCGCAATTTCATTATCGTTATTTACTTTACGCTTTAAATTAAGTCTTTTATTTATTTAATATTTTACATTTGGTTTTAACTGCGACTAAAGTTTTTAAAATCGACAAACCGGTCATTAAATGGTAAAAACCCCCTTTTATAATAATAATATTACTTATATATATTTTTGTATTTTTACAATTTTAGAGCGTTAAGCTTTGTTTAAAAGATTTCCCTGTGGAACGAACCGGACTTACTAAAAACTACACTACTGTACGATTAGGTACACTGCCTATAAGTGTTGTAGTAAGGTTTAGGTATATCCATTCTATAAATAAATAAATATCTTGTGTAAAATTGTATCGTATTTAATAGTATTTCCTAGTAAAAATAAAGCTATTTCATATGTGTAATGCAAAAATAAAAGCACTTTTAAAATTTTTAACTTATACACTTGGTTACAATTAAAAATACTAGTAACGCAGTAGTTGTATTAGGATCTAGTGCTCTCTGATAATAAAGAACAGCCCTAGTCTTATATACTGACTACCCAATTCTAGTAAAATTTTTCAAAATTTTCAATTAAATGAACTCAAAATCATGTTTATACATATTTATGAACGATAAAACTAGGTGTTAACACCGAAATTATTGTTACCTCGGAAAGGACATAAATTGAGAAACAAACCAAAATGTTAGAATTCATTTAAAATGGAATAAAGGACAATAAAAAGGCAAATAAAAGAAAATAAAAGCCAAGTGTTGGAAAATTTACCAAGTTATCTTAAACATATGTCACATATTTCTGTAACAAATAATTGAAGATACTTTTGCTTTGGACTAAACTAAACAGTTTTACCCGATTTACTGTAAGAAAGATGGATCTACACGATGAATCAATTCCATCACTTAAAGGAAGTAAAGTCTTCCGAAAAAGAAACTTCTTGATTTAGGTCATGAAGTTGTCGTCCAGACCAAGTGTAGGTTGACGAAAAATCTAGAAAAGTCATATCTAAAATCAGCAGGAAATCCACGGACCTCAGCATTAAACAGGGTCGCCAAGTGGTCAGATTTATCCTAACCATGAGAGGATCTGTCTTGTAAAATGGGGAGGACGCCGTGCAAATTAGCAGGATAAGACTAATGAATCAGATCCCCAGAAAGGATAATCTCTTTAAAGATCAAAAATCAGCTTTTAAGCCTGATATTACTCAATCCTAGATATTGACCTTAAAGATTGAGAATTACAAACTCATGGAATTCAATGATATCTAAACTCGAGCTTGAACGAGAAAATATTTTGATCAAAATTACAAACTGATTTGTTTTCTGAAAACCCATTTTCAATGCGTTCATTACCATTGAATGTAAAATCCTAGGAATTCACCTAGAATTGATTAGGTCACCTGACCCAAATCAGGTGTCAACCGTAAGAATGGTGGTTGCATAGCATGGTCAAAGACAGGACCTTGTGTCAGACCGGAAAATTATAAGGGTGAGCTTTACTATTGCTCCTACAAAGGATAGTAATTGCATCTGAAACGTTATAGACCATAATTAAAAGCATGTCAGGGGACATTGCCTTAACAGTTGCTTGTTTAACGCTTTCCTTTACAATCAGACGGTAGTTTACCGAAAGGTAATATACGGAGCAAGTATACTGGACGTGTTGCTTTCCCAATACAAGGTTAGAAAGTGGGTGACACAAAACTGCGAGTTTTGAGCTAAAATTTTCAAATCTGAAACCCACCAAACCCACAAAAATAATTTGCAAACACCGGTGAAGGGTTATTCCGGAAAACTTATCTAGGGTAAAAGCTAGATTTAATTTTCAAAAGATCAAATGTTTTCATAAAGATCCAATTTCCTTAAAGGATCTAAAATTTTTATAGTCATGTGGGACTATAAACCACATCGTTACTACCATTGTTTATACCGCCGTATAGAAATCACTGATGTACAAAGTGTGAAGAATAAAAAAGTGATTCTAGTATTTCAATACAATATTGCTTGAGGACAAGCAACGCTCAAGTGTGGGAATATTTGATAATGCTAAAAACGAACATATATTTCATAGCATTATCCCTCAAGAAAGACAAGCTTTTAGTTGCAATTGTTCTATTTACAAGTAATATTCGTTTAAATAATAAAAGGTGAAGACAAAAGATAGACTCGATGAATTGAAGACGCAAACGACCAAAAAGCTCAAAAGTACAAAGTACAATCAAAGAGGTTTCAATTATTGATAAGAAACGTCTCGAAATTACAAGAGTACAAGAAGCGAAACGCAAAGTACAAGATTTTAAATTATACGCAAGGACGTTCAAAAATCCGGAACCGGGACCAGAGTCAACTCTCAACGCTCGACGCAACGGACTAAAAATTACAAGTCAACTATGCACATAAATATAATATAATATTTAAATAATTCTTATAATTATTTATATATTATATAATATATTAATAAACCGTCGGCAGAAGAAAACAACCACATGTGAGCCTCCCCAGCTGGCCATGCGATCGCATGGCCTTGAAGGGCAAAGCTCATACGATCGCATGAGCCCCTTTTTCTGGTCACAGGCCTATAAAACTCGCGTTTTTGGTGATCATAAAACACATCTTTTTCCTTCTTCATTCATCAACGTATTATATATATATATATATATATATATATATTATAATTTTAATTTTAATTTTAATTTTAATTTTAATTTTAATTTTAATTCTAATTCTAATTCTAATAATAAGGGTATGTTAGCGAATATTGTAAGGGTGTAAGTCGAAATGCTGTCCGTGTAACGCTACGCTATTTTTAATCATTGTAAGTTATGTTCAACCTTTTTACATTAATGTCTCGTAGCTAAATTATTATTATGCTTATTTAAAACGAAGTAATCATGATGTTGGGCTAAATACTAAAATTGGGTAATTGGGCTTTGTACCATAATTGGGGTTTGGACAAAAGAACGACACTTGTGGAAATTAGACTATGGGCTATTAATGGGCTTTATATTTGTTTAACTAAATGATAGTTTGTTAATTTTAATATAAAAATTTACAATTAGACGTACCTATAAATAACCATATACACTCGATCGGACACGATGGGCGGGATATTTATATGTACGAATAATCGTTCATTTAACCGTACACGGGAATGGATTAATAGTCACTAGAATTATTAAAACAGGGGTGAAATTATGTACAAGGACACTTGGCATAATTGATAACAAAGTATTAAAACCTTGGGTTACACGCAGTCGATAACCTGGTGTAATTATTAAACAAAGTATTAAAACCTTGTTACAGTTTAAGTCCCCAATTAGTTGGAATATTTGACTTCGGGTATAAGGATAATTTGACGAGGATACTCGCACTTTATATTTATGACTGATGGACTGTTATGGACAAAAACCAGATGGACATATTAAATAATCCAGGACAAAGGACAATTAACCCATGGGCATAAAACTAAAATCAACGCGTCAAACATCATGATTACGGAAGTTTAAATAAGCATAATTCCTTTATTTTCATATTTAATTGCAATTTTAATTATCGTACTTTTATTTATTGTCATTATATTTAATTGCACTTTTAATTATCGTACTTTTTAATTATCGCAATTTTATTTTATCGCACTTTTATTTATCGCAATTTCATTATCGTTATTTACTTTACGCTTTAAATTAAGTCTTTTATTTATTTAATATTTTACATTAGGTTTTAACTGCGACTAAAGTTTTTAAAATCGACAAACTGGTCATTAAACGGTAAAAACCCCCTTTTATAATAATAATATTACTTATATATATTTTTGTATTTTTACAATTTTATAGCGTTAAGCTTTGTTTAAAAGATTTCCCTGTGGAACGAACCGGACTTACTAAAAACTACACTACTGTACGATTAGGTACACTGCCTATAAGTGTTGTAGCAAGGTTTAGGTATATCCATTCTATAAATAAATAAATATCTTGTGTAAAATTGTATCGTATTTAATAGTTTTTTCCTAGTAAAAATAAAGCTATTTCATATACACCTCTACTATGAAATACTATTAAATACGATACAATTTTACACAAGATATTTATTTATTTATAGAATGGATATACCTAAACCTTGCTACAACACTTATAGGCAGTGTACCTAATCGTATAGTAGTGTAGTTTTTAGTAAGTCCGGTTCGTTCCACAGGGAATCTTTTAAACAAAGCTTAACGCTATATTAGTTTTAACTTATAAAAATACAAATATATATAAGTAATATTATTATTATAAAGGCGGGTTTTTACCATTTAATGACCGGTTTGTCAATTTTTAAAATTTTAGTCGCAGTTAAAACCTAATGTAAAATATTAAATTAATAAAAGACTTAATTTAAAGCGTAAAGTAAATAACGATAATGAAATTGTAAATAAATAAAAGTGCGATAAAATAAAATTACGACAATTAAGGAGTACGAAAATTAAAAGTGCAATTAAATACAATAACAATAAATAAAAGTGCAATAATTAGAAGTGCAATTAAATATGAAAATAAAGAAATTATGCTTATTTAAACTTCCGTAATCATGATGTTTAACGTGTTGATTTTTAGTTTTATGCCCATGGGTTAATTGTCCTTTGTCCTGGATTATTTAATATGTCCGTCTGGTTTTTGTCCATAACAGTCCATCAGTCATAAATATAAAGTGTGAGTGTCCTCGTCAAATTATCCTTATACCCGAAGTCAAATATTCCAACTAATTGGGGACTTAAACTGTAACAAGGTCTTAATACTTTGTTTAATAATCACACCAGGATATCGAATGCGTGTAACCCAAGGTTTTAATACTTTGTTATCAATTATGCCAAGTGTCCTTGTACATAATTTCACCCCTGTTTTAATAATTCCATAGACTATTAATCCATTCCCGTGTCCGGTTAAATGAACGATTATTCGTACATATAAATATCCCGCCCATCATGTCCGATCGAGTGTATATGGTTATTTATAAGTACGTCCAATTGTAAATCTTTATATTAAAATTAACAAACTATCATTTAGTTAAACAAATATAAAGCCCATTAATAGCCCATAGTCTAATTTCCACAAGTGTCGTTCTTTTGTCCAAACCCCAATTATGGTACAAAGCCCAATTACCCAATTTTAGTAATTAGCCCAACATCATGATTACTTCGTTTTAAATAAGCATAATAATAACTTAGCTACGAGACATTAATGTAAAAAGGTTGAACATAACTTACAATGATTAAAAATAGCGTAGCGTTACACGGATAGAATTTTGACTTACACCCTTACAATATTCGCTAACATACCCTTATTATTAGGATTTAAAATTAAAATTAAAATTAAAATTAAAATATATATATATATATTTTACGTATGATGAATGAGAAAAAGATGTGTAAAAATCGGCCGAATGCTCGGCCTTTTATAGGCCCACGCTTACTGTTTGACCTCCGCAAGTGCAGAGGTTTTTGCCTTTATAAGCTCCGCGAGTGCGGAGCTGTGGATTCCAGCTCACACAAGCTTGGCTCCTAGCTTGCCGACAGTTTTATAATATAATATAATATATATTAATTTTAAGAATTAATTATATATTATATTATATTCATGTACATAGTTGACTTGTAATTTTTAGTCCGTTGCGTCGAGCGTTGAGAGTTGACTCTGGTCCCGGTTCCGGATTTTCGAACGTACTTGCGTATAATTTAATATCTTGTACTTTGCGTTTCGCGTCTTGTACTCTTGTAATTTTGAGACGTTTCTCATCAATAATTTGAACCTCTTTGCTTGTACTTTGTACTTTTTAGCTTTTTGGTCGTTTGCGTCTTCAATTTGTCGAATCTGCCTTTTGTCTTCACCTTTTAATATTTAAACGAATATTCCTTGTAAATAGGACAACTGCAACTAAAAGCTTGTCTTTCTTGAGGGATAATGCTATGAAATATATGTTCGATTTTAGCATTATCAAATATTCCCACACTTGAGCGTTGCTTGTCCTCAAGCAATATAGTCTTGAAATATACTAGAATCACTTCTTTATTCTTCACACTTTGTACATTAATGATTTCTATACGGTGGTATGAACAATGGTAGTAACGTTATGGTTTACAGTCCCACATGACTATAAAATTTAGATCCTTTAAGGAAATTGGATCTTTATGAAAACATTTGATCTTTTTAAAAATTCAATCTAGTTTTTACCCTAGATAAGTTTTCCGGAATAACCCTTCACCGATGTTTGCAAAATATTTTTGTGGGTTTGGTGGGTTTCAGATTTGAAAATTTTAGCTCAACACTTGCGGTTTTGTGTCACCCACTTGCTAACCGTGTATTGGGAAAGCAACACGTCCAGTATACTTGCTCCGTATATTACCTTTCGGTAAACTACCGTCCGGTTGTAAAGGAAAGCGTTGAACAAGCAACTGTTAAGGCAATGTCCCCTGACATGCTTTTAATTATGGTCTATAACGTATCGGATGCAATTACTATTCTTTGTAGGAGCAATAGTAAAGCTCACCCTTATAATTTTTCGGTCTGGCACAAGGTCCTATCTTTGACCATGCTATGCAACCACCGTTCTTACGGTTGACACCCGATTTGGTTCAGGTAACCTAATGAATTCTAGGTGAATTCCTAGGATTTTACGTTCAATGGTAATGAACGCATTGAAAATGGGTTTTCAGAAAACAAATCGGTTTATAATTTTGATCAAAATATTTTCTTGTTCAAGCTCAAGTTTAGATATCATTGAATTCCATGAGTTTGTAATTCTCGATCTTTAAGGTCAATCTCAATGATTGAGTAATATCAGTCTTAAAAGCTGATTTTTGATCTTTAAAGGAGATTATCCTTTCTGGAGATCTGATTCATTAGTCTTATCCAGCTAATTTGCACGGCGTCCTCCCCATTTTACAAGACAGATCCTCTCATGGTTAGGATAAGTCTGACCACTTGGCGACCCTGTTTGATGCTGAGGTCCGTGGATTTCCTGCTGATTTTAGAGATGACTTTTCTATATTTTTCGTCAACCTACAGCTGGTCTGGACGACAACTTCATGACCTAAATCAAGAAGCGCGTTTCTTTTTCAGAAGACTTTACTTTCTTTTAATGATGGAATTGATTCATCGTGTAGATCCATCTTTCTTACAGTAAATCGGGTAAAACTGTTTAGTTTAGTCAAAAGCAAAAGTATCTTCAATTATTTGTTACAAAAATATGTGACATATGTTTAAGATAACTTGGTAAATTTTCCCACACTTGGCTTTTATTTTCTTTTATTTGCCTTTTTATTGTCCTCTATTCTATTTTAAATGAACTCTAACATTTTGGTTTGTTTCTTAATTTATGTCCTTTCTGAGGTAACAATAAATACGATACAATTTATGCCCGAATTTGCTCCTTGGACTTTAGAGAGCCGACCACCATATCCTACATATGACCCGGCCCAAGCATTTTACAGCATCTATGGATACGCTTGGGACCCATACTGGAACCATCCTCCTCATCCGTAATTTTCTATTTTTGTTTATTTTATTGTAATGTTACTAATTCTTAATTTTCTTATTTCTTATTTCTTATTTTATTATTATAATAGCTTTTATAATTTTCTAACTTTATTAGATTTTAATAATTTTTGAATGTGGTGTGAAAACCCAACTTCAAAAATATGTATATATGTGTTTGTAGTTTATCTCATGTACAAAACAGGGTAAAACAGCGCATTTTCAAAGACTGGCATTAAGTTCAGCAAAAGCTAGTACTTTTGACGAAAAAAATGAAAAACAAATGTGATGTAACAACAAGACGGAATGAACAAATGATGTGCACCATTTATCATTCAACAAACAAACGCCAATATGTTTGGAAACTTTGGTAAAATTTAATTATTTTTCTACGCTAATCACCCTCAATAATTTAAATTGTTACTGATTTCTTGCAAATGAGGGCATTGCAAGATCTTAAGTGTGGGAAGGGGTTAAATTCTTTCGGATTTTTAAAATTTTTAACTTAAACACTTGGTTACCATTAAAAATACTAGTAACGTAGTAGTTGTATTAGAATTTAGTGCTCTCTGATAACAAAGAACAGCCCTAGTCTTATATACTGACTACCCAATTCTAGTAAAATTTTTCAAAATTTTCAATTAAATAAATTCAAAATCATGTTTATACATATTTATGAACGATAAAACTAGGTGTTAACACCGAAATTATTGTTACCTCAGAAAGGACATAAATTGAGAAACAAATCAAGTATTTTTGGCGCCGCTGCCGGGGAACTTAAACGCCAAAAGCGCAACGCTAATGATATAAAAAAAATAATATAATTTTGTAAAAGTTTTTATTAAGTCCTTCGTATAAAAATATAAGTTTTTTAAAAAATATACATATAAAAATATAAAAATACAAAAAGAGTTTGTTAAAAAAATATAGAAAGTTAAAAAGTATTTTTATTTTTGAGTTTAAATATAAGTATTTTATTGTTTTATATAAATATTTATTTATATTTATATATATATTTTATATTTATAGAAAAATGGAAAATTAAAAAAAAATATATATATATATATATATATATATATATATATATATATATATATATATATATATATATATATATATATATATATATATATATATATATATATATATATATAACGAACCCTTTCTCAGCTTAAATTTGACCCTCCGCGACTCGCGGAGCTTTTGAACTGGACATAACAGCACTCGCGGAGGTCAATCTGATAGGTCAACCTAGGACTGCAATTAATACGAAATTGGGGTTTAATTAATTTAATTATTTAGTTTTTAAGGGTTTTATTTAATTAATTAGTTTAGTTATTT
This sequence comes from Rutidosis leptorrhynchoides, assembly GCF_046630445.1. Taxonomy (NCBI): domain Eukaryota; kingdom Viridiplantae; phylum Streptophyta; class Magnoliopsida; order Asterales; family Asteraceae; genus Rutidosis; species Rutidosis leptorrhynchoides. The sequence goes on from NC_092336.1 coordinate 128,040,111, forward strand.
ATTATTAAGTTATAATTAGTTTAATTAATTTATAAAATTAATAGTTTTATTAAATAAATAATATAAAAATAATATTTTTATAAAAATTGTACTTTTTACAACTTTAAGTATATTTTTATATTTTGTACCTCTTTTTATTCGTTTTAGCGTAATATTTGTATTTTTCGCTCGTATTTAGTTTTAAATCATAGTATTTGCCATAGTTATTTTTACTTCTAGATTTTTAGGATTTGCCGTAAAATTCCTTAAGTACTTTTTCTTTAGACTAAGATTTAGGTGCTTTAGAATTTTGCGACTCCGTTTTTAATTTTTAGTTCCTTTTTAAGTTATTGCCATTTGGGATATAGTTTTACTTGTAAGCTTTAATATTTTTAGACGCAACTTTTAATTCTTAGTTTTTAGTTCCTTTTTAAGTTTCAACGCGCAACTTTCTTATTTTTATTTTTCAACGCCTTTTACCTATGTATCAATTATCACTCCAATTAGTAATCTCAATTTGCAATTTTAATTTTAAGTTAGTGATAATAATAAGTTGGGTTAGCCGAGTGTTTTAAAGTTTTATAAGTCACTCTTTTTCTTTCTTATTTCTCCAATTTTAATACCTACGCGCTCTTTTTCTTTCTTATTTCTCGCCATTCTAGTTTTTAGGACATAGAATTTTCTACTTCTTCTCTAAATTTCTTTAAATTACGAAAATTTATTTTAAGCGGTTAAATTGATAGACATCAAAATTTTCTGGTTCGTAGTAATAGTTGGATTTGTACGTGGACCGGGTTATTGGAGCCAAACAGTACTCAATTATATTGAGACCAAACGAATCCTGCCCCTCTGCTGCATCTTTTGGCTATTCGAAAAGTGGGCAAAATTAGAAAAGTCATCTCTAAAATCAGCAGGATATCCACGGACCTCAGCATCAAACAGGGTCAACAAGTGGTCAGACTTATCCTAACCATGAGAGGATCTGTCTTGTAAAATGGGGAGGACGCCGTGCAAATTATCTGGATAAGACTAATGAATCAGATCCCCAGAAAGGATAATCTCCTTTAAAGATCAAAAATCAGCTTTTAAGACTGATATTACTCAATCCTTGAGATTGACCTTAAAGATTGAGAATTACAAACTCATGGAATTCAATGATATCTAAACTCGAGCTTGAACGAGAAAATATTTTGATCAAAATTATAAACCGATTTGTTTTCTGAAAACCCATTTTCAATGCGTTCATTACCATTGAACGTAAAATCCTAGGAATTCACTTAGAATTCATTAGGTCACCTGAACTAAATCGGGTGTCAACCGTAAGAACGGTGGTTGCATAGCATGGTCAAAGATAGGACCTTGTGCCAGACCGAAAAATTATAAGGGTGAGCTTTACTATTGCTCCTACAAAGGATAGTAATTGCATCCGATACGTTATAGACCATAATTAAAAGCATGTCAGGGGACATTGCCTTAACAGTTGCTTGTCCAACGCTTTCCTTTACAACCGGACGGTAGTTTACCGAAAGGTAATATACGAAGCAAGTATACTGGACGTGCTGCTTTCCCAATACACGGTTAGCAAGTGGGTGACACAAAACCGCAAGTGTTGAGCTAAAATTTTCAAATCTGAAACCCACCAAACCCACAAAAATATTTTGCAAACATCGGTGAAGGGTTATTCCGGAAAACTTATCTAGGGTAAAAACTAGATTGAATTTTCAAAAAGATCAAATGTTTTCATAAAGATCCAATTTCCTTAAAGGATCTAAATTTTATAGTCATGTGGGACTATAAACCATAACGTTACTATCATTGTTCATACCGCCGTATAGAAATCACTGATGTACAAAGTGTGAAGAATAAAGAAGTGATTCTAGTATATTTCAAGACTATATTGCTTGAGGACAAACAACGCTCAAGTGTGGGAATATTTGATAATGCTAAAAACGAACTATATTTCATAGCATTATCCCTCAAGAAAGACAAGCTTTTAGTTGCAGTTGTCCTATTTACAAGTGATATTCGTTTAAATATTAATAGGTGAAGACAAAAGATAGATTCGACGAATTGAAGACGCAAACAACCAAAAAGCTCAAAAGTACAAAATACAATCAAAGTGGTTCCAATTATTGATAAGAAACGTCTCAAAATTATAAGAGTACAAGACGCAAAACACAAAGTACAAGATATATTAAATTATACGAAAGGACGTTCGAAAATCCAGAACCGGGACCAGAGTCAACTCTCAACACTCGACGCAACGGACTAAAAATTACAAGTCAACTATGCACATGAATATAATATAATATATAATTAATTCTTAAAATTAATATATATATTATATTATATTATAAAACCGTCGGCAAGCTAGGAGCCAAGCTTGTGTGAGCTGGAATCCACAGCTCCGCACTAGCGGAGCTTATAAAGGCAAAAACCTCCGCACTCGCGGAGGTCAAACAGTAAACGTGGGCCTATAAAAGGCCGAGCATTCGGCCAATTTTTACACATCTTTTTCTCATTCATCATACGTAAAATATATATATATATATATATATATATATATATATATATATATATATATATATATATATATTTTTATATTTTAATTTTAATTTTAAATAATAATAATAAGGGTATGTTAGCGAATATTGTAATTGTGTAAGTCGAAATTCTGTCCGTGTAACGCTACGCTATTTTTAATCATTGTAAGTTATGTTCAACCTTTTTAATTTAGTGTCTCGTATCTAAGTTATTATTATGCTTACTTAATACCGAAGTAATCATGATGTTGGGCTAAATATTTAAATTTGGATAATTGGGCTTTGTACCATAATTGGGGTTTGGACAAAAGAACAACACTTGTAGAAATTAGACTATGGGCTATTAATGGGCGTTATATTTGTTTAACTAAATGATAGTTTGTTAATTTTAATATAAAGATTTACAATTGGGCATACCTATAAATAACTATATACACTCGATCGGACATGATGGGCGGGATATTTATATGTACGAATAATCGTTCATTTAACCGGACACGGGAATGGATTAATAGTCACTAGAATTATTAAAACAGGGGTGAAATTATGTACAAGGACACTTGGCATAATTGATAACAAAGTATTAAAACCTTGGGTTACACGCAGTCGATAACCTGGTGTAATTATTAAACAAAGTATTAAGACCTTGTTACAGTTTACGTCCCCAATTAGTTGGAATATTTGACTTCGGGTATAAGAATAATTTGACGAGGACACTCGCACTTTATATTTATGACTGATGGACTGTTATGGACAAAAACCAGACGGACATATTAAATAATTCAGGTTAAAGGACAATTAACCCATGGGCATAAAACTAAAAATCAACACGTCAAACATCATGATTACGGAAGTTTAAATAAGCATAATTCCTTTATTTTCATATTTAATTGCACTTCTAATTATTGCACTTTTATTTATTGTTATTGTATTTAATTGCACTTTTAATTTTCGTACTCTTTAATTATCGTAATTTTATTTTATCGCACTTTTATTTATTCGCAATTTCATTATCGTTATTTACTTTACGCTTTAAATTAAGTCTTTTATTTATTTAATATTTTACATTAGGTTTTAACTGCGACTAAAGTTTTAAAAATTGACAAACCGGTCATTAAACGGTAAAAACCCCCCTTTATAATAATAATATTACTTATATATATTTGTATTTTTATAAATTAAAACTAATATAGCGTTAAGCTTTGTTTAAAAGATTCCCTGTGGAACGAACCGGACTTACTAAAAATTACACTACTGTACGATTAGGTACACTGCCTATAAGTGTTGTAGCAAGGTTTTAGTATATCCATTCTATAAATAAATAAATATCTTGTGTAAAATTGTATCGTATTTAATAGTTTTTCCTAGTAAAATATAAGCTATTTCATATACACCTCGCATAACATCAAGTATTTTTGGCGCCGCTGCCGGGGAACTTAAACGCCGAAAGCGCAACGCTAATGATATAAAAAAAAAATAATATAATTTGGTAAAAGTTTTTATTAAGTCCTTCGTATAAAAATATAAGTTTTTAAAAAATATATATATATAAAAATATAAAAATACAAAAAGAGTTTGTTAAAAAAATATAGAAAGTTAAAAAGTATTTTTATTTTTGAGTTTAAATATAAGTATTTTATTGTTTTATATAAATATTTATTTTTATTTATATATATTTTATATTTATAGAAAAACAGAAAATTAAAAAATATATATATATAAAAAACGAACCCTTTCTCAGCTTAAATTTGACCCTCCGCGACTCGCGGTGCTTTTGAACTGGACATAACCGCACTCGTGGAGGTCAATCTGACAGGTCAACCTAGGACTGCAATTAATACGAAATTAGAGTTTAATTAATTTAATTATTTAGTTTTTAGGGTTTTATTTAATTAATTAGGTTTAGATTATTTAATTAGTTAATTTAGTTTTTTTTATTTAATTTGTATTTTAAGTCTAAATTAGTTTAATTAATTTATAAAATTAATAGTTTTATTAAATAAATAATATAAAAATAATATTTTTATAAAAATTGTACTTTTTACAACATTTAGTATATTTTTATATTTTGTCTGTTTTTAATTGTTTTAGCGTAATTTTTGTATTTTTCGCTTATATTTAGTTTTTAAATCATAGTATTTGCCATAGTTATTTTTACTTCTAGATTTTTAGACTTTGCCGTAAAATTCCTTAAGTACTTTTTCTTTAGACTAAGATTTAGGTGCTTTAGAATTTTGCGACGCCGTTTTTAATTTTTAGTTCCTTTTTAAGTTATTGCCATTTGGGATATAGTTTTTCTGTTAAGCTTTAATATTTTTAGACGCAAATTCTTAGTTTTTAGTTCCTTTTTAAGTTTCAACGCGCTACTTTCTTATTTTTATTTTTCGACGTTTTTCGACGCGCTCTTTTTCTTTCTTATTTCTCGACATTCTAGTTTTTAGGACTTAGAATTTTCTCTATTACTTATCTAAATTTCTTAAATTTCAACGAAAAATTATTTTAAGCGGTTAAATTGATAGACATCAAAATTTTCTGGTTCGTAGAAATTATTGGATTTGTACGTGGACCGGGTTATTGGAGCCAAACAGTACTCAATTATATTGAGACCAAACGAATCCTACCCCTCTGCTGCATCTTTTGGCTATTCGAAACGTGGGCAAAATCAGAAAAGTCTATTAATTGGATAACTTATATAATTTTTCTTTCTTTTTAAAAACTAATAGGATATTCAGTGAATGCACCGAGCAAAACGTTCACCACATTTTGTACGTTCATCACCTGTAACTCGATCAAGACATCTAACAAATATTGTCGCCGTTGATTTTTCTTTAGAATCGTCATCCAGTCGACCAAGTACTCCAATTCAAATTTCCGATAATCCATTTTTTGAACCCGACCTCACAATTGAGAATCCGGAGAATATTCAGGGACAATTCGTAGATCTTGAACCATTAATTTTTCCTCCGGAACCACCAATCATTCAAACAGAGATTGTTGAGGAACGAACCATTAAATCAGAATCCTCTAGTTATTCAGATTCAACAAATTCAATCATGGAAAATCTAGAACCTCTAAGTATGGAAGACCGAATGAGAGCTAAACGCACTGGTCAAAGTCATGCAATTACTCATCCAGACATTAATGCGCCAGATTATGAAATCAAAGGACAAATTCTACATATGGTGACTAATCAATGTCAATTTAGTGGTGCACCGAAGGAAGATCTAAATGAACATCTTCGTACCTTTAATAGGATCTGCACTCTTTTTAAAATAAGAGAAGTTGAAGATGAACAGATATATCTCTTGTTATTTCCCTGGACTTTAAAGGGAGAAGCCAAAGATTGGTTAGAATCGTTACCTGAAGGGGCAATTGATACATGGGACGTTTTAGTTGAAAAAATTCTTAAACAATTCTTTTCGGCATCTAAAGCCGTAAGACTTCAAGGAGAAATTGTTACGTTCACACAAAAGTCAAATGAAACTCTATATGAGGCATGGACAAGATTTGGAAAGTTATTGAGAGGATGTCCGCAATATGGTTTAGACACTTGTCAAATAGTACAAATATTCTACCAAGGATGCGACATCACTACAAGGAAAGACATAGACATAGCAGCTGGTGGTTCTATTATGAAGAAAACAGAAACTGATGCTTACAAAATTATTGATAACACTGCTTATCACTCACATGAGTGGCATCAAGAAAAAGATATCGTTAAATCATCTAAAGCAGCTAGAGCCGATTCTAGCCATGACTAAGATTCCATTTCAGCAAAGATAGATGCTGTCGAGAGACGAATGGAAAAGATGACTAAGGATATTCACTCAATACGAATTAGTTGTGAGCAGTGTGGAGGACCACATTTGACAAAAGATTGTCTTAGTATTGAACTAACAATGGAACAAAGAGAGAATGTTTCATACATAAACCAAAGGCCTGAAAATAATTATCAGAATAATTATCAACCGCCAAGACCGATTTACAATCAAAACCAGAATTATAATCGAAATGTTCCATACAACAACCAACACGGTCCTATCAATCAACAAGTATCTAATAATACTTACAATCAGCAAAGACCTAATTTTCAAAACAAACCACCACAAACCAATGAATAAAATGCTCAAGCATTTAGAAATCAACAAGCTTCTATTCAAAATCTGGAACAAGAAGTAAGTAACCTAGCAAGGTTAATAGGTGAAAGAAAACCGGGAAGTCTACCTAGTGATACAAATGCTAACCCCCGGAATGAAACAGCTAAAGCCATTACCACAAGAAGTGGTATTACACTTAAACCACCTGAAATACCTGTAATTTCTGATGAAGCTATTCCTACTCCACAAGAACCACAACCTGATCAAGATAAGGAAAAAGAACCGGTAGTTGAAAAGGTTAATGAAGATAACACAGTTAAGGCTAAACCTTATGTTAAACCATACCAACCACCACTTCCTTACCCGAGTAAAATGAGAAAAGAGAGACTCGAAGCCGAGCAATCCAAATTCTTGGATATGTTTAAACAGATAAATGTAAATCTTCCTTTCATTGATGTGATTTCAGGAATGCCTAGATATGCTAAATTTCTGAAAGATCTAATCACGAATAGAAAGAAAATAGAAGAACTCTTGGCTGTTACTATGAATGCTAGTTGTTCTGCAGTGCTGTTGAATAAGATACCAGAAAAACTATCTGATCCAGGAAGTTTCACAATTCCATATTTTCTGGGTAGTCTTAGTTCAATAGAAGCATTGGCAGACTTAGGTGCTAGTATAAATTTAATGCCGTATTCACTATACGCTAAACTAGACCTTGGAGAATTGAAACCAACAAGAATAAGTATACAACTAGCCGATAGATCAGTAAAATATCCTAGAGGGATAATGGAAAACATGCTAGTTAAAGTTGGTACTTTAGTATTTCTAGTAGATTTTGTTGTTCTGGACATGGAAGAAGATTCTCAAGTTCCTCTCATATTAGGAAGACCATTTTTAAACACGGATAAAGCAATGATAGACGTGTTCGGTAAGAAACTTACCCTAAGTATAGAGGACGATAGTGTTACCTTTTCAGTTGATAGAGCCATGCAACAACCGCAATCTGCAGACGATACATGTTATTATATTCAAACTATAGAATCACATGCAGAATTGTTAGAAGAATTTCCAGAATTACAAGGAACAGGAGAATGTTCTTTAGGAGAAGGAACTGAACCAATTGATGAAACTGAAGTGTTAGCTACACTTATGGCTAATGGATATAAACCAACAATAGAAGAAATTCAAATGCTAAAAGAAGAAGACAGATATCGATATAAATCATCAATAGAAGAACCACCGACATTAGAGTTAAAGCCACTTCCAAACCATTTGGAATACGCTTATTTACATGGTGAATCTGAATTACCTGTAATAATGTCTTCTCTTACTGAAAATGAAAAATCTCAACTCATTTCTGTGTTAAAAGCTCATAAACCAGCTATTGCATGAAAGATTCATGATATTAAAGGAATAAGTCCTTCGTATTGCACACATAAAATCCTTATGGAAGAATGTCATAAAACGTATGTGCAACGCCAACGAAGACTAAATCCTAATATGCAAGATGTTGTTAAAAAAGAAATTATTAAACTGCTAGATGCAGGTTTAATTTATCCAATTTCTGATAGTCCATGGGTAAGCCCAGTTCAATGCGTGCCTAAGAAGGGTGGCATGACTGTCATTACAAATGAGAAAAATGAGCTTATTCCTACTAGGACTGTAACAGGATGGTGTGTTTGTATTGATTATAGAAAATTAAATGACGCCACCAGAAAAGATCACTTTCCCTTACCTTTCATTGATCAAATGTTGGAAAGATTAGCCGGAAATAGTTACTATTGTTTTCTTGATGGTTTTTCCGGATATTTTCAAATTCCAATAGCACCTGAAGACCAAGAGAAAACCACATTCACGTGCTCTTATGGTACTTTTGCTTACAAACGCATGCCATTTGGACTTTGCAACGCCCCTGCAACCTTTCAAAGGTGCATGATGGCGATTTTTCACGACATGATAGAAGAATGCATGGAAGTTTTCATGGATGACTTTTCAGTCTTCGGTGATACTTTTGAATCATGTCTAGTTAATCTTAAACGAATGCTTATTAGATGTGAACAATCAAATCTAGTTCTTAATTGGGAGAAATGCCATTTCATGGTTAAAGAAGGCATCGTTCTTGGTCATAAAATTTCAAAGGAAGGAATAGAAGTGGATAGAGTTAAAGTAGATGTAATTGCTAAACTTCCACATCCTACCAATGTTAGAGGAGTTAGGAGTTTTCTAGGGCATGCCGGTTTTTACCGACGTTTCATAAAAAAAATTTCTAAAATTGCCACTCCTATGAATAAACTCCTAGAAAAGGATGCTCCATTCATCTTTTCAGATGAATGTATCAAATCTTTTAATATTCTTAAAGAGAAACTCACTAATGCGCCGATCATGATAACTATAAATTGGAATCTACCGTTTGAACTAATGTGCGATGCAAGTGATTTTGCAATGGGAGCCGTTTTAGGACAAAGGATTGAAAAATGATTTCAACCTATATATTATGCTAGTAAGACGTTACAAGGAGCACAAACAAATTACACAACTACTGAAAAAGAACTCCTTTCTATTGTCTTTGCTTTTGACAAATTTCGTTCATATCTCGTTCTAGCTAAAACGGTGGTCTATACCGACCATTCTGCTCTTAGATACCTATTTTCGAAACAAGATGCTAAACAATGATTTATCCGTTGGATCTTACTCTTACAAGAGTTTGATATTGAAATCCGAGATAAAAAGGGAGCAGAAAATCTCGCCGCTGATCATCTTTCTCGTCTTGAAAATCCTGAATTAGAAGTTCTAAATGAATCGGCCATACAAGACAACTTTCCTGATGAATATCTATTGAAGATAGATTATAATGAAATTCCATGGTTTGCAGACTATGCAAACTACTTAGTATGTGGATTCCTTGAAAAAGGATTGTCGTACCAAAAACGAAAGAAATTCTTTAGTGATATAAAACACTATTTCTGGGAAGATCCACATTTGTTTAAAAGTTGTCCAGATGGAATAATACGCCGATGTGTATTCGGAGACGAAGCTAGTAAAATCTTAAACCATTGTCACACAGGACCAACAGGAGGGCATTATGGGCCTCAACTAACAGCAAGAAAAGTTTACGATGCTGAATTCTATTGGCCTACAATTTACAAAGACGCACACCTTCTTTGCAAATCCTGTGATGCTTGTCAAAGGGCCGAAAAAATAAGTCAACGTGATGAAATGCCACAAAATGTCATTCAAGTATGTGAAGTATTTGACATTTGGGGTATTGACTTTATGGGTCCATTTCCAAAATCTCATAGTAATCTATATATTCTTGTTGCCATTGATTATGTATCTAAATGGGCGGAAGCACAAGCTCTCCCAACTAACGATGCACGAGTTGTAGTCAACTTTTTAAAACATCTTTTTGCAAGGTTTGGAACACCGAAAGCTTTAATAAGTGATCGGGGTACTCATTTTTGTAATAATCAACTTGAGAAAGTTCTTAAAAGATATGGAGTAACTCATAAAATCTCCACTGCTTATCATCCACAAACAAGTGGACAAGTTGAAAATACCAACCGAGCTTTAAAACGTATTCTAGAAAAAACCGTAGGATCAAATCCGAAGGAATGGTCCATTAAATTGGAGGATGCACTCTGGGCTTTTAGAACAGCCTACAAAACTCCAATTAATACCACACCTTTTAGACTCGTTTACGGAAAAGCATGTCATCTTCCAGTAGAAATTGAACACAAAGCATTTTGGGCTTTGAAGACATGTAATCTTGATTTACATGAAGCTGGACGTCTACGATTAAGTCAACTAAACGAATTAGAAGAATTAAGACAAGAAGCATACAAAAATTCGTTAATCTATAAAGAAAGAACGAAGAAATGGCATGATAAAAGAATCAGAAGTTCAAAAGAATTTAAAGAAGGAGACAGAGTTCTTCTTTTCAATTCACGATTCAAGCTATTTCCTGAAAAATTGAAATCAAGATGGTCTGGACCATTCATAGTCAAAAGAGTTTTCCCGTACGGAACAATAGAATTAATAAATTCAAATGGGATTGAATTTAAGGTTAATGGTCACAGAATTAAACACTACATAGATAGTCCGATGGAAGTTGACAACGAAGTTAATCACAATTTCGACACCACAGCTAACTAAGTGTGGGGAGAATCGAGTATTTAAAGGATAATATGTATATCTGTTAAAGTTAGATTTTCTGTTTTCGTGTAGTTCTCGAAAATGGAACCCGAATGGTCTTTCCCTAGCAGACTCTAAAGAACTAGTCTTCTCCCCCCATTCTGAATTTTTATTTTTTTTTAGGTTTTTACGAAATGAAGACTTCCTGTGAATTAAACCATGGTCTAATGCTACACGCTTTGATCACTAAACGTAATAATGACACCCTTCCAAGTGAAATAGTATCATTAATCAGAGGTAAATTGGACGGAGTAAGAAAAGAATCCAGATGCGAAAATAATAAGTTACAATTTGGTAAAGGAAAATCAAAATCCGCAGCGAAAAAAAGAGCACGACACCTTGAAAGATGTCACAAATGCGGAAAATGGTCACACGAAGGTAAATATTCAAATAATCAAACCTATTCAAACACCGAATTTGTTACTTTATGCAGAGACGGACCGTTCATATGTTTAGAAGAAAAATCGATAAATGCTCTAGGTTACGCCTATGTAGCTATGGAAAACCAATTAGTCCGACTATCTTACGAGTGGGCTAGAGCATATCATTAAGATATCTTTCTCACAGGTAAGTATGTACAGTTTTCATTTTTATTTTTATTTTTAACCTTTTGATAATAAACGCTAATTTGTTCGCTATAAAGTATTAAATTGGTATTCGATAAAATTAGGTCTTGCGACCGAAATTATTGACATCATACAAAAATTTATTACATCACTGCGAAATTTACCGTTTATTCTTAAGGTATAAATATCTTTAATCAATCAACCAAAATATTTCAAAAATTCGTCATGAGTTAAATTAAGTCATGGAACCGAAATTACTTTACCAAAAAGAGGGGCGTATATTTTTTATAATATTTGATTGATTAAAGTGGGATAAAAGACCAAAAAGATTTTTAATTTTATTTTTACCATATTTTTAAAATTAATATATAAATATTAAATTAATATTGTAAACTTCTTTAAAATTGTAAATATTTGAAAAACTAATATTTTTAATATAAGTTTGTATGTATAAAAACAAAAATATAATATAAGTTTGGTGTGAATTTTTAATTTTAATAATATGAATTTTTAATTTAAGTTTGGTGTGAATTTTTAATTTTAATAATATGAATTTTTAATTTAAGTTTGGTGTAAATTTAAAAACAAAAATTTACTTTATTTTGCTAAGTTAAAAATATGATTTTTAAAATTCGTCGTGAGTTGAAGACTAGGTCGTTGAACCGAAATTGCTTTACCCGAGGGAGGGACGAGAACTTTTATTATCATTATTTTTAATCTTATCGAATTAAAGTATGCCAAAAACATATTAAAAAAAACCCAAAAATCTTTGCTTTTAAAACCGCGCTTAAAACAGAAAAATTTTAAAATTTTTGTCGAGGGACGGACTAGGACATCGATCCGAAACGCCCTCATCCTAAAAAGAAACAAAATTTTAATTTTTAAATTAATTTTATGTTTTATAAAGTTATAAGGTTTTATTAAAATAAATAAATAAAATAGTCGCGACTCACGGTGATTTAAACGGGCCCACCACCGCACTCTCGGAGGTCACAAAACCCAAATGGGTTATCTGGTCGAACAGACCAGCTCCAAACACACACACACATATTTTCACCCGAAAAACCCACGAAAAATCATCACAAATTCGCCATTTTTCATCATTTTTCATCAAATCTTTCATAAAATCGCAATGAGGAGACTATTATCAAGGAATTACACAATGAAATCGGTAAATTTCTACACCTAAACACCATTTAATCCGAATTATTAGTGTTCTTGAACAATTTCATACATAATTCGATTTTGATGCTTTCTAGTGTAATAATGCTTCAATTGTTTGTGTATTATGCTTGTATAACCTAGATTGATGCTATTTAACATGATTAGAAGATTTGAACTTCAATTTTTGAATAATCTAGGGTTTGTGTTCTTGAGCAAAATTAAGGCTTTTTGATATAAACAGGTTATGGCCGAATTTTGTTGTTAGTTTATGCTAAATTGAGTAGTATAACATGTTTAGGTTGCTAAATGATCAAAACTTTGATCCTAAACATGATTTATGAAGATTAAAGTGGACTTTTTGAACCAAAATTGCATAAACTTGATTTAATTGATATGAATGCCATGAGGAACTTGTTTAATTGTTATAATGATTGATTTTGACATGTTTTAAAAGATAAATGCGAAGGAACTTTGTGTACATTTTTGTAAAAGTATATTTGTAAAAGTGTAGAATTGTTAATATTTTGAAAATGTGTATAGAGTTTAATATGGATTAAATATGTCATTGTAATTGTTTAGATTTATGATTTTGCTAAAACTAATTCATATTTGGACGCACAAAAATTGTGTTTATTTTGCAGACTGAAAGGGGTGAATCTTCATCCCAGGCTCGCAATGCTCCTCCGAAAGATGCAGATCAACAGGAAATTAATAACCAATACCGACAAGATATGCCTCACCCAATTGTTTCATATTCCAACATTCATGAGGCAGATTTACATCCGAATTTGAGATTTGATAGATATTGGATAGACTATCCAAAATATCAAAAGAACCTGCACAACCTTGTGTCTAATAATGTTGAGGTACCCAGAGTTATAGATTGGGCACCATTAGAGGTAGTGGAATTGGCCGAGCCAATCAGGGAATTACTTACTCAAAGGTATGGTAATTCTACTTTTAGTGATTGGGTACATTTATTCGACATGCGTAGACCTGTGTATAGAGAATGGTGTATAGAGTTATTATGTACTATTGAAATAAATGATCGGGTAGATACTTTAACCGATCGTAGTTTTCTTAGATTTTTATTAGGAGGGGAGATGCGCCATATGTCCTTACTAGACATGGCTCGGGCTTTAGGTATATATACGCCCGAGGAGCTAGCATCTTATAATTGCCAGAGGTTAATAGTTTATGGTAGGAGGGTGGATGAGAATTTTAATACGAATGACGTATGGAGTAGGATGACTAGCCATAGCCGATTCCAGGGGGGATTATACTCTTATCTTGATATTGATAGAGCTGAATTAAGAGTAATCCATAGGTTTTTAGCCAATTCGATTACACAACGAGGTAAGAATAAGGAAAAGGTAAATGAACAGGATTTATTTTACCACATGTGTATTTGAGACCCACAGAGCGCTGTAAGTATACCTTTTTGTGTGGGTTATTATTTATTGACTATGGTTAGGGGTATGAGGCGTGGTAGCATAATAGGAGGTGGTATATTTATTACTTTAATTGCTGAATATCTCGGTGTGGATAGAAGTCGGGGGGGATTATTAATGGCAAAACCAGAACCCCGTGATAGAATAGATTTGCGTGTTTATCATGGTGCTAAGGTCTTAAAGAAACGAAACAACGTGGCAGCACGTTATGATGGCAGGCATCCACAGGTTGAGAGAGATCAACAGCAAGGTCAACCGGGAGGGGGTAATCCAATGACGGAAATGCAAATTTTTATGGCTCGACACGAGTATGAAATGGCTAGACAAAAAGCATTTCAAGATTGGCAGTATCATCAAAGCCAAATCATAAGTCATTGTACACACGTAGGTAGAGACTACATTCCCACCGTTATGCCCGAATTTGCTCCTTAGACTTTAGAGAGCCGACCACCATATCCTACATATGACCCGGCCCAAGCATTTTACAGCATCTATGGATACGCTTGGGACCCATACTGGAACCATCCTCCTCATCCCTAATTTTCTATTTTTGTTTATTTTATTGTAATGTTACTAATTCTTAATTTTCTTATTTCTTATTTATTATTTTATTATTATAATAGCTTTTATAATTTTCTAACTTTATTAGATTTTAATAATTTTTGAATGTGGTGTGAAAACCCAACTTCAAAAATATGTATATATGTGTTTGTAGTTTATCTCATGTACAAAACATGGTAAAACAGCGCATTTTCAAAGACTGGCATTAAGTTCAGCAAAAGCTAGTACTTTTGACGAAAAAAATGAAAAACAAATGTGACGTAACAACAAGACGGAATGAACAAATGATGTGCACCATTTATCATTCAGCAAACAAACGCCAATATGTTTGGAAACTTTGGTAAAATTTAATTATTTTTCTCCGCTAATCACCCTCAATAATTTAAATTGTTACTGATTTCTTGCAAATGAGGGCATTGCAAGATCTTAAGTGTGGGAAGGGTTTAAATTCTTTCGGATTTTTAAAATTTTTAACATAAAAACTTGGTTACCATTAAAAATACTAGTAACGTAGTAGTTGTATTAGAATTTAGTGCTCTCTGATAACAAAGAACAGCCCTAGTCTTATATACTGACTACCCAATTCTAGTAAAATTTTTCAAAATTTTCAATTAAATGAATTCAAAATCATGTTTATACATATTTATGAACGATAAAACTAGGTGTTAACACCGAAATTATTGTTACCTCAGAAAGGACATAAATTGAGAAACAAACCAAAATGTTAGAATTCATTTAAAATGGAATAGAGGACAATAAAAATGAAAATAAAAAGTCAAGTGTGGGAAAATTACCAAAGTTATTTAAAACATATATCACATATTTTTGTACAAATAACTGAAGATACTTTTGCTTTGGACTAATCTAAAAATTTTTACCCGATTTACTGTAATATATTTGAAAGAATAGATGGACCTACACGATGAATCAATTCCATCATTAAAAGGAAGTAAAGTCTTCCGAAAAAAAACGCGCTTCTTGATTTAGGTCATGAAGTTGTCGTCCAGACCAGCTGTAGGTTGACGAAAAATCTAGAAAAGTCATCTCTAAAATCAGCAGGAAATCCACAGACCTCAGCATTAAACAGGGTCGCCAAGTGGTCAGACTTATCCTAACCATGAGAGGATCTGTCTTGTAAAATAGGGAGGACGCCGTGCAAATTAGCTGGATAAGACTAATGAATCAGATCCCCAGAAAGTATAATCTCCTTTAAAAGATCAAAAATCAGCTTTTAAGACTGATATTACTCAATCCTAGAGATTGACCGTAAAGATTGAGAATTACAAACTCATGAAATTCGATGATATCTAAACTCGAGCTTGAACGAGAAAATATTTTGATCAAAATACAAACCGATTTGTTTTCTAAAAACCCATTTTCAATGCGTTCATTACCATTGAACGTAAAATCCTAGGAATTCACCTAGAATTCATTAGATCACCTGAACCAAATCGGGTGTCAACCGTAAGAACGGTGGTTGCATATCATGGTCAAAGACAGGACCTTATGCCAGACCGGAAAATTATAAGGGTGAGCTTTACTATTACTCCTACAAAGGATAGTAATTGCGTCCGACACGTTATAGACCATAATTAAAAGCATGTCAGGGGACATTGCCTTAACAGTTGCTTGTTCAACGCTTTCCTTTACAACCGGACAGTAGTTTACCGAAAGGTAATATACGGAGCAAGTATACTGGACGTGTTGCTTTCCCAATACACGGTTAGCAAGTGGGTGACACAAAACCGCAAGTGTTGAGCTAAAATTTTCAAATCTGAAACCCACCAAACCCACAAAAACAATTTGCAAACACCGGTGAAGGGTTATTCTGGAAAACTTATCTAGGGTAAAAACTAGATTTAATTTTCAAAAGATCAAATGTTTTCATAAAGATCCAATTTCCTTAATGGATCTAAATTTTTATAGTCATGTGGGACTGTAAACCATAACGTTACTACCATTGTTCATACCGCCGTATAGAAATCACTGATGTACAAAGTGTGAAGAATAAAGAAGTGATTCTAGTATATTTCAAGACTATATTGCTTGAGGACAAGCAACGCTCAAGTGTGGGAATATTTGATAATGCTAAAAACGAACATATATTTCATAGTATTATCCCTCAAGAGAGACAAGCTTTTAGTTGCAGTTGTCCTATTTACAAGGAATATTCGTTTAAATATTAAAAGGTGAAGACAAAAGGCAGATTCGACAAATTGAAGACGCAAATGACCAAAAAGCTCAAAAATACAAAATACAATCAAAGTGGTTCCAATTATTGATGGGAAACGTCTCAAAATTACAAGAGTACAAGACGCGAAACGCAAAGTAAAAGATATTAAATTATACACAAGGACGTTCGAAAATCTAGAACCGGGACCAGAGTCAACTCTCAACGCTCGACGCAACGGACTAAAAATTACAAGTCAACTATGCACATGAATATAATATAATATATAATTAATTCTTAAAATTAATATATATATTATATTATATTATAAAACCGTCGGCAAGCTAGGAGCCAAGCTTGTGTGAGCTGGAATCCACAGCCTCGCACTCACGGAGCTTATAAAGGCAAAAACCTCCGCACTCGCGGAGGTCAAACAGTAAACGTGGGCCTATAAAAGGCCGAGCATTCGGCCGAAATTTACACATCTTTTTCTAATCTATCTCTCACGTATATATATATATATATATTTATAATTTTAATTTTAATTTTAATTTTAATTCTAATAATAAGGGTATGTTAGCGAATGTTGTAAGGGTGTAAGTCGAAATTCTGTCCGTGTAACGCTACGCTATTTTTAATCATTGTAAGTTATGTTCAACCTTTTTACATTAATGTCTCGTAGCTAAGTTATTATTATGCTTATTTAAAACGAAGTAATCATGATGTTGGGCTAATTACTAAAATTGGGTAATTGGGCTTTGTACCATAATTGGGGTTTGGACAAAGGAACGACACTTGTGGAAATTAGACTATGGGCTATTAATGGGCTTTATATTTGTTTAACTAAATGATAGTTTGTTAATTTTAATATAAAGATTTACAATTGGACATACCTATAAATAACCATATACACTCGATCGGACACGATGGGCGGAATATTTATATGTACGAATAATCGTTCATTTAACCGAACACGGGAATGGATTAATAGTCACTAGAATTATTAAAACAGGGGTGAAATTATGTACAAGGACACTTGGCATAATTGATAACAAAGTATTAAAACCTTGGGTTACACGCAGTCGATAACCTGGTGTAATTATTAAACAAAGTATTAAGACCTTGTTACAGTTTAAGTCCCCAATTAGTTGGAATATTTGACTTCGGGTATAAGGATAATTTGACTAGGACACTCGCACTTTATATTTATGACTGATGGACTGTTATGGACAAAAACCAGACGGACATATTAAATAATCCAGGACAAAGAACAATTAACCCATGGGAATAAACTAAAATCAACACGTCAAACATCATGATTACGGAAGTTTAAATAAGCATAATTCCTTTATTTTCATATTTAATTGCACTTCTAATTATCGCACTTTTATTTATTGTTATTGTATTTAATTGCACTTTTAATTATCGCACTTTTATTTTATCGCAATTTTATTTCATCGCACTTTTATTTATTGCAATTTCATTATCGTTATTTACTTTACGCTTTAAATTAAGTCTTTTATTTATTTAATATTTTACATTAGGTTTTAACTGCGACTAAAGTTTTAAAATCGACAAACCGGTCATTAAATGGTAAAAACCCCCTTTTATAATAATAATATTACTTATATATATTTGTATTTTTATAAATTAAAACTAATATAGCGTTAAGCTTTGTTTAAAAGATTCCCTGTGGAATGAACTGGACTTACTAAAAACTACACTACTGTACGATTAGGTACACTGCCTATAAGTGTTGTAGCAAGGTTTAGGTATATCCATTCTATAAATAAATAAATATCTTGTGTAAAATTGTATCGTATTTAATAGTTTTTCCTAGTAAAATATACACTATTTACTTGATATTTTATTTAAAATATTATAAAAGGTTCCAGTTCATTTCGTTTTTTATTTATATTTATATATATATTTTATATTTATAGAAAAACGGAAAATTAAAAAAATATATATATAAAAAACGAACCCTTTCTCAGCTTAAATTTGACCCTCCGCGACTCGCGGAGCATTTGAACTGGACTATACCGCACTCGCGGAGGTCCTCTGACAAGTCAAACCTGGTATCATTTAATGCAAAATTAGGGTTAATTATATTAATATTAATATTAATTAGGTTTTAATTTTAAATTATTTAGTTTAGTTTTTAATTAATTTGTATTTTTAAGTTATATTAAGTTTTATTAAATATATAAAATTAATAGTTTTATATAAAAATAATATTTTAATAAAAATTGTAATTTTTACAACTTTTAGTTTATTTTTATATTTTATTCCTTTTTATTTGTTTTTAGCGTAATATTTGTATTTTTCGCTCGTATTTAGTTTTAAGTCATAGTTTTTGCCATAGTTATTTTGTGTTTACTTATAGATTTTTAAGATTTGCCGTAAAATCCCTTAAGTGCTTTTTCTTTAGACTAAGATCTAGGTGCTTTAGAATTTTGCGACGCCGTTTTTAGTTTTTAGTTCCTTTTTAAGTTTAGACGCGCTACTTTCTTATTTTTATTTTTTGACGCCTTTTTTTCAACCCTTTTATTTTTCGACGTTTTTCAACGCGCTCTTTTTCTTTCTTATTTCTCGCCATTCTAGTTTTTAGGACTTAGAATTTTCTCTATTTCTTATCTAATATTTCTTTAAATTACGAAAATTTATTTTAAGTGGTTAAATTGATAGACATCAAAATTTTCTGGTTCGTAGTAATAGTTGGATTTGTACGTGGACCGGGTTATTGGAGCCAAACAGTACTCAATTATATTGAGACCAAACGAATCTTGCCCCTATGCTGCATCTTTTGGCTATTCAAAACGTGGGCAAAATCAGAAAAGTCTATTAATTGGATAACTTATATAATTTTTTCTCCTTTTTAAAAACTAATAGGATATTTAGTGAATGCACCGAACAAAACGTTCACCACCTTTTGTACGTTCACCACCAGTAACTCGATCAAGACATCTAGCAAATATTGTCGCCGTTGATTTTTCTTTAGAATCGTCATCCAGTCGACCAAGTACTCCAATTCAAATTTCCGATAATCCATTTTTTGAACCCGACCTCACAATTGAGAATTCGGAGAATATTCAGGGACGATTCCGAGATACTGAACCATTAATCTTTCCTCCGGAACCACCAATCATTCAAACAGAGATTGTTGAGGAACGAACCATTAAATCAGAATCATATAGTGATTCAAATTCAACAAATTCAATCATGGAGAATCTGGAACCTTTAAGTATGGAAGACTGAATGAGAGCTAAACGCACTGGCCAAGTGTGATGACCCGGGAATTTCCGACTAAATTTAAACTTAATCTTTATTGATTTCGACACGATAAGCAATGTCTGTAATATTGTGTTTATATAATCAATTACCTTTTGACTGTTCCCGATGATTCACGAACGATTGTTTGTAAATATATATGTATATATAAATATAAATACAAATACATAATAATTTAAAATAATAAAATCTCAATATAATAAGCTGAAGTAAGAATGAAAAATAATATACAGGATAATAAAATGATTATTAAACTGAAACCATATATAAAGATATATAATTTCTTTAAATAATTATTATGTATATGAGATTGTATATAAAAAGTCTAAATATCATATGTTATTATCAATTAGTGAATATTGTATAACATACAATATTAATATATTAAATGAGGATACGAGTTTAAAATATAATTATTATACAAAAATTATTATTATTACTTCATTAAGATTATTAACGTTAATATTAAAATCAGTATTGTTAATATATATGACATATATAGATATGGAAGTTGGTACATTTAAATTGTTACAATATTATTATTACTAATATTATTATTACCATCATTAATATAATTATTAATATATTTAGTAATAAAAATTATGACTTTGATCATTATTATTATTTTTATATTCATTATTATTATTATAGTTATAATAAAAATAAATACAAATTATTAATAGTATCAGTAATAATATTATTATCAATGATATAATTACTATTATAATTTTCATTATTAATGTTAGTATTATTATTAATATGATTATTATTATTATTAAAAACATTAGTATAGTTAATATTATTATAAATTATTATTAATATCATTTTCTGTATTATTTGATAATATTAATATTTTTATTAATTCTGTTATTAATATTATTAGAATTTTAATATAATTATAATTTAAATTTTTTAATAAATAATATGGAACGTACCACTTTGGATTCTGAATCAGTTTCAAGTAACTTTCATCTGTAGCATAATTTTGTTTCTGTCTCAATCCTGGTTACCAGTCGAATATATCACAGATACAAAATACAAAAGCTGTTGAACATCTTTTTCAATTTCTTTGACTTTATTCGTTCCTATGAAATCTTATTGACAAATTTATCCGCTATAAATCAAGCAATGGTATTAAATAAGTGAAAATATTCGACCTCACACTATGTTAGTCAATCACAATTAGTAGTATCTGATTTTAATTAATAAATCAAAACAGAAAAACCCAAGAACTCCTTCGTACCTCTGTTCTTTTTACTTTTTCGCCATAAATCTTTTTCAAATGATTTTAAAAAATGTAATAAAGCAGTCCTGTTAGGAATTGCCCATATAATCTATCTGCAAAAGCTCACCTTCCAATTCTTCAAAACGAAAACGAATTTTTGAGTCAAAGTTTTGAAAACAAAAGTCAAACGTCGTGTAATTGGTCAAATTTGAATTCAATTCAAAGTTTTAGATTAAATTAATTGTACAGAATGTTTAAAGGTTCGATTTGGGACAAATTTCATATAGCAAGTTTTGTCTGAAACGTTATTAAATTTCAAAATCAAATCTGTGTTCTTGAACGTGTTCATCAGGTTTTTTTTATATTTTATTTTCTGTAAATACAACCACTTATCACAGGTCGTTTTCAATTCGAAATTACAAAATAAATTCAAGTCTTGTATTATGAGTATTACTTAAACTTGGGTCGATTTGATTCTTGGTGATGAAGAAGAAAATATTAAACAGAAGTAAGAATAGATATATTTAATCGTCTGTATATTAAATCAGAAAGACAATGGGCAGAGCAGTGGTTAATTGTGTTTCGGGTTTTCAAGAGTTCAAGGGTTCGAGACTTGGCAGGGGTGTTTAGTTCTTTTTGAGCCTTATTTCATTAAGGTTCGTGAATCCGAGGCCACCCTGCATTGTTCAGTTGTTCAATGTCGTCATATGTATTTTTACTACAAAATACAGTACAATGAGTTTCATTAATCCCTTTTTAAATGCTTTTGAAATATATATTTTTGGGACTGAGAATACATGCGATGTTTTTATAACCGTTTTACGAAATAGACACAAGTAATCGAAACTACACTCTATGGTTGAATTATCGAAATCGAATATGCCCCTTTTTATTAAGTCTGGTAATCTAAGAATTAGGGAACAGACACCCTAATTGACGCAAACTCTAAAGATACATCTATCGGGCCCAACAAGCCTCATCCAAAGTACCGGATGCTTTAGTACTTCGAAATTTATATCATGTCCGAAGGAGGATCCCGGAATGATGGGGATATTCCTATATGCATATTGTGAATGTCGGTTACCAGGTGTTCAATCCATATGAATGATATTTTTGTCTCTATGCATGGGACGTATCTTTATGAGAACTGAAAATGAAAATCTTGTGGTCTATTAAAATGATGGAAATGATTATTTATGTTAAACTAATGAACTCACCAACCTTTTGGTTGACACTTGAAAGCATGTTTATTCTCAGGTACGAAAGAAATCTTCCGCTGTGCATTTGCTCATATTAGAGATATTACTTGGAGTCATTCATGACATATTTCAAAAGACGTTGCATTCGAGTCGTTGAGTTCATCAAGATTATTTAAAGTCAATTATATTTACATATATTATGAAATAGTATGCCTGCCGTCAACTTTCGATGTAATGAAAGTTTGTCTTTTCAAAAACGAATGCAATGTTTGTAAAATGTATCATATAGAGGTCAAGTACCTTGCGATGTAATCAACTGTTGTGAATCGTTTATAATCGATATGGACTTCGTCCGGATGGATTAGGACGGGTCTTTACAGTTGGTATCAGAGCGGTGGTCTTAGCGAACCAGGTCTGCATTAGCGTGTCTAACTGATAAGTCGTTAGGATGCATTAGTGAGTCTGGACTTCGACCGTGTCTGGATGTCAAAAGTTTTGCTTATCATTTCGTGTCAGAAATCATCTGCTTATCATCCTTAGGAAATTACCTACTTATCATTCTTAGTCTAGACACATCTTACTGCAATGATTGCATGAATAGTGTATAGACAAAATTCATATCTTAGCATATCTGCTAATTCATATCTTAGCGTATCTGTTATTGTAAACTTTGCCTGACATTTTCTGTAGATTCCTCCGTAACTTATGGGAATTTAGTATTATATATGCATATGTAAATTATGTATTGCAGGGTACTAATCTACATCCTATAATCTATTTCTTATCGAAAATCCTTCATCTGATCGTACGAGATGAATCCCTCAACTAATTCGAGTCCCTCGGATTCCAAAAACTATTCCGATAGTTATCCCGACAGTTATTCTGAATGGATAGTCATCTAAGCTCCGGAAGCAACATCATCAGAATGAATCAACCAATCATCCATCCCCAATTCATCTGATGGATTCGTACTCGACTTAATCAATGGAGACGCGCAGAAGGCGATCTCTTCCACTAACTGAAATCACCTTTTGGCGAAGAACCTGAAGCACTTACCGGCGAACTTGTTCGTAACACCATTTTCACCCTCATTTCCCGAATATCTCGCCACGACTATATCATAACTCAGATTCTAAACCTTATTCATCTGCTCGTTTCGACTGACAATCATCCCGGAATAATATAAGAAGTCAACGAACTTCGCGCTCGAGTAATCAATTTGGAGAACATGGTGCAAAACTTACCAGCTCCAGCAACATCACCGACACCAACAGTACCATCAGTAACATCATCTGTATCATCAACAATCTTTGCCTCAATATCACATTCTGTACCACGAGCATAATCATCATTCTACGTATCGTTCTATCTATTTTATCTTCGTTCGACATGGCAATTATGTAATCTCTAATGTTTTATAGATTATGTATCTTAGTTCTAACGGTAAATCAAATGAGATTAATACTATATTAACTCATTAAATCTATAATTACATCTGAAGAAAATATATATTTAAGTATGTTTTCATAAAGATTGTAATAAAAAATTCTTTTGTACAAACTGTTAATGGTGAAAATATTTTAACGGGTAGGTAATACCCGAGGAATATTTAGATTTCACATTAATAAATTACACTGTACATTCTTCGAATCTGATTCAATAATCATTTACTATCCTACTTACATTCACCGATATACGTACCCGTTCACCGCAGAATAACCATTTTTATTCAATTTCATATTCGGATTTTGACTTTTCAGAATCCAACAAGTGGCATAATGAAGAAAACATATGACAAAATAAAATTTGTTAGAAACAGACTAATTAACTATGAGAAATTGTGTTAAGAATCCACGCTAACTGTTCCTAGCTAATTGTTCCTAGCTAACTGATTACATTTTATTTATCGCAATTTACATTCTCGCAATTTTAATTATCGTCATTTAATTTCTGTTATTTACTTTACGCACTTTATTTATCGTTATTTAATTTCTGTTATTTATTTTTACGCACTTTAAGTATCGGGACACGTATACAAAGTTTTGACATATCATATCGACCCATCTATATATATTATTTGGAATAACCATGGACACTCTATATGCAGTAATGCGGGAGTTAGCTATACAGGGTTGAGGTTATTCTACAATAATATATATAGCTTGAGTTGTGATCGAGTCTGAGACATGTACACGGGTCACGATACATATTAATTAATTCGAATATTATATATTAAACTATATATGAATTGTTGTACTACAAATTGTGGACTATGAACTGTGGACTAATGACATTGGACAATTAAAATGAATTAAAATATTGATTATAACATATGAAACTAAACATCTCTTCAAGTTTGCCACTTGATTTCAACTTAAACCTCATTTGTATCTTGACGATTCCAATCTGCGTTCAAACCTTTCATGATTCTTTAAAAAAAAAAAAAACACCTCAATCGAGAGGATGAACTAACCGCACTTCATCTCCGTAAGAAGAGATTATATAGATGTGCACTTGAAAACTCACAGAACCTGAGTAAACGTTTAACACTTATCTGTGCTAATTCCTTTAGCGTTATTATTACCCAAAATAACTTGGTAAATTCTTTCAAAGTAGCAAATTTTGTCACAGCTCCAGCAAGTCAACTTCGACTTTTCAGTCAGACTAGCCTTACTATAACCATGATATATATGCGTGCTCTTTTATTGATACTGGGGAACCTTTCATATTCTACCATATTACCAGTAGACGTACCAACAACCTCGTTGTTTATTGGTTTAAATCTCTCCGATAAATCATTATATTTATTTATTGAAACCCTATCATATACTCATCCGCATCTTGTAACGAGAACTGCCATACCAATTATCGGGAATCAACAATCAGTACTTTGAAAATGCACAGCATATCTACATCAACATGTATATGTATAACATTTATCTTTTAGAATTATGATCTTTCATCTGAAATCCCGAAAAGACCTCAGTCTAAAAATCAAAACTCTGTATGTTGAAAAAGCTGAATGAAGCAGCAGAAACTGAAGACAATCGCAAACGACCTTAATCGTCAGAAGTTTGATGATAAAGAATAGGATGTTGAAAAAGCTCAGAAAAGTTGGAACGGGAAAACGGATTGAGCTAACCACGAAGGAGACCAAGGAAAAATACAAAGACCAAACTCTGTATTTAAAGAATCTGATGATTCTGTTTCTGATGAAATCTTTAGCGAATACCTTGCTTCCAAATCTAAACCCTTACGGATAAATCTTCTTCATCATCCATCGATATTAGAAATTTCAAGATATCATCGTATCTTTCATTATAAATATCCTCCATATTTCTGAAGATATTTTCATAACTGTTCTTATCTAAAATCATTAATCTCTTCGTGCTATCAGTGTTACATCATATAGAAACTGTTAGTTTCTATATTCTGTAAACTTTCGAGCTTAAAATATAAATGTTATTGAAGTAATGTTGGGAACTGATGCATGAGTTAGTATAATATAATGACACTTGATCAATGTGATTATATTACAGTAAGTCATGCTGAGTTTCTAAATGGAATGTGATGATTCATAGATCATAACGTCATCAAGTGCTATGTTACATGACTCTTACGTTCTGTCTAATCTATAAACATATCAAGAACATATTTTTCTTGATAGTCCTATATTTCCTTGAATTTTGGTAATATGACAAGTCAAATTATGCTATTACCGTTTCTTTCTTAAAACATTAACAATGTTCATTCCGAAATTCATATCTGCGAATTCTGGATCATTACAAGCGGTACTTAATCGCAAGAAGAAGAAATGAAGGGACAAAACTCCGAAATAGAAATGGGAGTATAAATCGCAGCAAACAGGAGAGATCATTAACTGAGGATGACAATGATTATAGGAGATAGAAGCAGGGACATCGAAATATAAGGGAAGATATAAAACCTAACAACAACGCAGAAATTACAAAACGTGGATATTAATACGAATAGCAATATAGAGACACGGTAGAATTAAGAATAGTATCACTCCAAGGTAATAATTGAAGTAAACAGATTTTCTGGTGGGAGATTGAAAGGAAGGATGACCGAAATGATAATTAGAAAAATATCAAGGATTAGAACGGGATTAAGCATTTTCACAATCTTTTGGATGTATGAACTAAGAAAGAAAGTATAGGAATGGTGAAAAGAATGGAACGGAAAAAAAAAAGTTTAATTTATAATGGGAATATCAGACAGAGTAATCGAGGCAGATCACCGTATTTGATTAAAGAGATCCTAATTTCCTTAAATCTCGAAGAATCAGATCTTATAGATTTCCTAGATTTTCTTTAAATCCTTTGATTACCGGAATTCAACCAAAACAATGTCAAAAGTTAAGACGCATCCTATTTTCTAAATTCAGTCATGACTACGTCAAAAGTTATGGAAAATCCCCATTTTCTTCATCTCGATTGTGATAGCTTTATTCATACGCTTTGATTAATTGAATCATTTTATCCATATTACTCAATAATGATAAAACTCTATTTATCAACTAATATTTGTCATGAAAACATTCTTATTGTTAATCATGACAACCTCACTCAAATTTCAGGACAAAATTTCTTTAACGGGTAGGTACTGTGACGACCCGGGAATTTCCGACTAAATTTAAACTTAATCTTTATTGATTTCGACACGATAAGCAATGTCTGTAATATTGTGTTTATATAATCAATTACCTTTTGACTGTTCCCGATGATTCACGAACGATTGTTTGTAAATATATATGTATATATAAATATAAATACAAATACATAATAATTTAGAATAATAAAATCTCAATATAATAAGCTGAAGTAAGAATGAAAAATAATATACAGGATAATAAAATGATTATTAAACTGAAACCATATATAAAGATATATAATTTCTTTAAATAATTATTATGTATATGAGATTGTATATAAAAAGTCTAAATATCATATGTTATTATCAATTAGTGAATATTGTATAACATACAATATTAATATATTAAATGAGGATACGAGTTTAAAATATAATTATTATACAAAAATTATTATTATTACTTCATTAAGATTATTAACGTTAATATTAAAATCAGTATTGTTAATATATATGACATATATAGATATGGAAGTTGGTACATTTAAATTGTTACAATATTATTATTACTAATATTATTATTACCATCATTAATATAATTATTAATATATTTATTAATAAAAATTATGACTTTGATCATTATTATTATTTTTATATTCATTATTATTATTATAGTTATAATAAAAATAAATACAAATTATTAATAGTATCAGTAATAATATTATTATCAATGATATAATTACTATTATAATTTTCATTATTAATGTTAGTATTATTATTAATATGATTATTATTATTATTAAAAACATTAGTATAGTTAATATTATTATTATAAATTATTATTAATATCATTTTCTGTATTATTTGATAATATTAATATTTTTATTAATTCTATTATTAATATTATTAGAATTTTAATATAATTATAATTTAAATTTTTTAATAAATAATATGGAACGTACCACTTTGGATTCTGAATCAGTTTCAAGTAACTTTCATCTGTAGCATAATTTTGTTTCTGTCTCAATCCTGGTTACCAGTCGAATATATCACAGATACAAAATACAAAAGCTGTTGAACATCTTTTTCTATTTTTTTTGACTTTATTCGTTCCTGTGAAATCTTATTGACAAATTTATCTGCTATAAATCAAGCAATGGTATTAAATATGTGAAAATATTCGACCTCACACTATGTTAGTCAATCACAATTAGTAGTATCTGATTTTAATTAATAAATCAAAACAGAAAAACCCAAGAACTCCTTCGTACCTCTGTTCTTTTTACTTTTTCGCCATAAATCTTTTTCAAACGATTTTAAAAAATGTAATAAAGCAGTCCTGTTAGGAATTGTCCATATAATCTATCTGCAAAAGCTCACCTTCCAATTCTTCAAAACGAAAACGAATTTTTGAGTCAAAGTTTTGAAAACAAAAGTCAAACGTCATGTAATTGGTCAAATTTGAATTCAATTCAAAGTTTTAGATTAAATTAATTGTACAGAATGTTTAAAGGTTCGATTTGGGACAAATTTCATATAGCAAGTTTTGTCTGAAACGTTATTAAATTTCAAAATCAAATCTGTGTTCTTGAACGTGTTCATCAGGTTTTTTTTTTTTGTTTTTATTTTGTTTTCTGTAAATACAACCACTTATCACAGGTCATTTTCAATTCGAAATTACAAAATAAATTCAAGTCTTGTATTATGAGTATTACTTAAACTTGGGTCGATTTGATTCTTGGTGATGAAGAAGAAAATATTAAACAGAAGTAAGAATAGATATATTTAATCTTCTGTATATTAAATCAGAAAGACAATGGGCAGAGCAGTGGTTAATTGTGTTTCGGGTTTTCAAGAGGTCAAGGGTTCGAGACTTGGCAGGGGTGTTTAGTTCTTTTTGAGCCTTATTTCATTAAGGTTCGTGAATCCGAGGCCACCCTGCATTGTTCAGTTGTTCAATGTCGTCATATGTATTTTTACTACAAAATACAGTACAGTGAGTTTCATTAATCCCTTTTTAAATGCTTTTGAAATATATATTTTTGGGACTGAGAATACATGCGATGTTTTTATAACCGTTTTACGAAATAGACACAAGTAATCGAAACTACACTCTATGGTTGAATTATCGAAATCGAATATGCCCCTTTTTATTAAGTCTGGTAATCTAAGAATTAGGGAACAGACACCCTAATTGACGCGAACTCTAAAAATAGATCTATCGGGCCCAACAAGCCTCATCCAAAGTACCGGATGCTTTAGTACTTCGAAATTTATATCATGTCCGAAGGAGCATCCCGGAATGATGGGGATATTCCTATATGCATATTGTGAATGTCGGTTACCAGGTGTTCAATCCATATGAATGATATTTTTGTCTCTATGCATGGGACGTATCTTTATGAGAACTGAAAATGAAAATCTTGTGGTCTATTAAAATGATGGAAATGATTATTTATGTTAAACTAATGAACTCACCAACCTTTTGGTTGACACTTGAAAGCATGTTTATTCTCAGGTACGAAAGAAATCTTCCGCTGTGCATTTGCTCATATTAGAGATATTACTTGGAGTCATTCATGACATATTTCAAAAGACGTTGCATTCGAGTCGTTGAGTTCATCAAGATTATTTAAAGTCAATTATATTTACATATATTATGAAATAGTATGCCTGCCGTCAACTTTCGATGTAATGAAAGTTTGTCTTTTCAAAAACGAATGCAATGTTTGTAAAATGTATCATATAGAGGTCAAGTACCTTGCGATGTAATCAACTATTGTGAATCGTTTATAATCGATATGGACTTCGTCCGGATGGATTAGGACGGGTCTTTACACCAAGCTCACGCAATTACTCATCTAGACATTAATGCGCCAGATTATGAAATCAAAGGACAAATTCTACACATGGTGACTAATCAATGCCAATTTAGTGGTGCGCCGAAGGAAGATCCAAACGAACATCTTCGTACCTTTAATAGGATCTGTACTCTATTTAAAATAAGAGAAGTGGAGGATGAACAGATATATCTCATGTTATTTTCCTGGACTTTAAAGGGAGAAGCCAAAGATTGGTTAGAATCATTACCTGAAGGGGCAATTGATACATGGGACGTTTTAGTTGAAAAATTTCTTAAACAATTCTTTCCGGCATCTAAAGCCGTAAGACTTCAAGGAGAAATTGTTACATTCACACAAAAACCAAATGAAATTCTATATGAGGCATGGACAAGATTTGGAAAGTTATTGAGAGGATGTCCGCAACATGGTTTAGACACTTGTCAAATAGTACAAATATTCTACCAAAGATGCGACATCACTACAAGAAAAGACATCGATATAGCAGCTGGTGGTTCCATTATGAAGAAAACAGAAACTGATGCTTACAAAATTATTGATAACACTGCTTCCCACTCACATGAGTGGCACCAAGAAAAAGATATCGTTAGATCATCTAAAGCAGCTAGAGCCGATTCTAGCCATGACTTAGATTCCATTTCCGCAAAGATAGATGCTGTCGAGAGACGAATGAAAAAGATGACTAAAGAAATTCACTCAATACGAATTAGTTGTGAGCAGTGTGGAGGACCACATTTGACAAAAGATTGTCTCAGTATTGAACTAACAATGGAACAAAGAGAGAATGTTTCATATCTAAACCAAAGGCCTGGAAATAATTATCAACCGCCAAGACCGATTTACAATTAAAACCAGAATTATAATCGAAATATTCCATACAACAATCAACAAGGTCCTAGCAATCAACAAGTATCTAATAATACTTACAATCAGCAAAGACCTAATTTTCAAAACAAACCACCACAAACTGATGATAAAAAGCCGAATTTAGAAGATACGATGACGAAGCTAGTTGAATCTCAAACACAGTTTTTCACATCTCAAAAACAAACCAATGAACAAAATGCTCAAGCATTTAGAAATCAACAAGCTTCTATTCAAAATCTGGAACAAGAAGTAAGTAACCTAGCAAGGTTAATAGGTGAAAGAAAATCGGGAAGTCTACCTAGTGATACAAATGCTAACCCCCAGAATGAAATAGCTAAAGCTATTACCACAAGAAGTGGTATTACACTTAAACCACCTGAAATACTTGTAATTTCTAATGAAGATATTCCTACTCCACAAGAACCACAACCTGATCAAGATAAGGAAAAAGAACCGGTAGTTGAAAAGGTTAATGAAGATAACACAGTTAAGGCTAAACCTTATGTTAAACCATACCAACCACCACTTCCTTACCCGAGTAAAATGAGAAAAGAGAGACTCGAAGCCGAGCAATCCAAATTCTTGGATATGTTTAAACAGATAAATGTAAATCTTCCTTTCATTGATGTGATTTCAGGAATGCCTAGATATGCTAAATTTCTGAAAGATCTAATCTCAAATAGAAATAAAATGGAAGAACTCTCGGCTGTTACTATGAATGCAAATTGTTCTGCAGTACTGTTGAATAAGATACCAGAAAAATTATCAGATCCAGAAAGTTTCACAATTCCATGTTTTCTGGGTAGTCTTAGTTCAATAGATGCATTGGCAGACTTAGGTGCTAGTATAAATTTAATGTCGTATTCACTATACGCTAAACTAGACCTTGGAGAATTGAAACCAACACGAATAAGCATACAACTAGCCGATCGATCAATAAAATATCCTAGAGGGATAATGGAAAATATGCTAGTTAAAGTTGGTACTTTAGTATTTCCAGTAAATTTTGTTGTTCTGGATATGGAAGAAGATTCTCAAGTTCCTCTCATATTAGGAAGACCATTCTTAAACACGGCTAAAGCAATGATAGACGTATTTGGTAAGAAACTGACCCTAAGTATAGAGGATGAGAGTGTTACCTTTTCAGTTGATAGAGCTATGCAACAACCGCAATCTGCAGATGATACATGTTATTATATTCAAACTATAGATTCACATGCAGAATTGTTAGAAGAATTTCCAGAATTACAAGAAACAGGAGAATGTTCTTTAGGAGAAGGTACTGAACCAATTGATGAAGCTGAAATGTTAGCTACACTAATAGCTAATGGATATGAACCAACAACAGAAGAAATTCAAATGCTAAAAGAAGAAGACAGATATCGATACAAATCATCGATAGAAGAACCTCCGAAATTAGAGTTAAAGCCACTTCCAAACCATTTGGAATACGCTTATTTACATGGTGAATCTGAATTACCTGTAATAATATCGTCTTCTTTTACTAAAAATGAGAAATCACAACTCATTTCTGTGTTGAAAGCTCATAAACCAGCCATTGCATGGAAAATTCATGATATTAAAGGAATAAGTCCTTCGTATTGCACATATAAAATCCTTATGGAAGAAGGTCATAAAACGTATGTGCAACGCCAACGAAGACTAAATCCTAATATGCAAGATGTTGTTAAGAAAGAAATTATTAAACTGCTAGATGCAGGTTTAATTTATCCAATTTCTGATAGTCCATGGGTAAGCCCAGTTCAATGCGTGCCTAAGAAGGGTGGCATGACTGTCATCACAATTGAGAAAAATGAGCTTATTCTGACTAGGACTGTAACAGGATGGCGTGTTTGTATTGATTATAGAAAATTAAATGACGCTACCAGAAAAGATCACTTTCCCTTACCTTTCATTGATCAAATGTTGGAAAGATTAGCCAAAAACAGTTAATATTGTTTTCTTGATGGTTTTTTCGGATATTTTCAAATTCCAATAGCACCCGAGGACCAAGAAAAAACCACATTCACGTGCCCTTATGGTACTTTTGCTTACAAACGCATGCCATTTGGACTTTGCAACGCCCCTGCAACCTTTCAAAGGTGCATGATGGCGATTTTTCACGACATGATAGAAGAATGCATGGAAGTTTTCATGGATGACTTTTCAGTCTTCGGTGATACTTTTGAATCATGACTAGTTAATCTTGAACGAATGCTTATTAGATGCGAACAATCAAATCTAGTTCTAAATTGGGAGAAATGCCATTTCATTGTTAAAGAAGGCATCGTTCTTGGTCATAAAATTTCAAAGGAAGGAATTGAAGTGGATAGAGCTAAAGTAGATGTAATTGCTAAACTTCCACATCCCACTAATGTTAGAGGAGTTAGGAGTTTTCTAGGGCAAGTCGGTTTTTACCGACGTTTCATAAAAGATTTTTCTAAAATTGCCACTCCTATGAATAAACTCCTAGAAAAGGATGCTATATTCATCTTTTCAGATGAATGTATCAAATCTTTTAATATTCTTAAAGAAAAACTCACTAATGCGCCGATCATGATAACTCCAAATTGGAATCTACCGTTCGAACTTATGTGCGATGCAAGTGATTTTGCAATGGGAGCCGTTTTAGGACAAAGGATTGAAAAACGATTTCAACCTATTTATTACGCTAGTAAGACATTACAAGGAGCACAAACGAATTACACAACTACTGAAAAAGAACTCCTTGCTATTGTCTTTGCTTTTGACAAATTTCGTTCATGTCTCGTTCTAGCTAAAACGGTGGTCTATACCGACCATTCTGCTCTTAGATACCTATTTTCAAAACAAGATGCTAAACCACGATTAATCCGTTGGATCTTACTCTTACAAGAGTTTGATATTGAAATCCGAGATAAAAAGGGAGCAGAAAATCTCGCCGCTGATCATCTTTCTCGTCTTGAAAATCCTGAATTAGAAGCTCTAAATGAATCGGCCATACAAGACAACTTTCCTGATGAATATCTATTGAAGATAGATTATAATAAAATTCCATGGTTTGCAGACTATGCAAACTATTTAGTATGTGGATTCCTTGAAAAAGGATTGTCGTACCAAAAACGAAAGAAATTCTTTAGTGATATAAAACACTATTTCTGGGAAGATCCACATTTGTTTAAAAGTTATCCAGATGGAATAATACGCCGATGTGTATTCGGAGACGAAGCTAGTAAAATCTTAAACCAATGTCACATAGGACCAACAGGAGGGCATTATGGGCCTCAACTAACAGCAAGAAAAGTTTACGATGCTGGATTCTATTGGCCTACAATTTACAAAGACGCACACCTTCTTTGCAAATCCTGTGATGCTTGTCAAAGGGCCGAAAAAATAAGTCAACGTGATGAAATGCCACAAAATGTCATTCAAGTATGTGAAGTATTTGACATTTGGGGTATTGACTTTATGGGTCCATTTCCAAAATCTCATAATAATCTCTACATTCTCGTAGCCATTGATTATGTATCTAAATGGGCGAAAGCACAAGCTCTCCCAACTAACGATGCACGAGTTGTAGTCAACTTTTTAAAACGTCTTTTTGCAAGGTTTGAAACACCGAAAGCTTTAATAAGTGATCGGGGTACTCATTTTTGTAATAATCAACTTGAGAAAGTTCTTAAAAGATATGGAGTAACTCATAAAATCTCCACCGCTTATCATCCACAAACAAGTGGACAAGTTGAAAATACCAACCGAGCTTTAAAACGTATTCTAGAGAAAACCGTAGGATCAAATCCGAAGGAATGGTCCATTAAATTGGAGGATGCACTCTGGGCTTTTAGAACAGCCTACAAAACTCCAATTGGAACCACACCTTTTAAACTCGTTTATGGAAAAGCATGTCATCTTCCAGTAGAAATTGAACACAAAGCATTTTGGGCTTTGAAGACATGTAATCTTGATTTACATGAAGCTGAACGTCTACGATTAAGTCAACTAAACGAATTAGAAGAATTAAGACAAGAAGCATACGAAAATTCGCTAATCTATAAGGAAAGAACGAAGAAATGGCATGATAAAAGAATCAGAAGTTCAAAAGAATTTAAAGAAGGAGATAGAGTTCTTCTTTTCAATTCACGATTCAAGTTATTTCCTGGAAAATTGAAATCAAGATGGTCTCGACCATTCATAGTCAAAAGAGTTTTCCCATACGGCACAGTAGAATTAATAAATTCAAATGGAATTGAATTTAAGGTTAATGGTCACAGAGTTAAACATTATATAGATAGTCCGATGGAAGTCGACAACGAAGTTAATCACAATTTCGATACCACAGCTAACTAAGTGTGGGGAGAATCAAGTCTTTAAAGGATAATATGTATTTCTGTTAGAGTTAGATTTTCTGTTTTCGTGTAGTTCTTGAAAATGGAACCCGAATGGTCTTTTCCTAGCAGACCCTAAAGAACTAGTCTTCTCCCCCCATTCTGAATTTTTATTTTTTTTAGGTTTTACGAAATGAAGACTTCCTGTGAATTAAACCATGGTCTAATGCTACACGCTTTGATCACTAAACGTAATAATGACACCCTTCCAAGTGAAATAGTATCATTAATCAGAGGTAAATTGGATGGAGTAAGAAAAGAATCCAGAAGCGAAAATAATAAGTAACAATTTGGTAAAGGGAAATCAAAATCCGCAGCGAAAAGAAGAGCACGACACCTTGAAAGATGTCACAAATGCGGAAATTGGTCACACGAAGGTAAATGTTCAAATAATCAAACCTATTTAAACACTGAATTTGTTACTTTATGCAGAGACGGACCGTTCATATGTTTAGAAGAAAAATCGATAAATGCTCGAGGTTACGCCTATGTAGCCATGTGATGTTTAAAGCTAAGGGGTATAAAATAGCTTTTAAATTTTAGCAGGAAATACTATTAAATACGATACAATTTTACACAAGATATTTATTTATTTATAGAATGAATATACTTAAACCTTGCTACAACACTTATAGGCAGTGTACCTAATCGTACAGTAGTGTAGTTTTTAGTAAGTCCGGTTCGTTCCACAGGGAAAATCTTTAAACAAAGCTTAACGCTATATTAGTTTACTTTTATAAAAATACAAATGTATATATAAGTAATATTATTATTATAAAGGGGGGTTTTTACCGTTTAATGACCGGTTTGTCGATTTTAAAACTTTAGTCGTAGTTAAAACTAAATGTAAAATAATAAATAAATAAAAGACTTAATTTAAAGCGTAAAGTAAATAACGATAATGAAATTGCGAATAATAAAAGTGCGATAAAATAAACTTGCGATAATTAAAAAGTACGATAATTAAAAGTGCAATTAAATACAATAACAATAAAAATGCGATAATTAGAAGTGCAATTAAATATAAAATAAAGGAAATTAAATATGAAATAAAAGAATTATGCTTATTTAAACTTCCGTAACCATGATGTTTGACGTGTTGATTTTAGTTTTGTCCCATGGGTTAATTGTCCTTTGTCCTGGATTATTTAATATGTCCGTCTGGTTTTTGTCCATAACAGTCCATCAGTCATAAATATAAAGTGCGAGTGTCCTCGTCAAATTATCCTTATACCCGAAGTTAAATATTCCAACTAATTGGGGACTTAAACTGTAACAAGATTTTAATACTTTGTTTAATAATTACACCAGGATGTCGACTGAGTGTAACCCAAGGTTTTAATATTTTGTTATCAATTATACCAAGTGTCCTTGTACATAATTTCACCCCTGTTTTAATTATTCTAGTGGCTATTAATCCATTCCCGTGTCCGGTTAAATGAACGATTATTCATACATATAAATACCCCGCCCATCGTGTCCGATCGAGTGTATAAGGTAATTTATAGGGACGCCCAATTGTAAATCTTTATATTAACATTAACAAACTATCATTTAGTTAAACAATTATAAAGCCCATTAATAGCCCATAGTCTAATTTCCACAAGTGTCGTTCTTTTGTCCAAACCCCAATTATGGTACAAAGCCCAATTACCCAATTTTAGTAATTAGCCCAACATCATGATTACTTCGGATTAAATAAGCATAATAATAACTTAGCTACGAGACATTAAATTAAAAATGTTGAACATAACTTACAATGATTAAAAATAGTGTAGCGTTACACGGACAGAATTTCCACTTACACCCTTACAACATTTGCTAACATACCCTTATTATTAGGATTTAAAATTAAAATTAAAATTAAAATATAAATTATATATATATATTTACGTATATATTGAGAGAGAAATAGATTTTAGATATTGAAAATGATCAGAATTCGGTTGGCTTTATAGGGAATTGAGTTCAGGGGTACTCCGAGACTCGCGGCAATTTTTGCCTTCAAACTCCACGAGTCGCGGAGTTTGAAAATACAGCTCACCCTCCTTTGGCTTCTTTCTTACCGATGATTTATAAATATATTATAATATATATATTAATTTTAAGAATTAATTATATATTATATTATATTTATGTGCATAGTTGACTCGTAATTTTTAGTCCATTGCGTCGAGCGTTGAGAGTTGACTCATGTCCCGGTTCCGGATTTTCGAACGTCCTTGCGTACAATTTTATATTTTGTACTTTGCGTTTTTGAATCTTGTACTCTTGTAATTTCGAGACGTTTCTCATCAATATTTGGAACCTTTTTTATTGTACTTTGTACTTTTGAGCTTTTTAGACCTTTGCGTCTTCAATTCATTGAATCTGTCTTTTGTCTTCACCTTTTATTATTTAAACGAATATCACATGTAAATAGAACAATTGCAACTAAAAGCTTGTCTTTCTTGAGGAATAATGCTATGAAATATATGTTCGTTTTTAGCATTATCAAATATTCCCACACTTGAGCGTTGCTTGTCCTCAAGCAATATAGTCTTGAAATACTAGAATCACTTCTTTATTCTTCACACTTTGTACATCAGTAATTTCTTTACGGCGGTATAAACAATGGTAGTAACGATATGGTTTACAGTCCCACATGACTATAAAAATTTAGATCCATTAAGGAAACTGGATCTTTATGAAAACATTTGATCTTTTGAAAATTAAATCTAGTTTTTACCCTAGATAAGTTTTCCGGAATAACTCTTCACCGGTGTTTGCAAAATATTTTTGTGGGTTTGGTGGGTTTCAGATTTGAAAATTTTAGCTCAAAACTTGCGGTTTTGTGTCACCCACTTGCTAACCTTGTATTAGGAAAGCAACACGTCCAGTTTACTTGCTCCGTATATTACCTTTCGATAAACTACCGTCCGGTTGTAAAGGAAAGCGTTGAACAAGCAACTGTTAAGGCAATGTCCCCTGACATGCTTTTAATTATGGTCTATAACGTGTCGGATGCAATTACTATCCTTGGTAGGAGCAATAGTAAAGCTCACCCTTATGATTTTTCGGTCTGGCACAAGGTCCTGTCTTTGACCATGCTATGCAACCACCGTTCTTACGGTTGACACCCGATTTAGTTCAGGTGACCTAATGAATTCCAGGTGAATTCTTAGGATTTTACGTTCAATGGTAATGAACGCATTGAAAATGGGTTTTTAGAAAACAAATCGGTTTGTAATTTTGATCAAAATATTTTCTCGTTCAGGCTCGAGTTTAGATATCATTGAATTCCATGAGTTTGTAATTCTCAATCTTTAAGGTCAATCTCAAGGATTGAGTAATATCAGGCTTAAAAGCTGATTTTTGATCTTTTAAGGAGATTATCCTTTCTGGGGATCTGATTCATTAGTCTTATCCAGCTAATTTGCATGGTGCCCCCCATTGTACGAGATAAATCCTTCTCATGGTTAGGATAAATCTGACCACTTGGCGACCCTGTTTAATGCTGAGGTCCGTGGATTTCCTGTTGATTTTAGTGATGACTTTTCTAGGTTTTTCGTCAACCTACAGTTGGTCTGGATGACAACGTCCTGACCTAAATCAAGAAGCGCGTTTCTTTTTCGAAAGACTTTGCTTCCTTTTAATGATGGAATTGATTCATCGTGTAGATCCATCTCTTCTTTTCTTTCATCGGGTAAAACAGTTTAGTTTAGTCCAAAGCAAAAGTATTTTCAGTTATTTGTACAAAAATATGTGACATATGTTTTGAATAACTTGGAGAATTTTCCCACACTTGGCTTTTATTTTCCTTTTTATTGTCCTCTATTCCATTTTAAATGAATTTTAACATTTTGGTTTGTTTATCAATTTATGTCCTTTCTGAGGTAACAATAATTTCGGTGTTAAAACCTAGTTTTATCATTCATAAATATGTATAAACATGATTTTGAGTTCATTTAATTGAAAATTTTGAAAAATTTTACTAGAATTGGGTAGTCAGTATATAAGACTAGGGCTGTTCTTTATTATCAGAGAGCACTAGATTCTAATACAACTACTGCGTTACTAGTATTTTTAATGGTAACCAAGTGTTTAAAGTAAAACTTTTTAAAATCCGAAAGAATTTAACCCCTTCCCACACTTAAGATCTTGCAATGCCCTCATTTGCAAGAAATCAGTAATAATTTAAATTATTGAGGGTGATTAGCGTAGAAAAATGATTAAATTTTACCAAAGTTTCCAAACATATTGGCGTTTGTTTGCTGAATGATAAATGGTGCACATCATAAGTATTAAATGTATCAACATTACAAATAATAAAAAAAAAAACTAAGTAGACTAGGGATGATACTGATACCAGTAGGGGTTCCATGCATAACCATAGGTGCTATAAAATGCTTCGGCTGGGTTATACGTAGGATACGATGGTTGAATCTCTATAGACCAGGGAGGGAATATGGGCTTTGGAGTAGGAATATAGTTTCTACCTATATGTTGGCAATAAGCTATGATTTGGTTTTGATGAACTTGCCAATCTTCAAATGCTCTATGTCTAGCATTTTCGTACTCCTGTGAAGCTATAAACCTTTGCATTTCTTGCATTTCATTTCCCCCTCCTACATTACCTTGCTGTTGGTTTCTCTCAACCTGTGGATGTCTACCATGGTATTGTACTGCGGCGTTATTTCGCCTCTTCAAAACTTTCGCACCATGGTATACATTTAAACCTATTGTATCGCGGGGTTCTGGTTCTTCGACTAATAATCCCCCCCCCCCGACTTATATCCACACCGAGATATTCAGCAATCAAAGTAATAAATATACCACCTCCTATTATGCTATGCGGTCTCATCCCCCT
Organism: Rutidosis leptorrhynchoides; assembly: GCF_046630445.1. NCBI lineage: Eukaryota > Viridiplantae > Streptophyta > Magnoliopsida > Asterales > Asteraceae > Rutidosis > Rutidosis leptorrhynchoides. The sequence goes on from NC_092336.1 coordinate 128,080,100, forward strand.
AACCATAGCTGATAAATAATAACCCACACAATAAGGTATACTTACAGCGCTTTGTGGGTCTCGAATACACATATGGTAAAACAAATCCTGTTCATTTACCTTTTCCTTATTCTTACCTCTTTGTGTAATCGAATTAGCTAAAAACCTATGAATTACTCTTAATTCAGCTCTATCTATATCCAAATAAGAGTAATTTCCCCCTTTGAATCGGTGATGGCTAGTCATTTGACTCCATACACCATGTGTATCAAAATTTTCGTCTATCTTACTACCGTTCAATATCAACCCTCTACAATCGGCAGATGCTAACTCCTCAGGCGTATATATACGTAAAGCCTGAGCCATGTCTAGTAAAGACATGTGGCGCATCGAACCTCCTAACAAAAATCTAATAAAATATCGATCGGTTAAACTAGCTACCCGATCATTTAATTCTATACTACACAACAATTCTTCACACCATACTTTATATACAGGTCTACGCATGGTGAATAAACGTACCCAGTCGTTAAAAGTAGAATTACCATACCTCTGTGCAAGTAATTTCCTAATTGGCCCGGCCAATTCTACAGCTTCTAATGGTCCCCATTCTATGACCCTAGGTACCTCAACAACTTTAGAATGAAGAGTATGCAAACCCCTTTGGTATTTTGGATAATCTATCCAAAGTCTGTCAAATCTCAGGTTCGGGTGCAAATCTTCCAAGTGCATATCAGAAAATGTCATGACTGGATGAGGTATATCTTGTTTGTAGTAGTTATCCACCTCCTGTTGTTCCGCATTCTCAGCAGGAGCATTGCGAGCTTGGGATGAAGATTCACCCCTTTCAGTCTGCAAAACACATCAAACACAATTTTTGTGCATCCAAATATGCATTAGTGTCAGCTAAATCATCAATCAAAATAATTACAATGACATGATCAATTTATATCAAACTTAAGCTCATTTTCATATTTTTATCAAATCTACACTTTTTCAAATAAGCATATACGAAAATGTTCGCCAAGTTCATAAGCATTTAACTCAAATAACATGTCAAAATAATCATTACTAGCAATTAAACAAGTTTCAAATGGCATTATCTCTCAAAAATCAAGTTCTTGAATTTTAGACTTGAAAAAGTCCACTTTAATTTTCAAAATCATGTTTAGGCTCAAAGTTTGGATCATTTAACTACCTAAACATGTTACACTACTTAATTTAGCAACAATTCATGACAAAAATCGGCCATAACCTGTTTATATCAAAAAGCCCCAAATTGCTCAAGAACACAAACCCTAGATTACTCAAAATTTGAAGTTTAAGGCTTCTAATCATGTTAAATAGCATCAATCTAGGTTATACAAGCATAATACATAAGCAATTTAAGCATAATTACACTAAAAAGCATCAAAATCGAATTGGGTATAAAATTGCTCAAGAACACTAATTTTCGGATTAAATGGTGTTTAGGTGTAGAAATTTACCGTTTTTCTTGAGTAATTCCTTGATAGCATCCTTCTCAACATGATTTTAGTAAAAGATTTGATGATTAACGGTTAAAAATTGTGATTTTGGGGGTGTTTTCTCGGGTTTTTGCGCAGTATTTTCGGGTTTTATTTGTGTTGTGGTGTGCAAATGAACTGCTCTTTACGTTTTATTTTTTTCTGGGTTTTGGTCCCTCCGCGAGTCGCGGTGTTTGAACCTTCAAACTCCGCGAGTCGCGGAGTTTGTATTTTTTTTTTTTTTTTAACATCTTATACTAATTAAAACAATTAAGTAATTAATTTTAAAATTTTGTTTCCCTTGTTATTTAGGACGAGGTCGTTTCGGATCGATGTCCTAGTTCGTCCTTCGACAAAATTTTAAAATTTGTCTTTTTGTAGCGATTGTTTTAAAAGCTAAGATTTTTGGGGTTTTTTAATGTTTTTGGCATACTTTAATTCAATAAGATTAAAAATAATGATAATAAAAGTTCTCGTCCCTCCCTTGGGTAAAGCAATTTCGGTTCAAAGACCTAGTCTTCAACTTACGACGAATTTTAAAAATCATTTTTTAACTTAATGAGATAAAGTAAATTTTTGTTTTTAAATTCACACAATTTAAATATAAAATTCAAAATTAATATTAAAAATTCACACCAAACTTAAAATTTGAAATGCATAAAATTAAAAATTCATATTTTAAAAATTAAAAATTCACACCAAACTTAATTTAAAAATTCATATTATAAATTCACACCAAACTTATATTAATTTTTCAAATATTTACAATTTTAAATATATTGATTTTACAAAGTTTACAATATTAATTTAAGATTTATATATTAATTTTAACAACATGGTAAAAATAAAATTAAAAATCTTTTTTTTGTTTTTTATCCCACTTTAATCAATCAAATATTATCAAAAATATGCGCCCCTCTTTTCGGTAAAGTAATTTCGGTTCCATGACCTAATTTAACTCATGACGAATTTTGAAATATTTTGGGTTGATTGATTAAAGATATTTATACCTTAAGAATAAACGTTAAATTTCGCAGTGATGTAATAAATTTTTGAATGATATCAATAATTTCGGCCGCCAAACCTAATTTTATTCAATACCAATTTAATACTTTATAGCGAACAAATTAGCGTTTATTATCAAAAGGTTAAAAATAAAAATAAAAAAATAAAAACTGTACAAACATACCTGTGAAATAGATTTCTTAGTTATATGATCTATCCCATTCATAAGATAGTCGGTTTAATTGGTTTTCCATGGCTACATAGGCGTAACCTCGAGCATTCAGTGTTTTTTCTTCTAAACATATGAACGGTCCGTCTCTGCATAAAGTAACAAATTCGATGTTTGAATAGGTTTGATTATTTGAACATTTACCTCCATGTGACCATTTTCCGCATTTGTGACATCTTTCTAGGTGTCGTGCTCTTCTTTTCGCTGCGGATTTTGATTTTCCTTTACCAAATTGTAACTTATTATCTTCGCATCTGGATTCTTTTCTTACTCCGTCCAATCTTTCTCTGATTACTGATACTATTTCACTCAGAAGTGTGTCATTATTACGTTTAGTGATCAAAGCGTGTAGCATTAGACCATGGTTTAGTTCACAGGCAGTCTTCATATCGTAAAAACCTAAAAAAAAATAAAAATTCAGAATGGGGGGAGAAGACTAGTTCTTTAGGGTCTGCTAGGGAAAGACCGTTCGGGTTCCATTTTCAAGAACTACACGAAAACAGACAATCTAACTCTAACAGAAATACATATTATCCTTTAAAGACTTGATTCTCCCCACACTTAGTTAGCTGTGGTGTCGAAATTGTGATTAACTTCGTTGTCAACTTCCATCGGACCATGTATGTAATGTTTAACTATGTGACCATTAACTTTAAATTCAATCCCATTTGAATTTATTAATTCTATCGTTCCGTATGGGAAAACTCTTTTGACTATGAATGGTCCAGACCATCTTGATTTCAATTTTCCAGGAAATAGCTTGAATCGTGAATTGAAAAGAAGAACTCTGTCTCCTTCTTTAAATTCTTTTAAACTTCTGATTCTTTTATCATGCCATTTCTTCGTTCTTTCTTTATAGATTAACGAATTTTCGTATGCTTCATGTCTTAATTCTTCTAATTCGTTTAGTTGACTTAATCGTAGACGTCCAGCTTTATGTATATCAAGATTACATGTCTTCAAAGCCCAAAATGCTTTGTGTTCAATTTCTGCTGGAAGATGACATGCTTTTCCATAAACAAGTCTAAAAGGTGTGGTTCCAATTGGAGTTTTGTAGGCTGTTCTAAAAGCCCAGAGTGCATCCTCCAATTTAATGGACCATTCCTTCGGATTTGATCCTACGGTTTTCTCTAGAATACGTTTTAAAGCTCGGTTGGTATTTTCAACTTGTCCACTTGTTTGTGGATGATATGAGGTGGAGATTTTATGAGTTACTCCATATCTTTTAAGAACTTTCTCTAGTTGATTATTACAGAAATGAGTACCCCGATCACTTATTAAAGCTTTCGGTGTTCCAAACCTTGCAAAAAGACTTTTTAAAAAGTTGACTGCAACTCGTGCATCGTTAGTTGGGAGAGCTTGTGCTTCCGCCCATTTAGATACATAATCAATGGCTACGAGTATATATAGATTATTATGAGATTTTGGAAATGGACCCATAAAGTCAATACCCCAAATGTCAAATACTTCACATACTTGGATGACATTTTGTGGCATTTCATCACGTTGACTTATTTTCCGGCCCTTTGACAAGCATCACAGGATTTGCAAAGAAGGTGTGCGTCTTTGTAAATTGTAGGCCAATAGAATTCAGCATCATAAACTTTTCTTGCTGTTAGTTGAGGCCCATAATGCCCTTCTGTTGGTCCTGTGTGACAATGGTTTAATATTTTACTGGCTTCATCTCCGAATACACACCGGCGTATTATTCCATCTGGACAACTTTTAAACAAATGTGGATCTTCCCAAAAATAGTGTTTTATATCACTGAAGAATTTCTTTCATCTTTGGTACGATAATCCTTTTTCAAGGAATCCACAAACTAAGTAGTTTGCATAGTCTGCAAACTATGGAATTTCATTATAATCTATCTTCAATAGATATTCATCAGGAAAGTTGTCTTGTATGGCCGATTCATTTAGAACTTCTAATTCGGGATTTTCAAGACGAGAAAGATGATCAGCGGTGAGATTTTCTGCTCCTCTTTTATCTCGGATTTCAATATCAAACTCTTGTAAGAGTAAGATCCAACGGATTAATCTTGGTTTAGCATCTTGTTTCGAAAATAGGTATCTAAGAGCAGAATGGTCGGTATAAACCACCGTTTTTGCTAGAACGAGATATGAACGAAATTTGTCAAAAGCAAAGACAATAGCAAGGAGTTCTTTTTCAGTAGTTGTATAGTTCGTTTATGCTCCTTGTAACGTCTTACTAGCATAATATATAGGTTAAAATCATTTTTCAATCCTTTGTCCTAAAACGGCTCCCATTGCAAAATCACTTGCATCGCACATTAGTTCAAATGGTAGATTCCAATTTGGTGTTATCATGATCGGCGCATTAGTGGGTTTCTGAAAGGACCCGTCCTAATCCACCTGGACGAAGTCATCAACATTTGGTCCCATTGCGATGATCGGCTCCAAGTAATGTCTTTATATTGAGCAAATGCACAGCGGAAGACTTAATTCGTACCTGAGAATAAACATGCTTTAAAGTGTCAACCAAAAGGTTGGTGAGTTCATAGGTTTATCATAACAATCATTTCAATATGTTAATAGACCACAAGATTTCATAATCATAAACATAATACACTCGCAAGTGTATGTAAAGCATTCTAAGTGGTTGAGCACTTGGTAACCATACTTAACATTTAATCAACGTCGCATATTCCCTTTATTATGAAATCTCACTACACCGTACCAAGTGTAGTCACCAAAACGAAGTACTGTGTAACCGTTGAATACTGGTCGTCCAGTCCGGTTGGGGTTGTCAGGCCCGATAGATCTATCAACAGGATTCGCGTTTACAATACCCATGTAAATAGTAGTTACCAAGCTACAGGGAAATATGCCAGTGGTACAACTCAACGTAGAATATATTTTTAAGTACTTGTGTCTATTTTGTAAACATTTATAAAAGCAGCGCATGTATTCTCAGCCCAAAATTATATATTGCAAAAGCAATTAAAAAGGGAGCAAATGAAACTCACTTTTGCCTTGAAGGTATTTAATTCGACTTGGTCTCCGATAGATATCACGAACCTAACCATATATATAATATATCAAAATATTTTCTTTTTAAGTAATTTATATATATATATATATATATATATATATATATATATATATATATATATATATATACTTTTAATACTTTTAATATTTTCTTAGTCCGTGGTTAGCAGTCCGATGTTAGTGGTCCACAATTAGTTGCTTAAATAAAATAAATAAAGACCCCATCGTATTCGTATTGATCAGAATTAATCTCGACCCATGGTACCATGTTGTCAAATGACGTGTTGCGTACATAAAGTACCGTGTTGTCAAATGGCGTGTTGCGTACAATCATGAGGTCTTATGATTAATCTTCTCGTGTTGTTTACGGGTGGTCCTGAAATATATAAAATCAAATCATAAGTAATTATATATAAAATATCATATTAATTAGAAAAGATATGATTAATTTACTTTTTCTCCTAATATTTTCGTAGCTAAACTAGCTTCGGATACCCAATCTTGTTTTAGTCGTAGTTTCTTCATTACAACTCCGTTTTTGTTGGTTCAACTTGCCACTTCCTTGGATCGAGTCAAATTTTAAGAATATGAACTTAAAATACCTTAGTTTGTATTCAAAATCATAGGTTATAGGTCAAACTTTGGTGAAACTTATGAAAGTGATCATTTTCCATCATAAAAACAACATTTAATGATCATTTTTCTAAAAATACTTACACTTTGAGTTAAACCATGAAATTTTTATGTGTTAACATAATCATAAGAAATATCATTTTTCCAGAACATGAACTTCCAATTTAAAGTTCAAGATGGTTTTTAATTATCCAACCCAAAACAGCCCCCGGTTGCACTCCGACGACGTAGATTCAGTTTTTAAGATGTTCTTTGTAAAACCAAGTTATATCTTGTTAGGTTAGCATATCATTATGATATATTACAGGTCTTGAAGTGTTTTAAAAGTCAAGTTAGAAGGATCTATTTAGTTTGCGAACAAGTTTGAAATCATTCAAACTATGTTCTTGTTGTTAAAATTTTATACCACAAAATAAGATAGCTATATGAATATGAATTGAATAAGATTATGAACAAGGTTACTACCTCAATTTACTTGGACAAAGTTACTGCAAAAGATAAGAAATAATCTTGGAATCAAAGAGTGGTGGAGTTAGATCAAAAGGTTGGAAGTAAACTTCTTCAAATGGGTGGTTATTTTGATATGTTCTTGAAAGAGTTTTCTTATGGTGTTTAAGGCTTGTAATTGAAGCTAAATGATGGGGAAAATGCTTGGAGATGATCAAGTATGAAGTTAGGAGTATTTTGAGAGAGAAATGAGGGTGTAGGTATGAGAAAATGGAGTGAAGAAATGGTGTTCATTTATAAAAACGTTTTTAGTTTATAAACAAAGAAAAGGATTCCTAATTTTGTTTTCTTACTAATAATTCATACTACTTGCCAAATCCTAGTTACCTCATATCTAGGGCAGTAATAATGTTGATTAGGATGTTGATTTGATGTGTATATACCAATAGTAAATACGTATAGAAGCTGGGTATGATACGGGTACATATACCCTAGATATACGTATAGAAATCTTGAGGAAACGGAACGAGAATTCAAATATAGCTATCTTTTGTGAATATACTTATATTGTTTTATGTATTTAAGTCCTTAAAAAGTGATTAAATACATTATATATACGATACATGTATAAGCATTATAGATTATAAGTATATATATCAAAGAATGTTACGTATAGTTATCGTTTTGAAAACTTAAGTTAGTAGTTTCAAAATATACTTATAACTCATTGTCATTAGTACACAATGAGATGTTAAACCATCCTTAGATCATGTTATATATATATATATAAATACATATATATACATAAACGTATAATTATCGTATGTTATATAGTTCGTGATATCATCGGTCATATTGGACGGTCAAACGTTGTGTAAAACTCTTTTCAAAAACACAAGTCTCAACAATTTAGATTGCTTATCATGTTGGTATGGTTTAATTTATGTAAATATTAATCTCATAAGTATAATTTGGTGGGATAATTCCGGGTCATTACAGTACCTACCCGTTAAAGAAATTTCGTCCCCGAAATTTGATAGAGGTTGTTATGGATAACAATAAGAAGGTTTTCATGAAAAATATAAGGTGATAATGGAGTTTTATCATCATTGAGTACTGTAGATAAAACGATTCGATTATGCGAAGAATATAAATGAGACTATCGTAAAAGAGTGAGATGAGTAAAATATATTCATCTTAACCGATGACGTAGTTATGATTGATTTCCGGGATTTAAGGGATTTAAAGAGAATCTTACGTAATAAGATTTGGTTCTTTGGTGATTAAGGAAATCAGGATCTTCTTTGATTATATGCAATAATCTGTTTCAATTGCTCTGTCGGATATTTCACTATAAATTCACCCCTTCGTTTCCTTATTTTCCACGACTCACACCTTCTATTCTTTCTCCCTTGATTCTTACTTTAAAGCATTCATCAATATGCTCCATCCAGTCCTGATTCTTGATATACTCCTAACTTTTATATCTGTCATTCTTCTTTTTCATCTACCACCTGAAGAATCTATTTACTTCTACTATACGCTTGTGTTTATAGTGTTTCTAATTCTCCCGTGTCTCTATATTGCTATCTTCATCGATATACACGGTTTGTAATTTCGAAGTTATTATCGGAGTTTATATTCTTCATTATTTTTCGGAGCTTCATGCTTTCGTTTTCTCTTCCCAACTTCGAGTCAAGCGAGTAATGGTCCGGAATTCGTAGATATGAAATTCAGAATGAACATAGCTAATGCTCTAAGAAAAAAATGGTAATAGAACGATTTTGATTTGTTAAATTACCAGAATACCCTGAAGAAGACCGAGTCATCCAGAAAAATATTATCTTGATATGTTTAGAGATTAGATAGAATGTAAGAGTCGTGTAAATGGCACATGATGATGGTACTGTGAATCATCATGCTTCATTAGAAACTCAGCATGACTTACTGTAATATAATGATGTTGATCAAGTGTCATTATATTATACTAATCCATGCTTCAGTTCCCAAACTACTTCAAAACATTCATATTTTAAACTCGAAGGTTTCAGAATTTAGAAACTAACACAGTTTCTTTTATGTTGCAGATATTACAGAGAGATAAATGATCTCAGATAAGAATAGTTGTGAAAATATCGCCAGAAATATGGAGGATATTTATAATAAAACATACGAGAATATCTTAGAATTTCTAATATCAATGGATGATGAAGAAGATTTGTCTGTGAAGGTTTAGAATGAGAAATAAGATGTTTGCTAACGATTTCAGCAGGCACAGAATCATTTGGATTCTTTGAAGGCAAACTTATTCTTTGTGATTTGTCCACGGCTTTCTTCATAGTTTCGCATAATCCGCTTTTCGGTACTAAATTTTCTATCGAGCGTTCCTAACACTCCTTTCTTTATCATCAAACTTTTGGCCATTAAGATCATCTAAAACATGCTGCTTCGTCAGCATTTTCAAAGTTAACTGATCTGGGTCATCGGTTATCAAACCGAGGTAATTTCAGGAGAATTGTGTTTTTAGAATGATTAATCGCTGATGGTAATATTGTGGAATATTAAAGTTTCTCCAGTAACAATAAAGAGTACGCATATATATCGCGGTTATAATAAAGTTGTTTCGGATGAAAAGTCGGAGTTGACTTGCTGGAGCTGTGACAAAATTAGCTACTTTGGAAAGGGATTGCAAAACGATCTTCGGTAATAACAATGTCAAAGGAAATAGAACAGATACGTATCAAACGTTTACTCAGTTTCTGAGGGTTTTTTAGGTGCATAACTATATGCATCAATCTTTTCTTCTGTAGATGAAGTGCGGTTGGTTTATCCTCTCGATTGAGGTGTTTTTAAGAATCATGATAGATTTGAACGCTGATTGTAATCGTCGAGATACAATGAGGTTTAAGATGAAATCAAGTGGCAATCTTGAAGAAATGTTTAGTTTCATATGTTATAATCAATATTTTAATTCATTTTAATTGTCCAATGTCATTAGTCGACAGTCGATAGTCCACAGTAACAGTCCAATAATTCATATATAGTTTAATATATAATATACGAATTAATTAATACGTGTTGTGACCCGTATACGTCTCAGACTCGATCACAACTCAAACTATATATATTATTGTAGAATCAACCTCAACCCTGTATAGAGAACTCGATCATTACTGCATATAGAGTGTCTATGGTGATTCCAAATAATATATATAGATGCATCGATATGATATGTCAAAACATTGTATACGTGTCCCGATATTTAAAGTGCGTAAAATAATTACAGAAATTAAATGATGATAAATAAAAGTGCGATAATTAAATTGCGATAAATAAACCGCGATAAATAAAATGTAATCAGTTAGCTAGGAACAGTTAGCTGGAACAGTTAGCGTGGATTCTTAACAAAATTTTTCATAGTTAATTTGTTTGTTTCTAACAGATTTTATTTTGTCATATGTTTTCTTCATATGCCACTTGTTGGATTCTGGGAAGTCAAAATCCAAATATGAAATTGAATGAAAATGGTTATTCTGCGGTGAACGGATACGTATATCGGTGGTTGTAAGTAGGATAGTAAATGACTGTTGAATCAGCTTCGACGAATATACAATGTAACTTATTAAGATGAAATCTAATTATTCCTCGGGTATTACCTACCCGTTAAAAAAAAATTTCACCATTAATATTTTGTACAAAAGAACTTTTAATTACAATCTTTATGAAAACATATATACATATATATTTTCTTCAGATGAAATCATGAATTTAATGAGTTAATATGATATTAATCTCATTTGCTTTTCGGTTTGAGCTAGAATAAGAAATCTCTAAAACTTTTTGAAACCACATATTCTTCGCAGAATATCAATGAAGTTATGGATCAATACTTCATCGTTCATTATTGTTGGTACTCCTTGGTATCTTTGGTGCGTATGATGTTGATGTTTGTGAGACAGATTATAATGTCGAGACGTGTGATGCGGATGTTGTTTGTTAGTGGTGATGATGGTATTGTTGATGTTATTGATGGTGGTGCTGATTATGCTGCTGGTGCTGCTGCTGGTGTTTGCAACCTTCGCACCATGTTCTCCAAAGCCGTCACGCGAGCGCGAAGTTCGTTAACTTCTGCTAGTACACTGGGATGATTGGCGGTTGGAGCGAGTGAATGAACAAGATTTGTAATATGGGATAGTATATAATCATGACGAGATACTCTAGAAATGAGAGAGAAAATGGTGTTTCGAATAGGTTCGCCGGTAAGTGCTTCAGGTTCATCGCCAAGAGGGCAATTTGGTGGATGGAATGGATCACCTTCTTCTTGTCTCCAGTGATTTAGTATATTACGAACCCATCCCCAATTCATCCAGAATAGATGATGGGAAATTGGTTGATCCATTCCGGTGACGCTGCTTTCGGAGCCTGAATGGAAATCCATATCGGCATAACTGTCGGAATCTGAAGAATTCGAACTAGATGCGGAATCCATCTTGTATAATGGGGAAAATGAATTTTTGGTATGGAATAGATTATAGGAGTTAGATTTGGTACTCTTCAATACATAATTTACATATGTATATATAATACCAAAATCCCGTAAATTACGGAGAATCTTTGAAAAGATATCCGTCAAAGTTCGCAATAACAGATATGCTAAGATAAGAATTCGTCTATACACTATCAATGCAGTAAATGCAGTAAAACATGTCTAGACTTATGAATGATAAGCAGGTAATTTCCTAAGGATGATAAGCAGATGATTTCCAACTAGAAATGATAAGCAAAACTTTTGACATGTAGACACGGTCTAAGTCCAGACTCATTAATGCATCCTAACAACTACTAGTTAGACACACTAATGCAAGACCTGGTTCGCTACGACCACCGCTCTGATACCAACTGAAAGGACCCGTCCTAATCCACCTGGACGAAGTCATCAACATTTGGTCCCATTGCGATGATCGGCTCCAAGTAATGTCTTTATATTGAGCAAATGCACAGCGGAAGACTTAATTCGTACCTGAGAATAAACATGCTTTAAAGTGTCAACCAAAAGGTTGGTGAGTTCATAGGTTTATCATAACAATCATTTCAATATGTTAATAGACCACAAGATTTCATAATCATAAACATAATACACTCGCAAGTGTATGTAAAGCATTCTAAGTGGTTGAGCACTTGGTAACCATACTTAACATTTAATCAACGTCGCATATTCCCTTTATTATGAAATCTCACTACACCGTACCAAGTGTAGTCACCAAAACGAAGTACTGTGTAACCGTTGAATACTGGTCGTCCAGTCCGGTTGGGGTTGTCAGGCCCGATAGATCTATCAACAGGATTCGCGTTTACAATACCCATGTAAATAGTAGTTACCAAGCTACAGGGAAATATGCCAGTGGTACAACTCAACGTAGAATATATTTTTAAGTACTTGTGTCTATTTTGTAAACATTTATAAAAGCAGCGCATGTATTCTCAGCCCAAAATTATATATTGCAAAAGCAATTAAAAAGGGAGCAAATGAAACTCACTTTTGCCTTGAAGGTATTTAATTCGACTTGGTCTCCGATAGATATCACGAACCTAACCATATATATAATATATCAAAATATTTTCTTTTTAAGTAATTTATATATATATATATATATATATATATATATATATATATATATATACTTTTAATACTTTTAATATTTTCTTAGTCCGTGGTTAGCAGTCCGATGTTAGTGGTCCACAATTAGTTGCTTAAATAAAATAAATAAAGACCCCATCGTATTCGTATTGATCAGAATTAATCTCGACCCATGGTACCATGTTGTCAAATGACGTGTTGCGTACATAAAGTACCGTGTTGTCAAATGGCGTGTTGCGTACAATCATGAGGTCTTATGATTAATCTTCTCGTGTTGTTTACGGGTGGTCCTGAAATATATAAAATCAAATCATAAGTAATTATATATAAAATATCATATTAATTAGAAAAGATATGATTAATTTACTTTTTCTCCTAATATTTTCGTAGCTAAACTAGCTTCGGATACCCAATCTTGTTTTAGTCGTAGTTTCTTCATTACAACTCCGTTTTTGTTGGTTCAACTTGCCACTTCCTTGGATCGAGTCAAATTTTAAGAATATGAACTTAAAATACCTTAGTTTGTATTCAAAATCATAGGTTATAGGTCAAACTTTGGTGAAACTTATGAAAGTGATCATTTTCCATCATAAAAACAACATTTAATGATCATTTTTCTAAAAATACTTACACTTTGAGTTAAACCATGAAATTTTTATGTGTTAACATAATCATAAGAAATATCATTTTTCCAGAACATGAACTTCCAATTTAAAGTTCAAGATGGTTTTTAATTATCCAACCCAAAACAGCCCCCGGTTGCACTCCGACGACGTAGATTCAGTTTTTAAGATGTTCTTTGTAAAACCAAGTTATATCTTGTTAGGTTAGCATATCATTATGATATATTACAGGTCTTGAAGTGTTTTAAAAGTCAAGTTAGAAGGATCTATTTAGTTTGCGAACAAGTTTGAAATCATTCAAACTATGTTCTTGTTGTTAAAATTTTATACCACAAAATAAGATAGCTATATGAATATGAATTGAATAAGATTATGAACAAGGTTACTACCTCAATTTACTTGGACAAAGTTACTGCAAAAGATAAGAAATAATCTTGGAATCAAAGAGTGGTGGAGTTAGATCAAAAGGTTGGAAGTAAACTTCTTCAAATGGGTGGTTATTTTGATATGTTCTTGAAAGAGTTTTCTTATGGTGTTTAAGGCTTGTAATTGAAGCTAAATGATGGGGAAAATGCTTGGAGATGATCAAGTATGAAGTTAGGAGTATTTTGAGAGAGAAATGAGGGTGTAGGTATGAGAAAATGGAGTGAAGAAATGGTGTTCATTTATAAAAACGTTTTTAGTTTATAAACAAAGAAAAGGATTCCTAATTTTGTTTTCTTACTAATAATTCATACTACTTGCCAAATCCTAGTTACCTCATATCTAGGGCAGTAATAATGTTGATTAGGATGTTGATTTGATGTGTATATACCAATAGTAAATACGTATAGAAGCTGGGTATGATACGGGTACATATACCCTAGATATACGTATAGAAATCTTGAGGAAACGGAACGAGAATTCAAATATAGCTATCTTTTGTGAATATACTTATATTGTTTTATGTATTTAAGTCCTTAAAAAGTGATTAAATACATTATATATACGATACATGTATAAGCATTATAGATTATAAGTATATATATCAAAGAATGTTACGTATAGTTATCGTTTTGAAAACTTAAGTTAGTAGTTTCAAAATATACTTATAACTCATTGTCATTAGTACACAATGAGATGTTAAACCATCCTTAGATCATGTTATATATATATAAATACATATATATACATAAACGTATAATTATCGTATGTTATATAGTTCGTGATATCATCGGTCATATTGGACGGTCAAACGTTGTGTAAAACTCTTTTCAAAAACACAAGTCTCAACAATTTAGATTGCTTATCATGTTGGTATGGTTTAATTTATGTAAATATTAATCTCATAAGTATAATTTGGTGGGAAAATTCCGGGTCATTACAGTTTCTCTTTAAGAATATTAAAAGATTTGATACACTCATCTGAAAAGATGAATGGAGCATCCTTTTCTAGGAGTTTATTCATAGGAGTGGCAATTTTAGAAAAATCTTTTATGAAACGTCGGTAAAAACCGGCATGCCCTAGAAAACTCCTAACTCCTCTAACATTGGTGGGATGTGGAAGTTTAGCAATTACATCTACTTTAGCTCTATCCACTTCAATTCCTTCTTTTGAAATTTTATGTCCAAGAACGATGCCTTTTTTAACCATGAAATGGCATTTCTCCCAATTAAGTACTAGATTTGATTGTTCGCATCTAATAAGCATTCGTTCTAGATTAACTAGACATGATTCAAATGTATCACCGAAGACTGAAAAGTCATCCATGAAAACTTCCATGCATTCTTCTATCATGTCGTGAAAAATCGCCATCATACACCTTTGAAAGGTTGTAGGGGCGTTACAAAGTCCAAATGGCATGCGTTTGTAAGCAAAAGTACCATAAGGGCACGTGAATGTGGTTTTCTCTTGATCTTCGGGTGCTATTGGAATTTGAAAATATCCGGAAAATCCATCTAGAAAACAATAGTAACTATTTCCGGCTAATCTTTCCAACATTTGATCAATGAAAGGTAAGGGAAAGTGATCTTTTCTGGTGGCGTCATTTAATTTTCTATAATCAATATACACACGCCATCCTGTTATAGTCCTTGTAGGAATAAGCTCATTTTTTTCATTTGTAATGACAGTCATGACACCCTTCTTAGGCACGCATTGAACTGGGCTTACCCATGGACTATCAGAGATTGGATAAATTAGGCCTGCATCTAGCAGTTTAATAATCTCTTTCTTAACTACATCTTGCATATTAGGATTTAGTCTTCGTTGGCGTTGCACATACGTTTTATGACCTTCTTCCATAAGGATTTTATGTGTGCAATACGAAGGACTTATTCCTTTAATATCATGAATCTTCCATGCAATGGCTGGTTTATGAGCTTTCAACACAGAAATGAGTTGTGATTTCTCATTTTCAGTAAGAGAAGACGATATTATTACAGGTAATTCAGATTCACCATGTAAATAAGCGTATTCCAAATGGTTTGGAAGTGGCTTTAGATTTAATTTCGGAGGTTCTTCTATCGATGATTTATATCGATATTTGTCTTCTTCTTTTAGCATTTGAATTTCTTCTGTTGTTGGTTCATATCCATTAGCTATAAGTGTAGCTAACATTTCAGCTTCATCAATTTGTTCTGTTCCTTCTCCTAAAGAACATTCTCCTGTTCCTTGTAATTCTGGAAATTCTTCTAATAATTCTGCATGTGCATCTATAGTTTGAATATAATAACATGTATCATCTGCAGATTGCGGTTGTTGCATTGCTCTATCAACTGAAAAGGTAACACTCTCATCCTCTATACTTAGGGTCAATTTCTTACCGAACACGTCTATCATTGCTTTAGCCGTATTTAAGAATGGTCTTCCTAATATGAGAGGAACTTGAGAATCTTCTTCCATGTCCAGAACAACAAAATCTACTGGAAATACTAAAGTACCAACTTTAACTAGCATGTTCTCCATTATCCCTCTAGGATATTTTATTGATCTATCGGCTAGTTGTATGCTTATTCTGGTTGGTTTCAATTCTCCAAGGTCTAGTTTAGCGTACAGTGAATACGGCATTAGATTTATACTAGCACCTAAGTCTGTCAATGCTTCTATTGAACTAAGACTACCCAGAAAACATGGAATTGTGAAACTTCCTGGATCAGATAATTTTTCTGGTATCTTATTCAACAGCACTGCTGAACAATTAGCATTCATGGTAACAGTCGAGAGTTCTTCCATTTTATTTCTATTCGTGATCAGATCTTTCAAGAATTTAGCATATCTAGGCATTCCTGAAATCACATCAATGAAAGGAAGATTTACATTTATCTGTTTAAACATATCTAAGAATTTGGATTGCTCGGCTTCAAGTTTCTCTTTCTTCATTTTACTCAGGTAAGGAAGTGGTGGTTGGTATGGTTTAACATAAGGTTTAGTCTTAACTATGTTATCTTCATTAACCTTTTCAACTACCGGTTCTTTTTCCTTATCTTGATTAGGTTGTGGTTCTTGTGGAGTAGGAATAGCTTCATCAGAAGTTACAAGTATTTCAGGTGGTTTAAGTATTGTACCACTTCTTATGGTAATGGCTTTAGCTGTTTCATTCCGGGGGTTAGCATTTGTATCACTAGGTAGACTTCCCGGTTTTCTTTCACCTATTAACCTTGCTAGGTTACTTACTTCTTGTTCCAGATTTTGAATAGAAGCTTGTTGATTTCTAAATGCTTGAGCATTTTGTTCATTAGTTTGTTTCTGAGATGTGAAAAACTGCGTTTGAGTTTCAACTAGCTTCGTCATCATATCTTCTAAATTCGGCTTTTTATCATCGGTTTGTGGTGGTGGTTTGTTTTGAAAATTAGGTCTTTGCTGATTGTAATTATTATTGGATACTTGTTGATTGCTAGGACCTTGTTGGTTGTTGTATGGAATATTTCTGTTATAGTTCTGGTTTTGATTGTAAATAGGTCTTGGCGGTTGATAATTATTCTGATAATTATTTCCAGGCCTTTGGTTTATGTATGAAATGTTCTCTCTTTGTTCCATTGTTAGTTCAATACTGAGACAATCTTTTGTCAAATGTGGTCCTCCACACTGCTCACAACTAATTCGTATTGAGTGAATATCTTTAGTCATCTTCTCCATTCGTCTCTCAACAGTATCTATCTTTGCGGAAATGGAATCTAAGTCATGGCTAGAATCGGCTCTAGCTGCTTTAGATGATCTAACGATATCTTTTTCTTGGTGCCACTCATGTGAGTGGGAAGCAGTGTTATCAATAATTTTGTAAGCATCGGTTTCGGTTTTCTTCATAATAGAACCACCAGCTGCTATATCTATGTCTTTCCTTGTAGTGATGTCGCATCCTTGGTAGAATATTTGTACTATTTGACAGGTGTCTAAACCATGTTGCGGACATCCTCTTAATAACTTTCCAAATCTTGTCCACGCCTCACATAGAGTTTCATTTGGCTTCTGTGTGAATGTAACAATTTCTGCTTGAAGTCTTATGGCTTTAGATGCAGGAAAGAATTGTTTAAGAAATTTTTCAACTAAAACGTCCCATGTATCAATCGCCCCTTCAGGTAACGATTCTAACCAATCTTTGGCTTCTCCCTTTAAAGTCCAGGGAAATAACATGAGATATATCTGTTCATCCTCCACTTCTCGGATTTTAAATAGTGTGCAGATCCTATTAAAGGTACGAAGATGTTCATTTGGATCTTCCTTCGGCGCACCACTAAATTGGCATTGATTAGTCACCATGTGTAGAATTTGTCCTTTGATTTCATAATCTGGCGCATTAATGTCTGGATGAGTAATTGCGTGACCTTGGCCAGTGCGTTTAGCTCTCATTCGGTCTTCCATACTTAATGGTTCTGTTACTTCCATAATTGAATTTGTTGAATCGGAATCACTAGAGGATTCTGATTTAATGGTTCGTTCCTCAACAATCTCTGTTTGAATGATTGGTGGTTCCGGAGGAAAGTTTAGTGGTTCAGGATCTACGAATCGTCCCTGAATATTCTCCGGATTCTCAATTGTGAGGTCGGGTTCAAAAAATGGATTATCGGAAATTTAAACTGGAGTACTTGGTCGACTGGATGACGATTCTAAAGAAAAATCAACGGCAGTAATATTTGCTAAATGTATTGATCTAGTTACAGGTAGTGAACGTCTTGCTCGGTGCATTCACTGAATATCCTATTAGTTTTTAAAAGGAAAGAAAAATTATAATAAGTTATCCAATCAATAGACTTTTCTGATTTTGCCCACGTTTCGAATAGTCAAAAGATGCAGCAGAGGGGCAGGATTCGTTTGGTCTCAATATAATTGAGGACTGTTTGGCTCCAATAACCCGGTCCACGTACAAATCCAACAATTACTACGAACCAGAAAATTTTGATGTCTATCAATTTAACTACTTAAAATAAATTTTCGTAATTTTAAGAAATTTAGATAAGAAGTAGAATAAAAATCTATGTCCTAAAAACTAAAATAGCGAGAAATAAGAAAGAAAAAGAGTTCGTCGAAAAAGGTCGAAGAAGAAAAATGGTTGAAAAATAAAAGGTGACGGAAAAATAAAAGAAACTTATAACACTTAAAAACACTTGACTAACCTAACCTTATTACTACAACTAACTTAAAATTATAATCGCAAATTGAGATTACTAATTGGAATGATAATTGATACATAGGTAAAAGTCGTCTAAAAATATTAAAGCTTACAGGAAAAACTAAATCCCAAATGGAAATAACTTAAAAAGAAACTAAAACTTAAAAAGGCGTCGCAAAATTCTAAAGTACCTAAATCTTAGTCTAAAGAAAAAGCACTTAAGGAATTCTACGGCAAAGCCTAAAAATCTAGAAGTAAAAATAACTATGGCAAAAACTAAGTTTAAAACTAAAAACTAGCGAAAAATACAAATATTACGCTAAAACGATTAAAAAGGGACAAAATATAAAAATAAACTAAAAGTTGTAAAAAGTACAATTTTTATAAAAATATTTATATTATTTATTTTATAAAACTATTAATTTATATATAATAAAACTAATTAAAATTTAAAATACAATTTAATTTAAAAACTTAAACTAATTATATTAATAATTAAGTAATTAGGATTTAATAATAATAATAATTAATAATTACCCGTAATAAATGCTGATTAGGGTTTCTGTCGGTGTCAGGGTGTCTCCGCGAGTCGCGATATTCCAAGCAGAAAACTCCGCGAGTCGCGGGGTTCCAAAATTCAAATGACAGGTTGTTTAAAATTCGACGCGTTTTTTTTTTTTTTTTATATTCTGTTTTATATTTTCTGTTTAAATCAAAATATTTATATAATAAAAACTTATATTTAAAAACTAAAATAAAAATAGAACTACTTTATAATTTTAAAAATATCTTAAAAATAGATTTATATATATTAAATTTATTTTTTAAATAAAAATATTTAAATAAAACTTATATTTTTATAAAATAAAAATAAAGAAACTTTATAAAACTTAAATATTTGACAAAATCTTAAAAATATATAAATTTTTTTGTTTTTCTTTTTATATTTTTGAATAATTAAAAACGTATTTTTACAAAAGTGAATTTTAATAAAAGTAAACTAAAAATAAAAATCTTTTTTTTTTAAAATTTTTAGCGTTGCGCTTTCGGCGTTTAAGACTTCCCCGGCAGCGGCGCCAAAAATAACTTGATGTTTAAAGCTAAGGGGTATAAAATAGCTTTTAAATTTTAGCAGGAAATACTATTAAATACGATACAATTTTACACAAGATATTTATTTATTTATATAATGGATATACTTAAACCTTGCTACAACACTTATAGGCAGTGTACCTAATCGTACAGTAGTGTAGTTTTTAGTAAGTCCGGTTCGTTCCACAGGGAAAATCTTTAAACAAAGCTTAACGCTATATTAGTTTACTTTTATAAAAATACAAATGTATATATAAGTAATATTATTATTATAAAGGGGGGTTTTTACCGTTTAATGACCGGTTTATCGATTTTAAAACTTTAGTCACAGTTAAAACTAAATGTAAAATAATAAATAAATACAAGACTTAATTTAAAGCGTAAAGTAAATAACGATAATGAAATTGCGAATAATAAAAGTGCGATAAAATAAACTTGCGATAATTAAAAAGTACGATAATTAAAAGTGCAATTAAATACAATAACAATAAAAATGCGATAATTAGAAGTGCAATTAAATATAAAATAAAGGAAATTAAATATGAAATAAAAGAATTATGCTTATTTAAACTTCCGTAACCATGATGTTTGACGTGTTGATTTTAGTTTTATGCCCATAGGTTAATTGTCCTTTGTCCTGGATTATTTAATATGTCCGTCTGGTTTTTGTCCATAACAGTCCATCAGTCATAAATATAAAGTGCGAGTGTCCTCGTCAAATTATCCTTATACCCGAAGTTAAATATTCCAACTAATTGGGGACTTAAACTGTAACAAGATTTTAATACTTTGTTTAATAATTACACCAGGATGTCGACTGAGTGTAACCCAAGGTTTTAATATTTTGTTATCAATTATACCAAGTGTCCTTGTACATAATTTCACCCCTGTTTTAATTATTCTAGTGGCTATTAATCCATTCCCGTGTCCGGTTAAATGAACGATTATTCGTACATATAAATACCCCGCCCATCGTGTCCGATCGAGTGTATATGGTAATTTATAGGGACGCCCAATTGTAAATCTTTATATTAACATTAACAAACTATCATTTAGTTAAACAATTATAAAGCCCATTAATAGCCCATAGTCTAATTTCCACAAGTGTCGTTCTTTTGTCCAAACCCCAATTATGGTACAAAGCCCAATTACCCAATTTTAGTAATTAGCCCAACATCATGATTACTTCGGATTAAATAAGCATAATAATAACTTAGCTACGAGACATTAAATTAAAAAGGTTGAACATAACTTACAATGATTAAAAATAGCGTAGCGTTACACGGACAGAATTTTGACTTACACCCTTACAACATTTACTAACATACCCTTATTATTAGAATTTAAAATTAAAATTAAAATTAAAATATAAATTATATATATATATTTACGTATATATTGAGAGAGAAATAGATTTTAGATATTGAAAATGATCAGAATTCGGTTGGCTTTATAGGGAATTGAGTTCAGGGGTACTCCGCGACTCGCGGCAATTTTTGCCTTCAAACTCCGCGAGTCGCGGTGTTTGAAAATACAGCTCACCCTCCTTTGGCTTCTTTCTTACCGACGATTTATAAATATATTATAATATATATATTAATTTTAAGAATTAATTATATATTATATTATATTTATGTGCATAGTTGACTCGTAATTTTTAGTCCATTGCGTCGAGCGTTGAGAGTTGACTCATGTCCCGGTTCCGGATTTTCGAACGTCCTTGCGTACAATTTTATATTTTGTACTTTGCATTTTTGAATCTTGTACTCTTGTAATTTCGAGACGTTTCTCATCAATATTTGGAACCTTTTTTATTGTACTTTGTACTTTTGAGCTTTTTGGACCTTTGCGTCTTCAATTCATTGAATCTGTCTTTTGTCTTCACCTTTTATTATTTAAACGAATATCACTTGTAAATAGAACAATTGCAACTAAAAGCTTGTCTTTCTTGAGGAATAATGCTATGAAATATATGTTCGTTTTTAGCATTATCACCATGGAAAATCAATTAGTCCGACTATCTTATGAATGGGCTAGAGCATATCACTAAGAAATATATTTCACAGGTAAGTTTGTACAGTTTTTATTTTTTTATTTTTATTTTTAACCTTTTGATAATAAACGCTAATTTGTTCGCTATAAAGTATTAAATTGATATTCGATAAAATTAGGTCTTGCGACCGAAATTATTGATATCATACAAAAATTTATTACATCACTGCGAAATTTAACGTTTATTCTTAAGTTATAAATATCTTTAATCAATCAACTAAAAATATTTTAAAAATTCGTCATGAGTTAAATTAGGTCATGGAACCGAAATTACTTTACCGAAAAGAGGGGCGTATATTTTTGATAATATTTAATTGATTAAAGTGGGATAAAAGACCAAAAAGATTTTTAATTTCATTTTAACTTTGTTTTTAAAATTAATATTAAAATAATATTGTAAACTTTTTAATTAATATATATTTAAAATTGTAAATATTTGAAAAATTAATATTTTTAATATAAATGTATGAAAACAAAAATATAATATAAGTTTGGTGTGAATTTTTAATTTTATGCATTTTTAATTTAAGTTTGGTGTGATTATAAAAACAAAAATTTACTTTATTTCGCTAAGTTAAAAATATGATTTTTAAAATTCGTCGTAAGTTGAAGACTAGGTCGTTGAACCGAAATTGCTTTACCCGAGGGAGGGACGAGAACTTTTATTATCATTATTTTTAATCTTATTGAATTAAAGTATGCCAAAAACATTAAAAAAAACCCAAAAATCATTGCTTTTAAAACCGCACTTAAAAATGACAAATTTTAAAATTTTTGTCGAGGGACGGACTAGGACATCGATCCGAAACGCCCTCATCCTAAAAAGAAACAAATTTTAATTTTTAAATTAATTTTATGTTTTATAAAGTTATAAGGTTTTATAAAAAAAAAAAAAAAAAACCACCGCGACTCGCGGAGGTTTAAATGTCCCCACCACCCCACTCGCGGAGGTCAAAAAACCCAGAAACATATCTGGTCGAACAGACCAGTTCCAAACACACACACACATATTTTCACCCGAAAAACCCACGAAAAATCATCACAAATTCGCCATTTTTCATCATTTTTCATCAAATCTTTCATAAAATCGCAATGAGGAGACTATTAACAAGGAATTACACAAGGAAATCGGTAAATTTCTACACCTAAACACCATTTAATCCGAATTTTTAGTGTTCTTGAACAATTTCATACCTAATTCGATTTTGATGCTTTCTAGTGTAATAATGCTTAAATTATTTGTGCATTATGCTTGTATAACCTAGATTGATGCTATTTAACATGATTAGAAGCTTTGAACTTCAATTTTTGAGTAATCTAGGGTTTGTGTTCTTGAGCAAAATTAGGGTTTTTTGATATAAACAGGTTATGGCCGAATTTTTGTTGTTAGTTTATGCTAAATTGAGTAGTGTAACATGTTTAGGTTGCTAAATGATCAAAACTTTGATCCTAAACATGATTTATGAAGATTAAAGTGGACTTTTTGAACTAAAATTGCATGAACTTGATTTAATTGATATGAATGCCATGAGGAACTTGTTTAATTGTTATAATGATTATTTTTGACATGTTTTAGAAGTTAAATGCGAAGAAACTTTGTATACATTTTTGTAAAAGTATATTTGTAAAAATGTAGAATTGTTAATATTTTGAAAATGTGTATAGAGTTTAATATGGATTAAACATGTCATTGTAATTGTTTAGATTTATGATTTTGCTAAAACTAATGCATATTTGGATGCACAAAAAATTGTGTTTGATATATTTTGTAGACTGAAAGGGGTGAATCTTCATCTCAGGCTCGCAATGCTCCTCCGGAAGATGCAGATCAACAGGAAATTAATAACCAATACCGACAAGATATGCCTCATCCAATTGTTTCATATTCAAACATTCATGAGGCAGATTTACATCCGAATTTGAGATTTGATAGATATTGGATAGACTATCCAAAATATCAAAAGAACCTGCACAATCTTGTGTCTAATAATGTTGAGGTACCCAGAGTTATAGATTGGGCTCCATTAGAGGTAGTGGAATTGGCCGAGCCAATCAGGGAATTACTTACTCAAAGGTATGGTAATTCTACTTTTAGTGATTGGGTACATTTATTCAACATGCGTAGACCTGTATATAGAGAATGGTGTATAGAGTTATTGTATACTATTGAAATAAATGATCGGGTAGATACTTTAACCGATCGTAGTTTTATTAGATTTTTATTAGGAGGGGAGATGCGCCATATGTCCTTACTAGACATGGCTCGGGCTTTAGGTATATATACGCCCGAGGAGCTAGCATCTTATGATTGCCAGAGGTTAATAGTTTATGGTAGGAGGGTGGATGAGAATTTTGATACAAATGACGTATGGAGTAGGATGACTAGCCATCGCCGATTCCAGGGGAGATTATACTCTTATCTTGATATTGATAGAGCTGAATTAAGAGTAATCCATAGGTTTTTAGCCAATTCAATTACACAACGAGGTAAGAATAAGGAAAAGGTAAATGAACAGGATTTGTTTTACCACATGTGTATTCGAGACCCACAGAGCGCTGTAAGTATACCTTTTTGTGTGGGTTATTATTTATTGACTATAGTTAGGGGTATGAGGCGTGGTAGCATAATAGGAGGTGGTATATTTATTACTTTAATTGCTGAATATCTCGGTGTGGATAGAAGTCGGGGGGATTATTAATGGCAGAACCAGAACCCCGCGATAGAATAGATTTGCGTGTTTATCATGGTGCTAAGGTCTTAAAGAAACGAAACAACGCGGCAGCACGTTATGATGGCAGGCATCCACAGGTTGAGAGAGATCAACAACAAGGTTAACCGGGAGGGGGTAATCCAATGACGGAAATGCAAATTTTTATGGCTCGACACGAGTATGAAATGGCTAGACAAAAAGCATTTCAAGATTGGCAGTATCATCAAAGCCAAATCATAAGTTATTGTACACACGTAGGTAGAGACTACATTCCTACCGTTATGCCCGAATTTGCTCCTTGGACTTTAGAGAGCCGACCACCATATCCTACATATGACCCGGCCCAAGCATTTTACAGCATCTATGGATACGCTTGGGACCCATACTGGAACCATCCTCCTCATCCGTAATTTTCTTATTTTATATTTTTGTTTATTTTATTGTAATGTTACTAATTCTTAATTTTCTTATTTCTTATTTTATTATTATAATAGCTTTTATAATTTTCTAACTTTATTAGATTTTAATAATTTTTGAATGTGGTGTGAAAACCCAACTTCAAAAATATGTATATATGTGTTTGTAGTTTATCTCATGTACAAAACAGGGTAAAACAGCGCATTTTCAAAGACTGGCATTAAGTTCAGCAAAAGCTATTAATTTTGACGACAAAACAAAAAACAAATGTGATGTACCAACAGACGGAATGAACAAATGATGTGCACCATTTATCATTCAGCAAACAAACGCCAATATGTTTGGAAACTTTGGTAAAATTTATCATTTTTCTACGCTAATCACCCTCAATAATTTAAATTGTTACTGATTTCTTGCAAATGAGGGCATTGCAAGATCTTAAGTGTGGGAAGGGGTTAAATTCTTTCAGATTTTTAAAATTTTTAACTTAAACACTTGGTTACCATTAAAAATACTAGTAACGTAATAGTTATATTAGAATCTAGTGCTCTCTGATAACAAAGAACAGCCCTAGTCTTATATACTGACTACCCACTTCTAGTAAAAATTTTCAAAATTTTCAATTAAATGAACTCAAAATCATGTTTATACATATTTATGAACGATAAAACTAGGTGTTAACACCGAAATTATTATTACCTCGGAAAGGACATAAATTGAGAAACAAACCAAAATGTTAGAATTCATTTAAAATGGAATAGATGACAATAAAAAGGAAAATAAAAGAAAATAAAAGCCAAGTGTGGGAAAATTTACCAAGTTATCTTAAACATATGTCACATATTTTTGTAACAAATAATTGAAGATACTTTTGCTTTGGACTAAACTAAACAGTTTTACCCGATTTACTGTAAGAAAGATGGATCTACACGATGAATCAATTCCATCATTAAAAGGAAGTAAAGTCTTCCGAAAAAGAAACGCGCTTCTTGATTTAGGTCATGAAGTTGTCGTCCAGACCAGCTGTAGGTTGACGAAAAATCTAGAAAAGTCATCTCTAAAATCAGCAGGAAATCCACGGACCTCAGCATCAAACAGGGTCGCCAAGTGGTCAGACTTATCCTAACCATGAAAGGATCTGTCTTGTAAAATGGGGAGGACGTCGTGCAAATTAGCTGGATAAGACTAATGAATCAGATCCCCAGAAAGGATAATCTCCTTTAAAGATCAAAAATCATCTTTTAAGACTGATATTACTCAATCCTTGAGATTGACCTTAAAGATTGAGAATTACAAACTCATAGAATTCAATGATATCTAAACTCGAGCTTGAACGAGAAAATATTATGATCAAAATTATAAACCGATTTGTTTTCTGAAAACCCATTTTCAATGCGTTCATTACCATTGAACGTAAAATCCTAGGAATTCACCTAGAATTCATTAGGTCACCTGAACCAAATCGGGTGTCAACAGTAAGAACGGTGGTTGCATAGCATGGTCAAAGATAGGACCTTGTGCCAGACCGAAAAATTATAAGGGTGAGCTTTACTATTGCTCTTACAAAGGATAGTAATTGCATCCGATACGTTATAGACCATAATTAAAAGCATGTCAGGGGACATTGCCTTAACAGTTGCTTGTTCAACGCTTTCCTTTACAACCGGACGGTAGTTTACCGAAAGGTAATATACGGAGCAAGTATACTGGACGTGTTGCTTTCCCAATACACGGTTAGCAAGTGGGTGACACAAAACCGCAAGTGTTGAGCTAAAATTTTCAAATCTGAAACCCACCAAACCCATTAATAAGTGACTTGTAATTTTTAGTCCGTTGCGTCGAGCGTTGAGAGTTGACTCTGGTCCTGGTTCCGGATTTTCAGTTGACTCTGGTCCTGGTTCCGGATTTTCGAACGTCATTGCGTACAATTTAATATCTTGTACTTTGCGTTTTGAATCTTGTACTCTTGTAATTTTGAGACGTTTCTCATCAATAATTGGAACCTCTTTGATTGTATTTTGTACTTTTGAGCTTTTTGGTCGTTTGCGTCTTCAATTCGTCGAATCTATCTTTTGTCTTCACCTTTTATTATTTAAACGAATATCACTTGTAAATAGAACAATTACAACTAAAAGCTTGTCTTTCTTGAGGAATAATGCTATGAAATATATGTTCGTTTTTAGCATTATCAAATATTCCCACACTTGAGCGTTGCTTGTCCTCAAGCAATATAGTCTTGAAATACTAGAATCACTTCTTTATTCTTCACACTTTGTACATCAGTGATTTCTATACGGCGGTATAAACAATGGTAGTAACGGTATGGTTTACAGTCCCACATGACTATAAAAATTTAGATCCTTTAAGGAAATTGGATCTTTATGAAAACATTTGATCTTTCGAAAATTCAATCTAGTTTTTACCCTAGATAAGTTTTCCGGAATAACCCATCACCGGTGTTGCAAAATGTTTTTGTGGGTTTGGTGGGTTTCAGATTTGAAAATTTTAGCTCAAAACTTGTGGTTTTGTGTCACCCGCTTGCTAACCTTGTATTAGGAAAGCAACACGTCCAGTATACTTGCTCCGTATATTACCTTTCGGTAAACTACCATCCGGTTGTAAAGGAAAGCATTGAACAAGCAACTGTTAAGGCAATGTCTCCTGACATGCTTTTAATTATGGTCTATAACGTGTCGGACGCAATTACTATCCTTTGTAGGAGCAATAGTAAAGCTCACCCTTATAATTTTTCGGTCTGGCACAAGGTCCTGTCTTTGACCATGCTATGCAACCACCGTTCTTACGGTTGACACCCGATTTGGTTCAGGTGACCTAATGAATTCCAGGTGAATTCCTAATATTTTACGTTCAAAGGTAATGAACGCATTGAAAATGGGTTTTTAGAAAACAAATCGGTTTGTAATTTTTGATCAAATTATTTTTTCGTTCAAGCTCGAGTTTAGATATCATTGAATTCCATGAGTTTGAATTCTCAATCTTTAAGGTCAATCTCAAGGATTGAGTAATATCAGTCTTAAAAGCTGATTTTTGATCTTTAAGGAGATTATCCTTTCTGGGGGTCTGATTCATTAGTCTTATCCAGCTAATTTGCACGGCGTCCTCCACATTTTACAAGACAGATCCTCTCATGGTTAGGATAAGTCTGACCACATGGCGACCCTGTTTGATGCTGAGGTCCGTGGATTTCCTGCTGATTTTATTGATGACTTTTCTAGGTTTTTCGTCAACCTACAGCTGGTCTGGACGACAACTTCATGACCTAAATCAAGAAGCGCGTTTCTTTTTCGAAAGACTTTACTTTCTTTTAATGATGGAATTGATTCATCGTGTAGATCCATCTTTCTTACAATAAATCGGGTAAAACTGTTTAGTTTAGTCCAAAACAAAAGTATCTTCAATTATTTGTTACAGAAATATGTGACATATGTTTTAAAATAACTTGGTAATTTTTCCCACACTTGGCTTTTATTTTCCTTTTTATTGTCCTCTATTCCATTTTAAATGAATTCTAACATTTTGGTTTGTTTCTCAATTTATGTCCTTTCCGATGTAACAATAATTTCGGTGTTAACACCTAGTTTTATCGTTCATAAATATGTATAAACATGATTTTGAGTTCATTTAATTGAAAATTTTAAAAATTTTTACTAGAATTGGGTAGTCAGTATATAAGACTAGGGCTGTTCTTTATTATCAGAGAGCACTAGATTCTAATACAACTACTGCGTTACTAGTATTTTTAATGGTAACTAAGTGTTTAAAGTAAAAATTTTTAAAATCCGAAAGAATTTAACCCCTTCCCACACTTAAGATCTTGCAATGCCCTCATTTGCAAGAAATCAGTAATAATTTAAATTATTGAGGGTGATTAGCGTAGAAAAATGATTAAATTTTACCAAAGTTTCCAAACATATTGGCGTTTATTTGCTGAATGATAAATGGTGCACATCATTTGTTCATTCCGTCTTGTCGTTATTTCACATATATTTTGCATCTTGTCGTCAAAATTAGTTGCTTTTGCTGAACTTAATGCCAGTTTTTGAAAATGCGTTATTTTACCCTGTTGTGTACATAAGATAAACTGCAAACATATATACATATTTTTGAAGTTTGGTATATTACCCCACATTCAAAAATTATTAAAATCTAATAATAAAAGTTAGAAAATTATAAAAACTATAACAATACTAACATAAGTGCTAAATGTAGTAACATTACAAAAATAAAATAAATAAAACTAAATAAACTAGGGTTGTTACTGATACCAGTGGTGTAGTGACCCGAACTTTTCCATGTTTATATATATTAATTGAGATTGATATTTACATGATTAAATGTTTCCAACATGTTAAGCAATCAAACTTGTTAAGACTTGATTAATTGAAATATGTTTCATATAGACAATTGACCACCCAAGTTGACCGGCGATTCACGAACGTTAAAACTTGTAAAAATGACATGACGATATATATATGGATATACATATGGTTAACATGAGATTATGATAAGTAAGTATCTCCATAAGTATATTAACAATGAGTTATATACATATAAACAAGACTACTAACTTAAGGATTTCGAAACGAGACATATATGTAACGATTATCGTTGTAACGACATTTAAATGTATATATATCATATTAAGATATATTAATATATCATAATATCATGATAATATAATAATTTAACATCTCATTAGATATAATAAACAATGGGTTAACAACATTAATTGAGATCGTTAACTTAAAGGTTTCAAAACAACACTTACATGTAACGACTAACGATGACTTAACGACTCAGTTAAAATGTATATACATGTAGTGTATTTAGATGTATTAAAATACTTTTTGAAGACTTCAAGACATATATCAAAACACTCATACTTAACGAAAATGGTTACAGTTACTTTTCCATTCTTTTCTTTCATCAAGAATTCTAGTCGTATTCTTACCCGTATTATACACAGCTTCAAAACGTACTTACTATGAGTATATACCAATAGGAACTAGCATGGGATTCCACTCTTGATTATGTCATGTATGACTAATCAATTTTAACTTCTACCATGAGCTAGTCAACTAACTAGAACTCCTTTTAACCCCACTCACCACTCACCAATTACCACTCATCATTCACTCCATTTCACTTCCAATTCTCTTTCTAATTCTCTCTCAACACACACACACTATTATGAACGTATTTTTCTAGTAGTTAATCATCATCTTCATCAAAAATCACTTCAAGAATCAAGCTATAATCATCATAGGAAGAACACTTCAAGAACACTTCAAAAATCCCTTCAAGTTTACTAATTTACTTCCAAGCTTTCTAATCCATTCCAAGTAATCATCTAAGATCAAGAAACCTTTGTTATATACAGTAGGTTATCTTTCTTATTCAAGGTAATATTCATATTCAAACTTTGATTCAATTTCTATAACTATAAACTATCTTAATTCGAGTAAAAATCTTACTTGAACTTGTTTTTGTGTCATGATCCTACTTCAAGAACTTTCAAGCCATCCAAGATCCTTTGAAGCTAGATCATTTCTTGTCACTTCCAGTAGGTTTACCTACTAAACTTTAGGTAGTAATGATGTTCATAACATCATTCGATTCATATACATAAAACTATCTTATTCGAAGGTTTAAACTCGTAATCACTAGAACATAGTTTAGTTAATTCTAAACTTGTTCGCAAACAAAAGTTAATCCTTCTAACTTGACTTTTAAAATTAACTACACACATGTTCTATATCTATATGATATGCTAACTTAATGATTTAAAACCTGGAAACACGAAAAACACCGTAAAACCGGATTTACGCCGTCGTAGTAACACCGCGGGCTGTTTTGGGTTAGTTAATTAAAAACTATGATAAACTTTGATTTAAAAGTTGTTAGTCTGAGAAAATGATTTTTATTATGAACATGAAACTATATCCAAAAATTATGGTTAAACTCAAAGTGGAAGTATGTTTTCTAAAATGGTCATCTAGACGTCGTTCTTTCGACTGAAATGACTACCTTTACAAAAACGACTTGTAACTTATTTTTCCGACAATAAACCTATACTTTTCTGTTTAGATTCATAAAATAGAGTTCAATATGAAACCATAGCAATTTGATTCACTCAAAACGGATTTAAAATGAAGAAGTTATGGGTAAAACAAGATTGGATAATTTTTCTCATTTTAGCTACGTGAAAATTGGTAACAAATCTATTCCAACCATAACTTAATCAACTTGTATTGTATATTATGTAATCTTGAGATACCATAGACACGTATACAATGTTTCGACCTATCATGTCGACACATCTATATATATTTCGGAACAACCATAGACACTCTATATGTGAATGTTGGAGTTAGCTATACAGGGTTGAGGTTGATTCCAAAATATATATAGTTTGAGTAGTGATCAATACTGAGATACGTATACATTGGGTCATGGATTGATTCAAGATAATATTTATCGATTTATTTCTGTACATCTAACTGTGGACAACTAGTTGTAGGTTACTAACGAGGACAGCTGACTTAATAAACTTAAAACATCAAAATATATTAAAAGTGTTGTAAATATATTTTAAACATACTTTGATATATATGTATATATTGTTATAGGTTCGTGAATCAACCAGTGGCCAAGTCTTACTTTCCGACAAAGTAAAAATCTGTGAAAGTGAGTTATAGTCCCACTTTTAAAATCTAATATTTTTGGGATGAGAATACATGCAGGTTTTATAAATGATTTACAAAATAGACACAAGTACGTGAAACTACATTCTATGGTTGAATTATCGAAATCGAATATGCCCCTTTTTATTAAGTCTGGTAATCTAAGAATTAGGGAACAGACACCCTAATTGACGCGAATCCTAAAGATAGATCTATTGGGCCTAACAAACCCCATCCAAAGTACCGGATGCTTTAGTACTTCGAAATTTATATCATATCCGAAGGGTGTCCCGGAATGATGGGGATATTCTTATATATGCATCTTGTTAATGTCGGTTACCAGGTGTTCACCATATGAATGATTTTTATCTCTATGTATGGGATGTGTATTGAAATATGAAATCTTGTGGTCTATTGTTACAATTTAATATATATAGGTTAAACCTATAACTCACCAACATTTTTGTTGACGTTTAAAGCATGTTTATTCTCAGGTGAATACTAAGAGCTTCCGCTGTTGCATACTAAAATAAGGACAAGATTTGGAGTCCATGTTTGTATGATATTGTGTAAAAACTGCATTCCAGAAACTGATTTCGATGTAACATATTTGTATTGTAAACCATTATGTAATGGTCGTGTGTAAACAGGATATTTTAGATTATCATTATTTGATAATCTACGTAAAGCTTTTTAAACCTTTATTTATGAAATAAAGGTTATGGTTTGTTTTAAAAATGAATGCAGTCTTTGAAAAACGTCTCATATAGAGGTCAAAACCTCGCAACGAAATCAATTAATATGGAACGTTTTTAATCAATAAGAACGGGATATTTCAGTTGGTATCCGAGCATTGGTCTTAGAGAACCAGAAAATTTGCATTAGTGTGTCTTATCGAGTTTGTTAGGATGCATTAGTGAGTCTGGACTTCGACCGTGTTTTCTTTAAAAATGATTGCTTAACATTTTTGTTGGAAACTATGTATTTTTAACATATGAATATTATGTGATATATTAATCTCTTAACGTGTTTGATATTATGTAATAGATGTCTACCTCTAGAACAAGTCCCATTGACTCACCTAATAATAATGAAGAGTCAAATGTAAATTGGAATGATTCATGGACTGATTCACAAGTTCCCGAAGAGGAACCGGAAGAAGAGTCGGAACCGGAAGAAGAGTCGGAACCGGAAGAAGAATCGGAACCGGAAGAAGAAATAGAACCGGTGGGGGAAATAATAAAACGGTTAAGTAAAAGAGAATCCTCAACCAACCGACCAAGGTTAATTATAGTCAATGGTGTTTCCGCCAAGGAAGCAAAATATTGGGAGGATTACCAATTCTCCGATGAATCGGATTTCGACGAGAATTCCGATGATGTTATAGAAATTACCCCAACTGAATTTAAAAAGGCAAAAGAAAATAATAAGGGAAAGGGCATAAAAATAGAGAAATCTAATTCCAACCCCGATGAACTTTATATGTATCGTCAACCCCCGAAGTCCTTAAGTTGTAACAATGACCCGGGAACCTCTAAACCACCAGGTTTTTCTAAACCAATGTGGAAAACGACGGCTCGTATTAGGGGAACATCATATATCCCTAGAAACTTGGCAAAACGAACCAAAACCGAACAAGAAGAAACGAGCGAGTCGAAATAAGATAGTTGTATTCGTGTGGTGTAATATATGTAATATAGTGTGCTTATGCTTTATGATATATGTAAAAATTGCTTGTATTAATAAGTATTTTTTTTTATGAATCTAACTCTTGTCTATTTTACAGTATAAAAACACAAAATGGATAGACAACCCAATATTTTAAGAGACCTACCCGGAGACATGATTGATGAAATCTTGTCTAGAGTCGGTCAGAATTCCTCGGCACAACTATTTAAGGCGAGATCAGTTTGTAAGACATTCGAAGAACGTTCCAAGAATGCCTTGGTTTATAAAAGGCTTTCGTTCGAAAGATGGGGGATATCACATTGGGAAATCCATAAGTTACGATGTGTTTACTTTGACGCATATATTGCGGGGAACCCAAATGCTATTTTACGCAACGGGTTAAGAAATTATTTTGACTCAGTATATCCGAATATAGGACTTCGTGATTTAGAAAAGGCGGCTAACATGCAACATAAAGAAGCATGTTATGCTTACGGGTTAGTAATGTTCGCTTCTCACCAAAGTGAGAACAAGAACATCGGGCTACAACCATTAAACAAAACGTTCCCACAAGTGACGGAGTCGGTAATTGGGGTAAGAAATGAGGTTTTTAGGTTATTACGAGACTGTTGGTCATTACGTAACCCTCGTCCCTTTGACGACGTTACAACACGCTGTCTTATCAACGGCCATAACGGTTATGTTCCACAAGACCAAGGATGGGAAGTAGTCCTAGTAAAACCAGAATGCATGACTTGTTTCTGGACGTATGAATTACGTGTCTTTATTGCCTTTGCTGAACGACTTGTGTACTAGCTAGAATTATCGTCACAACTATCTTGTATCAAAGTTATTGTGTGCTATATTTCATGCTTTATGTAAAATAAGCGGTATTGTAAGTTTGTAAAATATTGTATAAAAGTTTGAACGCGAAATATTATTACAATCAGTTTTTCATATAGAATTGTAGTAGTTGAATTGTATATTAGCTACTAAGTATGAACTTAACGGGTAGGTACTACCCGAATTTAAACTTATAAAACGCTAATATGAAGAAAAAGCTTTTATAAATGAGTTCATATTATGCTACGAAATACTATTAACTACTCTTAATATTCTGTATGATTAACTTGTTCCATTTGACTATTTTGAAGGAAATGGCACCGACTACTCGACACACCGTGAATATGAATGAAGAGGAATTCCGTACTTTTCTAGCTTCAAACATAGCCGCAGTACAGGCTGCGCTACATACCAACAATAACCTTGGATCTGGCAGTACAGAAAATCGTGTAGGATGCACCTACAAAGAATTCACTGCCTGCAAACCTTTGGAATTTGATGGAACCGAAGGACCGATCGGATTGAAACGGTGGACCGAGAAGGTCGAATCGGTGTTTGCCATAAGTAAGTGTACTGAAGAGGACAAATTGAAGTACGCTACGCATACCTTCACAGGTTCTGCGTTAACATGGTGGAATACCTATCTAGAGCAAGTGGGACAAGATGATGCGTACGCACTACCTTGGTCAGCATTCAAGCACTTGATGAATGAGAAGTACCGTCCCAGATCCGAGGTCAATAAGCTCAAGACAGAACTTAGAGGGTGACGAACCCAAGGATTTGATATTACCACGTACAAAAGACGATTCACAGAATTGTGCCTATTGTGTCCGGGTGCATTCGAAGATGAGGAAGAGAAGATCGACGCGTTTGTGAAAGGATTACCGAAAAGAATCCAAGAAGATATAAGTTCACACGAGCCCGCCTCCATACAACAGGCATGTAGAATGGCTCACAAACTAGTGAACCAGATTGAAGAAAGAATTAAAGAACAGACTGCTGAAGAGGCCAATGTGAAGCAAGTCAAAAGAAAGTGGGAGGAAAACGGTGATAAGAATCACCAATACAACAACAACAGCAATTACAACAATAATCGCAACAATTATCCCAACAATCGCAACATCAATCGCAACTACAACAAACGGCCCAACAACAACAACAACAACAATAACAGCAACTACAACAATCATCCCAACAACAATAATAACCGCAACAACAACAACAATCAGAAGTAGCTATGCCAAAGGTGTGAAAAGTATCACTCGGGGTTCTGCACCAAATTTTGCAACAAGTGTAAAAGAAATGGTCATAGCGCGGCGAAGTGTGAGGTCTACAGACCAGGGGTTAATAGAACGAAAGGAACAAATGGTGTCGGAACGAGTAATGGCGGAGCAAGTAGTGTCGGAGCAAGTTATGCCAATGTAGTTTGTTATAAATGTGGAAAACCGGGCCACATTATTAGAAATTGCCCGAACCAGGAGAACACGAATGGACAAGGCCGCGGAAGAGTTTTCAATATTAATGCGGCAGAGGCACAGGAAGACCCGGAGCTTGTTACGGGTACGTTTCTTATTGACAATAAATATGCTTACGTTTTATTTGATTCGGGTGCGGATAGAAGCTATATGAGTAGAGATTTTTGTGCTAAATTAAGTTGTCCATTGACGCCTTTGGATAGTAAATTTTTACTCGAATTAGCAAATGGTAAATTAATTTCAGCAGATAATATATGTCGGAATCGAGAAATTAAACTGGTTAGCGAAACATTTAAGATTGATTTGATACCAGTAGAGTTAGGGAGTTTTGATGTGATAATCGGTATGGACTGGTTGAAAGAAGTGAAAGCAGAGATCGTTTGTTACAAAAATGCAATTCGCATTATACGAGAAAAAGGAAAACCCTTAATGGTGTACGGAGAAAAGGGCAACACGAAGCTACATATTATTAGTAATTTGAAGGCACAAAAACTAATAAGAAAAGGTTGCTATGCTGTTCTAGCACACGTCGAGAAAGTACAAACTGAAGAAAAGAGCATCAATGATGTTCCCATTGCAAAAGAATTTCCCGATGTATTTCCGAAAGAATTACCGGGATTACCCCCACAGCGATCCGTTGAATTTCAAATAGATCTTGTACCAGGAGCTGCACCAATAGCTCGTGCTCCTTACAGACTCGCACCCAGCGAGATGAAAGAACTGCAAAGCCAATTACAAGAACTTTTAGAGCGTGGTTTCATTCGACCAAGCACATCACCATGGGGAGCTCCTGTTTTGTTTATCAAGAAGAAAGATGGTACATTCAGGTTGTGTATCGACTACCGAGAGTTGAACAAACTTACCATCAAGAACCGCTACCCACTACCGAGAATCGACGACTTATTTGATCAACTACAAGGCTCTTCTGTTTATTCAAAGATTGACTTACGTTCCGGGTATCATCAAATGCGGGTGAAAGAAGATGATATTCCAAAGACTGCTTTCAGAACACGTTACGGTCATTACGAGTTTATGGTCATGCCGTTTGGTTTAACTAATGCACCAGCTGTGTTCATGGACCTTATGAACCGAGTGTGTGGACCATACCTTGACAAGTTTGTCATTGTTTTCATTGATGACATACTTATTTACTCAAAGAATGACCAAGAACAAGGTGAACATTTGAGAAAGGTGTTAGAAGTATTGAGGAAGGAAGAATTGTACGCTAAGTTTTCAAAGTGTGCATTTTGGTTGGAAGAAGTTCAATTCCTCGGTCACATAGTGAACAAAGAAGGTATTAAGGTGGATCCGGCAAAGATAGAAACTGTTTAAAAGTGGGAAACCCCGAAAACTCCGAAACACATACGCCAGTTTTTAGGACTAGCTGGTTACTACAGAAGGTTCATCCAAGAATTTTCCAGAATAGCAAAACCCTTGACTGCATTAACGCATAAAGGGAAGAAATTTGAATGGAATGATGAACAAGAGAAAGCGTTTCAGTTATTGAAGAAAAAGCTAACTACGGCACCTATATTGTCATTGCCTGAAGGGAATGATGATTTTGTGATTTATTGTGATGCATCAAAGCAAGGTCTCGGTTGTGTATTAATGCAACGAACGAAGGTGATTGCTTATGCGTCTAGACAATTGAAGATTCACGAACAAAATTATACGACTCATGATTTGGAATTAGGCGCGGTTGTTTTTGCATTAAAGACTTGGAGGCACTACTTATATGGGGTCAAAAGTATTATATATACCGACCACAAAAGTCTTCAACACATATTTAATCAGAAACAACTGAATATGAGGCAGCGTAGGTGGATTGAATTATTGAATGATTACAACTTTGAGATTCGTTACCACCCGGAGAAGGCAAATGTGGTAGCCGATGCCTTGAGCAGGAAGGACAGAGAACCCATTCGAGTAAAATCTATGAATATAATGATTCATAATAACCTTACTACTCAAATAAAGGAGGCGCAACAAGGAGTTTTAAAAGAGGGAAATTTAAAGGATGAAATACCCAAAGGATCGGAGAAACATCTTAAAATTCGGGAAGACGGAACCCGGTATAGGGCTGAAAGGATTTGGGTACCAAAATTTGGAGATATGAGAGAAATGGTACTTAGAGAAGCTCATAAAACCAGATACTCAATACATCCTGGAACGAGGAAGATGTACAAGGATCTCAGGAAATATTTTTGGTGGCCGGGTATGAAAGCCGATGTTGCTAAATACGTAGGAGAATGTTTGACGTGTTCTAAAGTCAAAGCTGAGCATCAGAAACCATCAGGTCTACTTCAACAACCCGAAATCCCGGAATGGAAATGGGAAAACATTACCATGGATTTCATCACTAAATTGCCAAGGACTGCAAGTGGTTTTGATACTATTTGGGTAATAGTTGATCGTCTCACCAAATCAGCACATTTCCTGCCAATAAGAGAAGATGACAAGATGGAGAAGTTAGCACGACTGTATTTGAAGGAAGTCGTCTCCAGACATGGAATACCAATCTCTATTATCTCTGATAGGGATGGCAGATTTATTTCAAGATTCTGGCAGACATTACAGCAAGCATTAGGAACTCGTCTAGACATGCGTACTGCCTATCATCCACAAACTAATGGGCAGAGCGAAAGGACGATACAAACGCTTGAAGACATGCTACGAGCATGTGTTATTGATTTCGGAAACAGTTGGGATCGACATCTACCATTAGCAAAATTTTCCTACAACAACAGCTACCATTCAAGCATTGAGATGGCGCCGTTTGAAGCACTTTATGGTAGAAAGTTCAGGTCTCCGATTTGTTGGAGTGAAGTGGGGGATAGACAGATTACGGGTCCGGAGATTATACAAGAAACTACCAAGAAGATCATCCAAATTCAACAACGGTTGAAAACCGCCCAAAGTCGACAAAAGAGCTACGCTGACATTAAAAGAAAAGATATAGAATTTGAAATTGGAGAGATGGTCATGCTTAAAGTTGCACCGTGGAAAGGCGTTGTTCGATTTGGTAAACGAGGGAAATTAAATCCAAGGTATATTGGACCATTCAAGATTATTGATCGTGTCGGACCAGTAGCTTACCGACTTGAGTTACCTCAACAACTCGCGGCTGTACATAACACTTTCCACGTCTCGAATTTGAAGAAATGTTTTGCTAAAGAAGATCTCACTATTCCGTTAGATGAAATCCAAATCGACGAAAAACTCCAATTCATCGAAGAACCCGTTGAAATAATGGATCGTGAGGTTAAAAGACTTAAACAAAACAAGATACCAATTGTTAAGGTTCGATGGAATGCTCATAGAGGACTCGAGTTCACCTGGGAGCGTGAAGATCAGATGAAGAAGAAATACCCGCATCTATTTCCAGAAGATTCGTCAACACCTTCAACATCTTAAAATTTCGGGACGAAATTTATTTAACGGGTAGGTACTGTAGTGACCCGAACTTTTCCATGTTTATATATATTAATTGAGATTGATATTTACATGATTAAATGTTTCCAACATGTTAAGCAATCAAACTTGTTAAGACTTGATTAATTGAAATATGTTTCATATAGACAATTGACCACCCAAGTTGACCGGCGATTCACGAACGTTAAAACTTGTAAAAACAACATGACGATATATATATATGGATATACATATGGTTAACATGAGATTATGATAAGTAAGTATCTCCATAAGTATATTAACAATGAGTTATATACATATAAACAAGACTACTAACTTAAGGATTTCGAAACGAGACATATATGTAACGATTATCGTTGTAACGACATTTAAATGTATATATATCATATTAAGATATATTAATATATCATAATATCATTATAATATAATAATTTAATATCTCATTAGATATAATAAACAATGGGTTAACAACATTAATTGAGATCGTTAACTTAAAGGTTTCAAAACAACACTTACATGTAACGACTAACGATGACTTAACGACTCAGTTAAAATATATATACATGTAGTGTATTTAGATGTATTAAAATATTTTTGGAAGACTTCAAGACATATATCAAAACACTCATACTTAACGAAAATGGTTACAGTTACTTTTCCATTCTTTTCTTTCATCAAGAATTCTAGTCGTATTCTTACCCGTATTATACACAGCTTCAAAACGTACTTACTATGAGTATATACCAATAGGAACTAGCATGGGATTCCACTCTTGATTATGTCATGTATGACTAATCAATTTTAACTTCTACCATGAGCTAGTCAACTAACTAGAACTCCTTTTAACCCCACTCACCACTCACCAATTACCACTCATCATTCACTCCATTTCACTTCCAATTCTCTTTCTAATTCTCTCTCAACACACACACACTATTATGAACGTATTTTTCCAGTAGTTAATCATCATCTTCATCAAAAATCACTTCAAGAATCAAGCTATAATCATCATAGGAAGAACACTTCAAGAACACTTCAAAAATCCCTTCAAGTTTACTAATTTACTTCCAAGCTTTCTAATCCATTCCAAGTAATCATCTAAGATCAAGAAACCTTTGTTATATACAGTAGGTTATCTTTCTTATTCAAGGTAATATTCATATTCAAACTTTGATTCAATTTCTATAACTATAAACTATCTTAATTCGAGTAAAAATCTTACTTGAACTTGTTTTTGTGTCATGATCCTACTTCAAGAACTTTCAAGCCATCCAAGATCCTTTGAAGCTAGATCATTTCTTGTCACTTCCAGTAGGTTTACCTACTAAACTTTAGGTAGTAATGATGTTCATAACATCATTCGATTCATATACATAAAACTATCTTATTCGAAGGTTTAAACTCGTAATCACTAGAACATAGTTTAGTTAATTCTAAACTTGTTCGCAAACAAAAGTTAATCCTTCTAACTTGACTTTTAAAATTAACTACACACATGTTCTATATCTATATGATATGCTAACTTAATGATTTAAAACCTGGAAACACGAAAAACACCGTAAAACCGGATTTACGCCGTCGTAGTAACACCGCGGGCTGTTTTGGGTTAGTTAATTAAAAACTATGATAAACTTTGATTTAAAAGTTGTTAGTCTGAGAAAATGATTTTTATTATGAACATGAAACTATATCCAAAAATTATGGTTAAACTCAAAGTGGAAGTATGTTTTCTAAAATGGTCATCTAGACGTCGTTCTTTCGACTGAAATGACTACCTTTACAAAAATGACTTATAACTTATTTTTCCGATTATAAACCTATACTTTTCTGTTTAGATTCATAAAATAGAGTTCAATATGAAACCATAGCAATTTGATTCACTCAAAACGGATTTAAAATGAAGAAGTTATGGGTAAAACAAGATTGGATAATTTTTCTCATTTTAGCTACGTGAAAATTGGTAACAAATCTATTCCAACCATAACTTAATCAACTTGTATTGTATATTATGTAATCTTGAGATATCATAGACACGTATACAATGTTTCGACCTATCATGTCGACACATCTATATATATTTCGGAACAACCATAGACACTCTATATGTGAATGTTGGAGTTAGCTATACAGGGTTGAGGTTGATTCCAAAATATATATAGTTTGAGTTGTGATCAATACTGAGATACGTATACACTGGGTCGTGGATTGATTCAAGATAATATTTATCGATTTATTTCTGTACATCTAACTGTGGACAACTAGTTGTGGGTTACTAACGAGGACAGCTGACTTAATAAACTTAAAACATCAAAATATATTAAAAGTGTTGTAAATATATTTTAAACATACTTTGATATATATGTATATATTGTTATAGGTTCGTGAATCAACCAGTGGCCAAGTCTTACTTCCCGACGAAGTAAAAATCTGTGAAAGTGAGTTATAGTCCCACTTTTAAAATCTAATATTTTTGGGATGAGAATACACGCAGGTTTTATAAATGATTTACAAAATAGACACAAGTACGTGAAACTACATTCTATGGTTGAATTATCGAAATCGAATATGCCCCTTTTTATTAAGTCTGGTAATCTAAGAATTAGGGAACAGACACCCTAATTGATGCGAATCCTAAAGATAGATCTATTGGGCCTAACAAACCCCATCCAAAGTACCGGATGGTTTAGTACTTCGAAATTTATATCATATCCGAAGGGTGTCCCGGAATGATGGGGATATTCTTATATATGCATCTTGTTAATGTCGGTTACCAGGTGTTCACCATATGAATGATTTTTATCTCTATGTATGGGATGTGTATTGAAATATGAAATCTTGTGGTCTATTGTTACGATTTGATATATATAGGTTAAACCTATAACTCACCAACATTTTTGTTGACGTTTAAAGCATGTTTATTCTCAGGTGAATACTAAGAGCTTCCGATGTTGCATACTAAAATAAGGACAAGATTTGGAGTCCATGTTTGTATGATATTGTATAAAAACTGCATTCCAGAAACTGATTTCGATGTAACATATTTGTATTGTAAACCATTATGTAATGGTCGTGTGTAAACAGGATATTTTAGATTATCATTATTTGATAATCTACGTAAAGCTTTTTAAACCTTTATTTATGAAATAAAGGTTATGGTTTGTTTTAAAAATGAATGCAGTCTTTGAAAAACGTCTCATATAGAGGTCAAAACCTCGCAACGAAATCAATTAATATGGAACGTTTTTAATCAATAAGAACGGGATATTTCAAGTAGGGGTTCCATGCATAACCGTATGTGTTA
Organism: Rutidosis leptorrhynchoides; assembly: GCF_046630445.1. NCBI lineage: Eukaryota > Viridiplantae > Streptophyta > Magnoliopsida > Asterales > Asteraceae > Rutidosis > Rutidosis leptorrhynchoides. Next base: position 128,122,456 of record NC_092336.1, read on the forward strand.
TAGAATGCTTCAGCTGGGTTATAAGTAGGATACGGTGGTTGCATCTCTATAGACCAGGGAGGGAATACGGATGTTGGAGTAGGAATATAGTTTCTACCTACATGTTGGCAATGTGCTATGATTTGGTTTTGATGAACTTGTCAATCTTCAAATGCTCGATGTCTAGCATTTTCATACTCTTGTGAAGCTATAAACCTTTGCATTTCTGTCATTTCATTTCCCCCTCCCACATTACCTGGCTGTTGATTTCTCTCAACCTGTGGATGTCTTCCATTATATGCTACTGCGGCGTTATTTCGCCTCTTCAAAACCTTAGCACCATGATATACATTTAAACCAATTGTATCATGGGGTTCTGGTTCTTCGATTAATAATCCCCCCGACTTATATCCACATTGAGATACTCAGCAATTAATGTAATAAATATACCACCTCCTATTATACTGTGCGGTCTCATCCCCCTAACCATAGCTGATAAATAATAACCCACACAATAAGGTATACTTACAGCGCTTTGTGGGTCTCGAATACACATGTGGTAAAACAAATCCTGTTCATTTACCTTTTCCTTATTCTTACCTCGTTGTGTAATTGAATTGGCTAAAAACCTATGGATTACTCTTAATTCAGCTCTATCAATATCAAGATAAAAGTAATTTCCCCCTTTAAATCGGTGATGGCTAGTCATTTGACTCCATACACCATGCGTATCAAAATTTTCATCAATCTTCCTACCATTTAATATCAACCCTCGACAATCGGCAGATGCTAGCTCCTCAGGCGTATATATACGTAAGGCCTGAGCCATGTCTAGTAGAGACATGTGGCGCATCGAACCTCCTAACAAAAATCTAATAAAAGATCGATCGGTTAAACTAGCTACCCGATCATTTATTTCTATACTACACAATAATTCTTCACACCATACTTTATATACAGGTCTACGCATGTTGAATAATCGTACCCAATCGTTAAAAGTAGAATTACCATACCTTTGAGTAAGTAATTCCCTAATTGGCTCGGCCAATTCTACCGCTTCTAACGGTTCCCATTCTATGACCCTAGGTACTTCAACAGCTTTAGAATGAAGAGTATGCAAGCCCCTTTGGTATTTTGGATAATCTATCCAACGTCTGTCTAATCTCAAGTTCGGGTGCAAATTTTCCACGTGCATATCTGAAAATGTCATAACTGGATGAGGTATATCTTGTTTGTAATAGTTATCAACCTCCTGTTGTTCCGCATTATCAGGAGGAGCAATGCGAGCTTGGGATGAAGATTCACCCCTTTCAGTCTGCAAAACACATCAAACACAATTTTTGTGCATCCAAATATGCATTAGTGTCAGCAAAATCATCAATCAAAATAATTACAATGACATGTTCAATTTATATCAAACTTATGCTCATTTTCATATTTTTATCAAATCTACACTTTTTCAAATAAGCATATACGAAAATGTTCGCCAAGTTCATAAGCATTCAACTCATATAACATGTCAAAATAATCATTATTAGCAATTAAACAAGTTTCAAATGGCATTATCTCTCAAAAATCAAGTTCATGAATTTTAGACTTGAAAAAGTCCACTTTAATTCTCAAAAACCATGTTTAGGCTCAAAGTTTGGATCATTTAACTACCTAAACATGTTACACTACTTAATTTAGCAATAATTCATGACAAAAATCGGCCATAACCTGTTTATATCAAAAAGCCCCAAATTTGCTCAAGAACACAAACCCTAGATTACTCAAAATTTGAAGTTTAAGGCTTCTAATCATATTAAATAGCAACAATATAGGTTATACAAGCATAATACATAAGCAATTTAAGCATAATTACACTAAAAAGCATCAAAATCAAATTGGGTATAAAGTTGCTCAAGAACACTAATTTTCGGATTAAAGGGTGTTTTGGTGTAGAAATTTACCGTTTTCCTTGAGTAATTCCTTGATAGCATCCTTCTCAACATGATTTTAGTAAAAAATGTGATGATTTTTGGTGAAAAAATTCGATTTTGGGAGTGTTTTTTGGTTTATTTCGCAGTTTTTGGGGTGTTTGTGTTGGTGTGCAACTGATCTGTTCGGCCTTTTATTTTTTTTCCTGTATTTTTGGTCCTCCGCGAGTCGCGGCGTTTAGCCCTTTTAATCTCCGCAACTCGCGGTGTTTGTAAATTTTTTTTTTTATATAAAAACCTTAACTTATAAAACAATTAATTAATTAATTTTAAAATTTTGTTTCCCTTGTTATTTAGGACGAGGTCGTTTCGGATCGATGTCCTAGTCCGTCCCTCGACAAAATTTTAAAATTTGTCTTTTTGAAGCGCGGTTTTAAAAGTAAAGATTTTTGGGTTTTTTTAATGTTTTTGGCATACTTTAATTCAGTAAGATTAAAAATAATGATAATAAAAGTTCTCGTCCCTCCCTCGGGTAAAGCAATTTCGGTTCAACGACCTAGTCTTCAACTTACGACGAATTTTAAAAATCATAATTTTAACTTAGCGAAATAAAGTAAATTTTTGTTTTTAAATTCACACCAAACTTAAATTAAAAATGCATAAAATTAAAAATTCACACCAAACTTAATTAAAAATTCATATTATAAATTCACACCAAACTTATATTATATTTTTGTTTTTATACATACAAGATTAATTTTTTTTTCAAATATTTACAATTTTAAAAAAAAGTTTACAATATTAATTTAATATTTATATAATAATTTTAAAAACATGGTAAAAATAAAATTAAAAATCTTTTTGGCTTTTATCCCACTTTAAACAATCAAATATTATCAAAAATATACGCCCCTCTTTTCGGTAAAGTAATTTCGGTTCCATGACCTAATTTAACTCATGACGAATTTTTGAAATATTTTGGGTTGATTGATTAAAGATATTTATACCTTAAGAATAAACGTTAAATTTCGCAGTGATGTAATAAATTTTTGAATGATATCAATAATTTCGGTCGCAAGACCTAATTTTATCGAATACCAATTTAATACTTTATAGCGAACAAATTAGCGTTTATTATCAAAAGGTTAAAAATAAAAATAAAAATAAAAACTGTACAGACTTACCTGTAAAATATATTTCTTAGTGATATGCTCTAGCCCACTCATAAGATAGTCGGACTAATTGATTTTCCATGGCTACATAGGCGTAACCTCGAGCATTTAATGTTTTTTCTTCTAAACATATGAACGGTCCGTCTCTGCATAAAGTAACAAATTCGGTATTTGAATAGGTTTGATTATTTGAACATTTACCTTCGTGTGACCATTTTCCGCATTTGTGACATTTTTCAAGGTGTCGTGCTCTTCTTTTCGCTGAGGATTTTGATTTTCCTTTACCAAATTGTACCTTATTATCTTCGCATCTGGATTCTTTTCTTACTCCGTCCAATTTACCTCTGGTTAATGATACTATTTCACTTGGAAGTGTGTCATTATTACGTTTAGTGATCAAAGCGTGTAGCATTAGACCATGGTTTAGTTCACAGGAAGTCTTCATTTCGTAAAAACCTAAAAAAAATAAAATTTCAGAATGGGGGGAGAAGACTGTTGGAAATATGTTCTCGGGTTGGTTACGGTTCAACCGTGATTTGACCGTGGTACATATACTCCGAAGGTATGCCCATGACATTAAATAATATAAAGTCCATTTATCCTATTCGGTCACACACAAAGGCCAATCGTAAATTGTTTGATACACCTTCTAATCGGGAATTAATTTATTAATCAATTGTTATTGGTTTAATAAATAAATATTATTTTAGATTACTTAATTGATAATTAATTTATTAATAAGCATGCTTGCCTACCTCACCTTAAAAAGACAAATAAAAGGTTGGCATGCTTGTGGTTTTAAAAACCCGATATGTGCGTATCTTAAAAGTCCAAAAATTCTCCATTCTATATGAAGAATCTTGACCAACAAAACATAAATAGATATAAGTTTTGTTCGGTGGGCTTTTGAAAAAGAAGAAAATAAGGAACCCACTCTAATTATTTCTCTTTTCATCCTTTTGACCAAAAATAACTTCCTAAAAAACTTGATAAGTCTTTTACGGGTGCTAAAGGGTAGAAAAGATTTTAGTGAATTAGAGAATTAGAAGGTGTATATCAAAGAAAGGTTGGAACTTTGGGTGTCTACCGTTTAGAGGAACTCTTCTTCGGGTTCTCCACAACAATCTTCAAAGACTACAAAGGTTGTAATCTTATCCTTCTCTTGTTCGATTTATATTTTGTTTGCTAAAAGTTTTGTACATGGGTCCTTGGGAGAGTATGATTTTGTAAAATTTTAAAATGCTTCCGCTCACTATATTTTGTATCATACTCCAACAAGTGGTATCCGAGCCATCTTGTACAAGTTTTAGCAAACTTTTCTTGTGATAATCGTTTTGATGAATGTGTTATGCATGATACTTGGAGATGATTATGCATAACGAACATGCAAAACTGTTATTATGATTTGTGTTTTTATGTTTCCTAAATAATATTTGAATCTTGAGTTTTGGCAAAATGTTAAATGGTTAATCTCCTTTTAAAATTTTTTTTCAGCTTGAACAGTCTGTCTTTCATGGACTGTTTCGAGGCTTTAAACTCCGTATTTTCGTATGAGGCCAATTGCATTTGAAAGCTAACTCAAAGAACTTAAATTTGAAAAAAAAAATTCATCGAAAACGGATTAGAAATGAGTAAGATATGGCCATTTAAAGTTGATGTATGAATCTGCCAAAAAAAATTAATTCCGAAAATTAAAAAATGTAACTTGCATGTTGACTATTAAAGATTCAATGTTTAGGAAAATAAAGTACATGAATTCTTTTCATGTTTTACATGAAATGAAAAAAATTAAAATTATTAATTTTAGACTTTATGCTTGGTTAAAGTGAATAAATCTCCAACATGTTTTGATTCACTTAATATGTTTGTTTGGATGGTTTTGGCATGAAAACCATACTTACAAAATATGAAGTGGGTTTACATGCATACATAAGTTATGTAAACAAGGATTGATTATTTTGTGTGCCATTAAGTGTTGTTTAAATCAATCCTTATCGAAACATGTTTCATAAAAATGGATATTTGGCACTCCATTTGTTGTGTATATGATTGTTGTATGAAATCGGTAGTATTTGCCTCAATAAGACCCTTGTGTGGATGTTTGGTTGTATGATTTAATTTATTATTTATTCGGGATGAATGTAATAATTTATTAAATGGCTTGCATGTCGTGTTTATTATTTATTCGGGATGAATGTAATAATTTGTTAAACGACTTGCATGTCGTCTTTCTATTCATATTGTATTTGTAATAGTATAGAAAATAGAATAGTTTTTTTTTTTTTTTTTGTAAGATAATGCAACCAAGATTGGAATCAAAAAGAAGATGTTCACAAGGCGGCCCATCCGAGCATATAATGGAGATGGCGGTTTTAGTGGGAGCCAATTCTCACACAAGGTTATGTCCCTAGTTGACCATGTTTTTCCGAGTGTTGGCTCACCGGAAAAACACATAGGACTTGAGGCATACTACCGATAATTGCGTGTCATGATTATTATTGTGTTCTTATTTGTCTATGCCATGCTAGCTAGAAAATTAGTATAGAAACAAAAGACAATAATCACTTAAAATGGTTTGGTTAAAATTGGTTTAACAAACGCAACACGCAATACATAATTAGCAAATGTTTTAAAATGGTATAAACTACTTTTGCTAAAAGAAGACAAAAACCCGTTTTAAATGTAAACTTTACGCTATCCATGAGTAGTACACACATCCGAACCTTCTACCTATTAGAGTTCGCGATACCCGAGAGTCTTGGGCCGGATTTTAATTGGGTGTTGGGAAGGGTGAGGTGAATTTCGCGATACCCGAGAGTCTTGGGCCGGATTTCACGTGTATCTATCACGGACGGTTTACAATCTGAAATCGTGGTTCGCGGCAAACCCGCCACGAGGAAGGATTTGCGTAGAAGGGATTAAACATGCCAAGTGAAATAATTGATTATCACTAAATCCCGCAGAACCTAAGAATTTCATAATGGATGAAATTGGTAATATAGTTACCTACCTAAGTAGCTTATGATTGGCGATCCGCGGCAAACCCGTCGTTACCATAAGTGAAATATGGATCTTAGCCTTGTTAATTATAATTGTTAAAATTTTGAACACACTTGGGTAATTATTTTAACAAGGATTAAACATATCAAAACTAACTAATACAACTTACTTTAAAAAAATATGACAGATGTCTGCAACAAACACAAATCCTACTCCGTCATCAATCACTAATTTCTGCCTTAAAGGGCTCCTCGAAAAGGACAAGCTTACGGGCTTGAACTACATGGACTGGCTTCGCAACCTAAGAATTGCTCTTAGGATGGAAGGAAAGATCAGGGCAATTGAGGAACCCTTACCGGCAGAACCCGGATCGAGAGCTACTCAAGCGGCTAGGGACGAGTTTGAAAAACGTCGTTCCGAGTCTAATGAGGTAGCATGCTTGATGTTGGCGACCATGTCTCCGGAGCTCCAAAAGGGCATGGAGAGCTTAGGGTCGTATGACATGCTTAACCAACTCAAGGACATGTTCCAACAACAAGCAAAGCAAGAAAGGTTTGACACCGTGAAAGCTCTCGTATCTTGCAAAATGGCAACGGGAAGTAGCGTTAGTGTCCATGTACTACAAATGAAAGGGTACATAGACCGGCTGGAGCGCCTTGGTTTTTCCATAAGTCAGGAGCTTGGAACGGATTTTATCCTGAACTCGCTGACTAGTGCATATGAAGGATTCATTATGAACTATAATATGAACAATATGGAGAAAACAATCATGGAGCTCCATGGCATGTTGAAAACTGCTGAGGCTAACATGGCCAAAGCTAAACCCGCAACTACCGTCCTATCCATTCGTGAAGGTGGGATCAAGAAGAAGAAAAACAAAACAAAGAGCAAGAACAAGGGCAAGGGTAAGGTTGGCACGTCCAACTTCAAACCTAAACCTAAGGGCATTGCTAACTCTTCTACTTCAAAGATCCCGCAAACCAAGTCTCCTGAAGAAGCAATATGCTTTCATTGTGGGGAAAAAGGACACTGGAGGCGCAATTGTACTAAGTACTTGAAGGAACTTAATGAACTACGGGCTAAGGGAATCGCCCTACCTTCAGGTTTGTTCATGATTGAACTAAACAATACTACTATTTCTAATTCCTGGGTATTGGACACAGGATGTGGTACTCACATTTGTACTAATGTGCAGGGACTCACAAGAAGTAGGAAGCTGAAGACCGGAGAGCTTAATCTAATCATGGGGAATAAGAATGTTGCCTCTGTTGACATGATTGGAGAATACAAGCTTTCTTTTGATTCTGGTTTATGTATTGTTTTATCTAATGTTTGCTACAGTGCCGAAATGGCAAGAAACATTATATCTTTTGATGCTTTATTTAATGATGGTTTTAATTTTAGTTTTGATAATGGATCAATACTTGTTCACAAAAATGGGATGTTTTATTTTAAGGCTAGTCCTTGTAAAGGCATCTTAGAAACCACAGCAAAGCTAAATGATAGTTCAATCTATAATGTTGATTCATCCAAAGATGGTTTGGATAAAACGTATCTATGGCATTGTCGTTTAGGCCACATAAACAAGAAACGCATAGCCAAACTCCAGTCAGATGGAATTCTAGAATCATTTGATATAATATCATATGATGAATGCGAATCTTGCTTATCAGGAAAAATGACAAAGGCACCTTTCACAGGAAACTGTGAACGGGCTAAGGATCTGTTAGGATTGGTACACACTGATGTGTGCGGTCCGTTCAGATCGCCTACTAGACACCAGGAACGATACTTCGTTACATTTACTGATGACTTCAGTAGATATGGTTATGTTTATTTAATTAAACAAAAGTCTGAAACTTTGGGAGTGTTCAAGGCATACCAAAACGAAGTAGAAAATCAACTGAACAAAAGAATTAAGATTCTCCGATCTGATAGAGGTGGTGAATATCTTAATGATGAATTTCGTGATCATCTGCGGGGTTGTGGGATAATCTCACAATTAGCTCCTCCTAGAACACCACAGCATAATGGTGTGGCTGAAAGGAGGAATCGAACATTACTTGATATGGTTCGATCCATGATGAGTCGCACAATGCTTCCAATCAGTTTTTGGGGTTACGCCCTACAAACTGCCGCAAGGATCCTTAACCTCATCCCAACCAAGAAAGTTTCCAAAACACCTTATGAGATATGGCATGGCAAAACCGTGTCTCTCTCGTATCTTAGAATCTGGGGATGTGAGGCTTACGTTCGTCGTGAAGCTCAAGATAAACTTGAACCCAGATCTGAAAAGTGTTTATTTGTTGGATACCCGACTGATTCTTTTGGATATTTGTTTTACAACCCTACTGAGAATAAAGTCTTTGTGTCTCGAAGGGGAGTCTTCCTTGAAAAGGATCTCATATCAAAAGGAACCAGTGGGAGCAAAATTGACCTTGAAGAAATTCAAGAATCAACCGACATGGAAACCGATATTGGAACCGATTCTCTACAAGAGGTTGACGAGCCTGCTGTTGAGAAAGAAACTGACCTACAGCCACCACCCATACGTAGATCTGATAGAGTGCGTCAAACACCAAAGAAATATAGTTTACACATATCTGAGGGTGATGACGAAAATATAGATTCTGATGAACCTATTACCTATCAGGAAGCAATGACAGGCCCCGAGTCTGCCAAATGGAAGGAGGCTATGGACAATGAGATTCAATCCATGCATGATAATCAAGTCTGGACCTTGATTGATCATACACCAGGAATTAAAACCATTGGGTGTAAATGGGTCTTCAAGAAGAAGACCGACATGGATGGAAATGTACACACATTCAAAGCCAGACTGGTGGCTAAGGGTTACACGCAACAACATGGTGTAGACTACGATGAAACCTTTTCACCAGTGGCTATGTTGAAATCCATTAGAATACTTCTTGCCATAGCTGCATTTTATGACTACGAAATATGGCAAATGGATGTAAAAACAGCTTTCCTTCATGGTAAGCTAACAGAGGATGTGTTTATGACACAGCCTGAGGGTTTTGTACATCCTAAGTATCCTAAAAGTGTGTGCAAGCTTCAAAAGTCCATTTATGGACTTAAACAAGCTTCTCGTAGCTGGAATCTTTGCTTTAATGAGAAAATTAAAGAATTTGGTTTTATCAGAAGCGAAGATGAGCCATGTGTCTATGTTAGGTCTAGTGGGAGTGTTGTAGTCTTCCTTGTACTATATGTCAATGACATATTACTCATGGGAAACGATATCCCGACATTGAAAGATGTCAAAGCTTGGCTAGAGAAATGTTTCTCCATGAAAGATTTGGAAGATGCATCATATATTTTGGGAATTAAAATCTATCGAGATAGATCAAGGAGATTGATTGGGCTAAGCCAAAGTGCATATGTAGATAAGATACTGAAGAAATTCGGTATGCACAACTCCAAGAAAGGGTGTGTTCCTATGAACCCTGGAATGATATTGAGCAAGTCTCAATGTCCTAATTCTGACTTGGAGTCAGCTACCATGAGTCGGACTCCATATGCTTCAGCTATAGGATCGATCATGTATGCCATGATATGCACTAGGCCTGACGTATCGTATGCTTTAAGCATGACTAGTCGTTATCAGGCCAACCCTGGTGAAGCTCATTGGATAGCAGTCAAGAACATTCTAAAGTATCTTAGGAGAACTAAAGATATGTTCTTGGTCTATGGTGGGAATGACGAGTTGAGCGTCAAAGGATACTCTGACGCTAGTTTTCAATCAGATAGAGATGATTGCTCTTCACAATCAGGATTTGTGTTTATGTTGAATGGTGGAGTCGTCACTTGGAGAAGCTCCAAGCAAAGTACTATTGCTGATTCTACGACAGAAGCCGAGTATATAGCGGTAAATGAAGCTGCTAAAGAGGCCATGTGGATAAAGAAATTCATCGGGGATCTAGGTGTGGTTCCTACAATTCATGATCCTATTGAGATTTTCTGCGACATTGTGAGTGCGGTTGTCTTGGCTCAAGAACCGAGGTCACAAAAGCGCACACGGCACATACTCAGAAAGTACCATTACATCCGTCAACTTGTAGCAGATAATGACATATTATTAAGTAGAGTAGACACGACTAAGAACTTGGCTGATCCTTTCACCAAGCCTTTGCCACAGACTAAGCATGATGCTCATAGCATGTCTATTGGTATTCGTGTCATTGATGATAAAGTTTGATTGTATTTATTATGTAAGTTTGACACTTTAAACATTGGCAATAATATATGTTGCAATTGATCTGATGATTAATATATCGAGATTATATTATACGCACGATGCGATCATTTCATTGTATATTGCCATGTTTCATTTTGCATGTTTTAACTTCCAATGAATATTATTTCATAAACCTCCACAGTCGGTTATTCTCTACGGAAGAGAGAATTGAATTAAGGCTGCTATGAAGTGTAGTAATATAGGCTTATATGAAACTACATTCATGAGGAACTTGATAGTTGATTCAAGGTTCTGGAATGACCACACTTAGACGCTACTTCATGGTTTTAAGTCACAAGTAAGCTCTAAGATGGCAACGTCATTTATCCTAGAGTGGATATGTATGAGGAATCCTGACACAAACTATATTCTACTTTGACCTGTATTTAACGCTGTGCGTAAATGCCAGTCATAAGGGTGCAGATCAGGTATAATATGGGATGTGGTGGATGTCTATACAGCTGAAGCAATTTGTTCCTTCTTCTCTTAGCAAGTTGAAGCGATATCTCTGGGCCCCTCGTTGGTTTGTGCTGAATTAAATGCATGGCCATGCAACGACTGAATTAATGCAATTGCAGTCTATTTGATCACCACAAATCTCAATCGGGAAACATAATCTTGAACGATGATGATTGACACAACCATGTCACACGTTCATAAAGATATCTAGAACAAAAGGATGATTGATATAAATCAAAATATAGGAGTGTAACTAAACTGACTAAGTGTTACACAGGGTGTGTCTTTCAAGACTAACCAATATTATTAATGTCAGTGCAAGTGGGAGTCTGTTGGAAATATGTTCTCGGGTTGGTTACGGTTCAACCGTGATTTAACCGTGGTACATATACTCCGAAGGTATGCCCATGACATTAAATAATATAAAGTCCATTTATCCTATTCGGTCACACACAAAGGCCAATCGTAAATTGTTTGATACACCTTCTAATCGGGAATTAATTTATTAATCAATTGTTATTGGTTTAATAAATAAATATTATTTTAGATTACTTAATTGATAATTAATTTATTAATAAGCATGCTTGCCTACCTCACCTTAAAAAGACAAATAAAAGGTTGGCATGCTTGTGATTTTAAAAACCCGATATGTGCGTATCTTAAAAGTCCAAAAATTCTCCATTCTATATGAAGAATCTTGACCAACAAAACATAAATAGATATAAGTTTTGTTCGGTGGGCTTTTGAAAAAGAAGAAAATAAGGAACCCACTCTAATTATTTCTCTTTTCATCCTTTTGACCAAAAATAACTTCCTAAAAAACTTGATAAGTCTTTTACGGGTGCTAAAGGGTAGAAAAGATTTTAGTGAATTAGAGAATTAGAAGGTGTATATCAAAGAAAGGTTGGAACTTTGGGTGTCTACCGTTTAGAGGAACTCTTCTTCGGGTTCTCCACAACAATCTTCAAAGACTACAAAGGTTGTAATCTTATCCTTCTCTTGTTCGATTTATATTTTGTTTGCTAAAAGTTTTGTACATGGGTCCTTGGGAGAGTATGATTTTGTAAAATTTTAAAATACTTCCGCTCACTATATTTTGTATCATACTCCAACAAAGACTAGTTCTTTAGGGTCTGCTAGGGAAAGACCATTCAGGTTCCATTTTCGAGAACTACACGAAAACATAAAATCTAACTCTAAAAGAAATACATATTATCCTTTAAAGACTTGATTCTCCCCATACTTAGTTAGCTGTGGTGTTGAAATTGTGATTAACTTCATTGTCAACTTCCATCGGACCATGTATGTAATGTTTAACTCTGTGACCATTAACCTTAAATTCAATCCCATTTGAATTTATTAATTCTATCGTTCTGTATGGGAAAACTCTTTTGACTATGAATGGTCCAGACCATCTTGATTTCAATTTTCCAGGAAATAGCTTGAATCGTGAATTGAAAAGAAGAACTCTGTCTCCTTCTTTAAATTCTTTTGAACTTCTGATTCTTTTATCATGTCATTTCTTTGTTCTTTCTTTATAGATTAACGAATTTTCGTATGCTTCATGTCTTAATTCTTCTAATTCATTTAGTTGACTTAACCGTAGACGTCCGGCTTCATGTAAATCAAGATTGCATGTCTTCAAAGCCCAAAATGCTTTGTGTTCAATTTCTACTGGAAGATGACATGCTTTTCCGTAAACGAGTTTAAAAGGTGTGGTCCCAATTGGAGTTTTGTAGGCTGTTCTAAAAGCCCAGAGTGCATCCTCCAACTTAATGGACCATTCCTTCGGATTTGATCCTACGGTTTTTTCTAGAACACGTTTTAAAGCTCGGTTGGTATTTTCAACTTGTCCACTTGTTTGTGGATGATATGCAGTGGAGATTTTATGAGTTACTCCATATCTTTTAAGAACTTTCTCAAGTTGATTATTACAGAAATGAGTACCCCGATCACTTATTAAAGCTTTCGGTGTTCCAAACCTTGCAAAAAGACGTTTTAAAAAATTGACTACAACTCGTGCATCGTTAGTTGGGAGAGCTTGTGCTTCCGCCCATTTAGATACATAATCAATGGCTACGAGAATATAGAGATTATTATGAGATTTTGGAAATGGACCCATAAAGTCAATACCTCAAATGTCAAATACTTCACATACTTGAATGACATTTTGTGGCATTTCATCACGTTGACTTATTTTTCTGGCCCTTTGACAAGCATCACAGGATTTGCAAAGAAGGTGTGCGTCTTTGTAAAATGTAGGCCAATAGAATCCAGCATCATAAACTTTTCTTCCTATTAGTTGAGGCCCATAATGCCTTCCTGTTGGTCATGTGTGACAATGGTTTAAGATTTTACTAGCTTCATCTCCGAATACACATCGGCGTATTATTCCATCTGGACAACTTTTAAACAAATGTGGATCTTCCCAGAAATAGTGTTTTATATCACTAAAGAATTTCTTTCGTTTTTGGTACGATAATCCTTTTTCAAGGAATCCACATACTAAGTAGTTTGCATAGTCTGCAAACCATGGTATTTCATTATAATCTATCTTCAATAGATATTCATCAGGAAAGTTTTCTTGTATGGCCGATTCATTTAGAACTTCTAATTCGGGATTTTCAAGACGAGAAAGATGATCAGCGGCGAGATTTTCTGCTCCTCTTTTATCTCGGATTTCAATATCAAACTCTTGTAAGAGTAAGATCTAACAGATTAATCTTGGTTTAGCATCTTGTTTCGAAAATAAGTATCTAAGAGCAGAATGGTCGGTATAGACTGCCGTTTTTGCTAGAACGAGATATGATCGAAATTTGTCAAAAGCAAAGACAATAGCAAGGAGTTCTTTTTCAGTAGTTGTATAGTTCGTTTGTGCTCCTTGTAACGTCTTACTAGCATAATATATAGGTTGAAATCGTTTTTCAATCCTTTGACCTAAAACGGCTCCCATTGCAAAATCACTTGCATCGCACATTAGTTCAAACGGTAGATTCCAATTTGGTGTTATCATGATCGGCGCATTAGTGAGTTTCTCTTTAAGAATATTAAAAGATTTGATACATTCATCTGAAAAGATGAATGGAGCATCCTTTTCTATGAGTTTATTCATAGGAGTGGCAATTTTAGAAAAATCTTTTATGAAACGTCGGTAAAAACCGGCATGCCCTAGAAAACTCCTAACTCCTCTAACATTGGTGGGATGTGGAAGTTTAGCAATTACATCTACTTTAGCTCTATCCATTTCAATTCCTTCCTTTGAAATTTTATGTCCAAGAACGATGCCTTCTTTAACCATGAAATGGCATTTCTCCCAATTAAGAACTAAATTTGATTGTTCACATCTAATAAGCATTCATTCAAGATTAACTAAACATGATTCAAAAGTATCACCGAAGACTGAAAAGTCATCCATGAAAACTTCCATGCATTCTTCTATCATGTCGTGAAAAATTGCCATCATGCACCTTTGAAAGATTGCAGGGGCGTTGCAAAGTCCAAATGGCATGCGTTTGTAAGCAAAAGTACCATAAGGACCCGTAAATGTGGTTTTCTCTTAATCCTCGGGTGCTATTGGAATTTGAAAATATCCGAAAAAACCATCAAGAAAATAATAGTAACTATTTCCGGCTAATCTTTCCAACATTTGATCAATAAAAGGTAAGGGAAAGTGATCTTTTCTGGTGGCGTCATTTAATTTTCTATAATCAATACAAACACGCCATCCTGTTACAGTCCTAGTAGGAATAAGCTCATTTTTCTCATTTGTAATGACAGTCATGCCACCCTTTTTAAGCACGCACTGAACTGGGCTTACCCATGGACTATCAGAAATTGGATAAATTAAACCTGCATCTAGCAGTTTAATAATTTCTTTCTTAACAACATCTTGCATACTAGGATTTAGTCTTCATTGGCATTGCACATACATTTTATGACCTTCTTTCATAAGGATTTTATGTGTGCAATACGAAGGACTTATTCCTTTAATATCATGAATCTTCCATGCAATGGCTGGTTTATGAGCTTTTAGCACAGAAATGAGTTGAGATTTTTCATTTTCAGTAAGAGAAGACGATATTATTACAGGTAATTCAGATTCACCATGTAAATAAGCGTATTCCAAATGGTTTGGAAGTGGCTTTAACTCTAATGTCGGAGGTTCTTCTATCGATGATTTATATCGATATCTGTCTTTTTCTTTTAGCATTTGAATTTCTTCTGTTGTTGGTTCATATCCATTAGCCATAAGTGTAGCTAACATTTCAGTTTCATCAATTGGTTCAGTACCTTCTCCTAAAGAACATTCTCCTGTTCCTTGTAATTCTGGAAATTCTTCTAACAATTCTGTATGTGAATCTATAGTTTGAATATAATAGCATGTATCATCTGCAGATTGCGGTTGTTGCATTGCTCTATCAACTGAAAAGGTAACACTCTCATCCTTTATACTTAGGGTCAGTTTCTTACCAAACACGTCTATCATTGCTTTAGCCGTGTTTAAGAATGGTCTTCCTAATATGAGAGGAACTTGAGAATCTTCTTCCATGTCCAGAACAACAAAATCTACTGGAAATACTAAAGTACCAACTTTAACTAGCATGTTCTCCATTATCCCTCTAGGATATTTTATTGATCTATCGGCTAGTTGTATACTTATTCTTATGGGTTTCAATTCTCCAAGGTCTAGTTTAGCGTAAAGTGAATACGACATTAGATTTATACTAGCACCTAAGTCTGCCAATGCTTCTATTGAACTAAGACTACCCAGAAAACATGGAATTGTGAAACTTCCTGGATCTGATAATTTTTCTGGTATCTTATTCAACAGCACTGCAGAACAATTAGCATTCATAGTAACAGCCGAGAGTTCTTCCATTTTCTTTCTATTCGTGATCAGATCTTTCAGAAATTTAGCATATCTAGGCATTCCTGAAATCGCATCAATGAAAAGAAGATTGACATTTATTTGTTTAAACATATCCAAGAATTTAGATTGCTCGAATTTAAGTCTCTCTTTTCTCATTTTACACGGGTAAGGAAGTGGTGGTTGGTATGGTTTAACATAAGGTTTAGCCTTAACTGTGTTATCTTCATTAACCTTTTCAACTACCAGTTCTGTTTCCTTATCTTGCTCAGATTGTGGTTCTTGTGGAGTAGGAATAGCGTCATCAGAAATTAAAGGCATTTCAGGTGGTTTTAGTGTAATACCACTTCTTGTGGTAATGGCTTTAGCTGTTTCATTCCGGGAGTTAGCATTTGTATCGCTAGGTAGACTTCCCGGTTTTCTTTCACCTATCAACCTTGCTAGGTTGCTTACTTCTTGTTCCAGATTTTGAATAGAAGCTTGTTGATTTCTAAATGCTTGAGCATTTTGTTCATTGGTTTATTTATGAGATGTGAAAAACTGCGTTTGAGATTCAACTAGCTTCGACATCATGTCTTCTAAATTTGGATTTTTATCATTGGTTTGTGGTGGTTTGTTTTGAAAAATAGGTCTTTGCTGATTGTAGGTATTGTTAGATACTTGTTGATTGCTAGGACCTTGTTGGTTGTTGTATGGAACATTTCGGTTATAATTCTGGTTTTGATTGTAGATTGGTCTTGACGATTGATAATTATTCTGATAATTATTTCCAAGCCTTTGGTTCATGTATGAAACATTCTCTCTTTGTTCCATTGTTTGTTCAATACTGAGACAATCTTTTGTCAA
Organism: Rutidosis leptorrhynchoides; assembly: GCF_046630445.1. Taxonomy (NCBI): domain Eukaryota; kingdom Viridiplantae; phylum Streptophyta; class Magnoliopsida; order Asterales; family Asteraceae; genus Rutidosis; species Rutidosis leptorrhynchoides. The sequence continues at coordinate 128,138,953 of NC_092336.1, forward strand.
ATGTGGTCCTCAACACTGCTCACAACTAATTCGTATTGAGTGAATATCTTTAGTCATCTTTTCCATTCGTCTCTCGACAGCATCTATCTTTACAGAAATGGAATCAAATTCATGGCTAGAATCGGCTCTAGCTGCTTTAGATGATCTAACAATATCTTTTTCTTGGTGCCACTTATGTGAGTGGAAAGCAGTGTTATCAATAATTTTGTAAGCGTCAGTTGCGGTTTTCTTCATAATGGAACCACCAGCTGCTATATCGATGTCTTTTTGTGTAGTGATGTCGCATCCTTGGTAGAATATTTGTACTATTTGATAAGTGTCTAAACCATGTTGCGGACATCCTCTCAATAACTTTCCAAATCTTGTCCACGCTTCATATAGAGTTTCATTTGGCTTTTGCGTGAACGTAACAATTTCTCCTTGAAGTCTCACGGCTTTAGATGCCGGAAAGAATTGTTTAAGAAATTTTTCAACTAAAACATCCCATGTATCAATCGCCCTTTCAGGTAACGATTCTAACCAATCTTTGGCTTCTCCCTTTAAAGTCCAGGGAAATAACATGAGATATATCTGTTCATCCTCCACTTCTCTTATTTTAAATAGTGTACAGATCCTATTAAAAGTTCGAAGATGTTCATTTGGATCTTCCTTCGGCGCACCACTAAATTGGCATTGATTAGTTACCATGTGTAGGATTTGTCCTTTAATTTCATAATCTGGCGCATAATGTCTGGTTGAGTAATTGCGTGACCTTGGCCAGTGCGTTTAGCTCGCATTCGATCTTCCATACTTAGAGGTTCTAGATTTTTCATGATTTAATTTGTTGAATCTGAATCACTAGAGGATTCTGATTTAATGGTTGGTTCTTCGACAATCTCTGTTTGAATGATTGGTGGTTCCGGAGGAAAGATTAATGGTTCAGGATCTATGAATTGTCCCTGAATATTCTCCGATTTTTCAATTGTGAGGTCGGGTTCAAAAAATGGATTATCGGAAATTTGAATTGGAGTACTTGGTCGACTGGACGGCGATTCTAAAGAAAAATCAACGGCGACAATATTTGCTAGATGTCTTGATCGATTTACAGGTGGTGAACGTACAAAAGGTGGTGAACGTTTTGCTCGGTGCATTCACTGAATATCCTATTAGTTATAAAAATAAGAAAAATTATATAAGTTATCAAATTAATAGACTTTTCTGATTTTGCCCACGTTTCGAATAGCCAAAAGATGCAGCAGAGGGGCAGGATTCATTTGGTCTCAATATAATTGAGTACTGTTTGGCTCCAATAACCCGGTCCACGTACAAATCCAACTATTACTACGAACCAGAAAATTTTGATGTCTATCAATTTAACCACTTAAAATAATTTTTTCGTAAGTTAAAGAAATTTAGAGAAGAAGTAGAAAAAAAAATCTAAGTCCTAAAACTAGAATGTCGAGAAATAAGAAAGAAAAAGAGCGCATCGAAAAACGTCGAAAAAAAATAAAAAAGCGAAAAATAAAAGGCGTCGAAAAATAAAAATAAGAAAGTAGCGCGTCTAAACTTAAAAAGGCACTAAAAACTAAAAATTAAAAGTTGCGTCTAAAAATATTAAAGCTTAATAGAAAAACTATATCCCAAATGGCAATATCTTAAAAAGGTACTAAAAACTTAGAACAGCGTCGCAAAATTCTAAAGCACCTAAATCTTAGTCTAAAGAAAAAGCACTTAAGGGATTTTACGGCAAAGCCTAAAAATCTAGAAGTAAAAATAACTATGGCAAAAACTATGACTTAAAACTAAATATGGGCGAAAAATACAAAAATTACGCTAAAACGAATAAAAAGATACAAAATATAAAAAATATACTAAAAGTTGTAAAAAGTACAATTTTTATAAAAATATTATTTTTATATAAAACTATTAATTTTATATATTTAATAAAACTTAATATAACTTAAAAATACAAATTAAATAAAAACTAAAACTAATTAATTTAAAATTAAAACCTAATTAATATTAATATTAATATAATTAAACCCTAATTTCGCATTAAATGAGTACCAGGTTTGACCTGTCAGAGGACCTCCGCGAGTGCGGTATGGTCCAGTTCAAATTCTCCGCGAGTCGCGGAGGGTTCAATTTCAGCTCAGAAGGGTTCGATTTCTATAGGTTCAATTTCGGTATGGCTACCTGCTGCATCTTTTGGCTATTCGAAACGTGGGCAAAATCAGAAAAGTCTATTAATTTGATAACTTAAATAATTTTTATCTTTTATAACTAATAGGATATTCAGTGAATGCACCGAGCAAAACGTTCACCACCTTTTGTACGTTCACCACCTGTAACTCGATCAAGACATCTAGCCAATATTGTCGCCGTTGATTTTTCTTTAGAAACGTCATCCAGTCGACCAAGTACTCCAATTCAAATTTCCGATAATCCATTTTTTGAACCCAACCTCACAATTGAGAATCCGGAAGATATTCAGGGACAATTCAGAGATCCTGAACCATTAATCTTTCCTTCGGAACCACCAATCATTCAAACAGAGATTGTCGAAGAACCAACCATTAAATCAGAATCCTCTAGTGATTCAGATTCAACAAATTCAATCATGGAAAATCTAGAACCTCTAAGTATGGAAGATCGAATGCGAGCTAAACGCACTGGCCAAGGTCACGCAATTACTCAACCAGACATTATGCGCCAGATTATGAAATTAAAGGACAAATCCTACACATGGTAACTAATCAATGCCAATTTAGTGGTGCGCCGAAGGAAGATCCAAATGAACATCTTCGAACTTTTAATAGGATCTGTACACTATTTAAAATAAGAGAAGTGGAGGATGAACAGATATATCTCATGTTATTTCCCTGGACTTTAAAGGGAGAAGCCAAAGATTGGTTAGAATCGTTACCTGAAGGGGCGATTGATACATGGGATGTTTTAGTTGAAAAATTTCTTAAACAATTCTTTTCGGCATCTAAAGCCGTGAGACTTCAAGGAGAAATTGTTACGTTCACGCAAAAGCCAAATGAAACTCTATATGAAGCGTGGACAAGATTTGGAAAGTTATTGAGAGGATGTCCGCAACATGGTTTAGACACTTATCAAATAGTACAAATATTCTACCAAGGATGCGACATCACTACACGAAAAGACATCGATATAGCAGCTGGTGGTTCCATTATGAAGAAAACCGCAACTGACGCTTATAAAATTATTGATAACACTGCTTCCCACTCACATGAGTGGCACCAAGAAAAAGATATTGTTAGATCATCTAAAGCAGCTAGAGCCGATTCTAGCCATGACTTTGATTCCATTTCTGTAAAGATAGATGCTGTCGAGAGACGAATGGAAAAGATGACTAAAGATATTCACTCAATACGAATTAGTTGTGAGCAGTGTTGAGGACCACATTTGACAAAAGATTGTCTCAGTATTGAACAAACAATGGAACAAAGAGAGAATGTTTCATACATGAACCAAAGGCTTAGAAATAATTATCAGAATAATTATCAACTGCCAAGACCAATCTACAATCAAAACCAGAATTATAACCGAAATGTTCTATACAACAACCAACAAGGTCCTAGCAATCAACAAGTATCTAACAATACCTACAATCAGCAAAGACCTATTTTTCAAAACAAACCACCACAAACTGATGATAAAAATCCAAATTTAGAAGACATGATGTCGAAGCTAGTTGAATCTCAAACGCAGTTTTTCACATCTTAGAAATAAACCAATGAACAAAATGCTCAAGCATTTAGAAATCAACAAGCTTCTATTCAAAATCTGGAACAAGAAGTAAGCAACCTAGCAAGGTTGATAGGTGAAAGAAAACCGGGAAGTCTACCTAGCGATACAAATGCTAACCCCGGAATGAAACAGCTAAAGCCATTACCACAAGAAGTGGTATTACACTAAAACCACCTGAAATGACTGTAATTTCTGATGACGCTATTCCTACACCACAAGAACCACAATCTGAGCAAGATAAGGAAACAGAACCGGTAGTTGAAAAGGTTAATGAAGATAACACAGTTAAGGCTAAACCTTATGTTAAACCAGACCAACCACCACTTCCTTACCCGAGTAAAATGAGAAAAGAAAGACTTGAAGCCGAGCAATCCAAATTCTTGGATATGTTTAAACAAATAAATGTCAATCTTCCTTTCATTGATGTGATTTCAGGAATACCAAGGTATGCTAAATTCTTGAAAGATCTAATCACAAATAGAAAGAAAATGAAAGAACTCTCGGCTGTTACAATGAATGCTAATTGTTCTGCAGTGTTGTTGAATAAGATACCAGAAAAATTATCAGATCCAGGAAGTTTCACAATTTCATGTTTTCTGGGTAGTCTTAGTTCAATAGAAGCATTGGCAGACTTAGGTGCTAGTATAAATTTAATACCGTATTCACTATACGCTAAACTAGACCTTGGAGAATTGAAACCAACAAGAATAAACATACAACTAGCCGATCGATCAGTAAAATATCCTAGAGGGATAATGGAGAACATGCTAGTTAAAGTTGGTACTTTAGTATTTCCAGTAGATTTTGTTATTCTGGACATGGAAGAAGATTCTCGAGTCCCTCTCATATTAGGAAGACTATTCTTAAACACGGCTAAAGCAATAATAGACGTGTTCGGTAAGAAACTGACCCTAAGTATAGAGGACGAGAGTGTTACCTTTTCTGTTGACAGAGCCATGCAACAACCGCAATCTGCAGATGATACATGTTATTATATTCAAACTATAGATTCACATGCAGAATTGTTAGAAGAATTTCCAGAATTACAAGGAACAGGAGAATGTTCTTTAGGAGAAGGAATTGAACCAATTGATGAAGCTGAAATGTTAGCCACACTCATGGTTAATGGATATGAACCAACAACAGAAGAAATTCAAATGCTAAAAGAGGAAGACAGATATCGATATAAATCATCGATAGAAGAACCACCGACATTAGAGTTAAAGCCACTTCCAAACCATTTGGAATATGCTTATTTACATGGTGAATCTGAATTACTTGTAATAATATCGTCTTCTCTTACTGAAAATGAAAAATCTCAACTCATTAATGTGCTAAAAGCTCATAAACCAGCTATTGCATTGAAAATTCATGATATTAAAGGAATAAGTCCTTCGTATTGCACACAAAAAATCCTTATGGAAGAAGGTCATAAAACGTATGTGCAACGCCAAAGAAGACTAAATCCTAATATGCAAGATGTTGTTAAGAAAAAATTTATTAAACTGCTAGATGCAGGTTTAATTTATCCAATCTCTGATAGTCCATGGGTAAACCCAGTTCAATGCGTACCTAAGAAAGGTGGCATGACTGTCATCACAAATGAGAAAAATGAGCTTATTCCTACTAAGACTGTAATAGGATGACGTGTCTGTATTGATTATAGAAAATTAAATGACGCCACCAGAAAAGATCACTTTCCCTTACCTTTTATTGATCAAATGTTGGAAAGATTAGCCGGAAATAGTTACTATTGTTTTCTTGATGGTTTCTCCGGATACTTTCAAATTCCAATAGCAACCGAGGACCAAGAGAAAACCACATTCATGTGCCCTTATGGTACTTTTGCTTACAAACGCATGCCATTTGGACTTTGTAATGCCGCTGCAACCTTTCAAAGGTGCATGATGGCTATTTTTCACGACATGATAGAAGAATGCATGAAAGTTTTCATGGATGACTTTTCAGTCTTCGGTGATACTTTTGAATCATGTCTAGTTAATCTTGAACGAATGCTTATTAGATGCGAACAATCAAATCTAGTTCTTAATTGGGAGAAATGCCATTTCATGGTTAAAGAAGGCATCGTTCTTGGTCATAAAATTTCAAAGGAAGGAATTGAAGTGGATAGAGCTAAAGTAGATGTAATTGCTAAACTTCCACATCCCACCAATGTTAGAGGAGTTAGGAGTTTTCTAGGGCAAGCCGATTTTTACCGACGTTTCATAAAAGATTTTTCTAAAATTGCCACTCCTATGAATAAACTCCTAGAAAAGGATGCTATATTCATCTTTTCAGATGAATGCATCAAATATTTTAATATTCTTAAAGAAAAACTCACTAATGCGCCGATCATGATAACTCCAAATTAGAATCTACCGTTTGAACTTATGTGCGATGCAAGTGATTTTGCAATGGGAGCCGTTTTAGGACAAAGGATTGAAAAACGATTTCAACCTATTTATTACGCTAGTAAGACATTACAAGGAGCACAAACGAATTACACAACTACTGAAAAAGAACTCCTTGCTATTGTCTTTGCTTTTGAAAAATTTCGTTCATATCTCGTTCTAGCTAAAACGGTGGTTTATACCGACCATTCTGCTCTTAGATACCTATTTTCAAAACAAGATGCTAAACCACGATTAATCCATTGGATCTTACTCTTACAATAGTTCGATATTGAAATTCGAGATAAAAAGGGAGCAGAAAATCTCGCCGCTGATCATCTTTCTCGTCTTGAAAATCCTGAATTAGAAGTTCTGAATGAATCGGCCATACAAGATAACTTCCCTGATGAATATCTATTGAAGATAGATTATAGTGAAATTCCATGGTTTGCAGACTATGCAAACTACTTAATATGTGGATTTCTTGAAAAAGGGTTGTCGTACCAAAAATGAAAGAAATTCTTTAGTGATATAAAACACTATTTCTGGGAAGATCCACATTTGTTTAAAAGTTGTCCCGATGGAATAATACGCCGATGTGTATTCGGAGATGAAGCCAGTCAAATCTTAAACCATTGTCACACAGGACCAACAGGAGGGCATTATGGGTCTCAACTTACAACAAGAAAAGTTTACGATGCTGGATTCTATTGGCCTACAATTTTCAAAGACGCACACCTTCTTTGCAAATCCTGTGATGCTTGTCAAAGGGCCGGAAAAATAAGTCAATGTGATGAAATGCCACAAAATGTCATTCAAGTATGTGAAGTATTTGACATTTGGGGTATTGACTTTATGGGTCCATTTCCAAAATCTCATAATAATCTCTACATTCTCGTTGCCATTGATTATGTATCTAAATGGGCGGAAGCACAAGCTCTTCCAACTAACGATGCACGAGTTGTAGTCAACTTTTTAAAACGTCTTTTTGCAAGGTTTGGAACACTAAAAGCTTTAATAAGTGATTGGGGTACTCATTTTTGTAACAATCAACTTGAGAAAGTTCTCAAAAGATATGGAGTAACTCATAAAATCTCTACTGCTTATCATCCACAGACAAGTGGACAAGTTGAAAATACCAACCGAGCTTTAAAACATATTCTAGAGAAAACCGTAGGATCAAATCCGAAGGAATGGTCCATGAAATTGGAGGATGCACTATGGGCTTTTAGAACAGCCTATAAAACTCCAATTGGAACCACACCTTTTAGACTCGTTTACGGAAAAGCATGTCATCTTCCAGTAGAAATTGAACACAAAGCATTTTGGGCTTTGAAGACATGTAATCTTGATTTACATGAAGCCGGACGTCTACGGTTAAGTCAACTAAATGAATTAGAAGAATTAAGACATGAAGCATACGAAAATTCGTTAATCTATAAAGAAAGAACGAAGAAATGGCATGATAAAAGAATCAGAAGTTCAAAAGAATTTAAAGAAGGAGACAGAGTTCTTCTTTTCAATTCACGATTCAAGCTATTTCCTGGAAAATTGAAATCAAGATGGTCTGAACCATTCATAGTTAAAAGAGTTTTCCCATACGGAACAGTAGAGTTAATAAATTCAAATGGAATTGAATTTAAGGTTAATGGTCACAGAGTTAAACATTACATAGATAATCCAATGGAAGTTGAAGATGAAGTTAATCACAATTTCGACACCACAGCTAACTAAGTGTGGAAAAATTCGAATCTTTTTAGGGTAATATGTATTTCTGTTAGAGTTAGATATTCTGTTTTCGTGTAGTTCTCGAAAATGGAATCCGAATGGTCTTTCCCTAGCAGACCCTAAAGAACTAGTCTTCTTCCCCCATTCTGAATTTTTTTTTTTTTTAGGTTTTACGAGATGAAGAATTCCTTTGATCTGAACCATGGTCTAATGCTACACGCTATGATTACTAAACGTAATAATGACACCCTTCCGAGTGAATTGGTATCATTCATAAGAAGCAAAATGGATGGAGTAAGAAAAGAACTCAGAAAAGATCATCATAAGATACATTTTGGTAAAGTAAAATCAAAATTCGCAACAAAAAGAAGAGCACGATACCTTGAAAGATGTTATAAATGCGAAAAATGGTCACACGAAGGTAAATGTTCAAATAATCAAACATATTCAAATACCGAATTTGTTACTCTATGCAGAGAAGGACCGTTCATATGTTTAGAAGAAAATATATTGAAGAATCGAGGTTATGCTTACGTAGCTATGGAAAATCAAATCACACGACTCTCCTATGAGTCGGCTAAAGCAGGTCTCTGAGAATTCTTTCTCACAGGTAAGTATGTACAGTTTTTATTTTTATTTTTATTTTTATTGTTTTTAACCTTTTGATAATAAACGCTAAATCGTTCGCTATAAAGTATTAAATTGGTATTCAATAAAATTAGGTATGCGTAACCGAAATTATTGATATCATACAAAAATTTATTACATCACTGCGAAATTTACCGTTTATTCTTAAGGTATAAATATATTTAATCAATCAAACCAAAATATTTCAGAAATTTGTCAGGAGTAAAACTAGGTTATGGAACCGAAATTACTTTACCAAAAAGAGGGGCGTATATTTTTGATAATATTTGATTGATTAAAGTGGGATAAAAGACCAAAAAGATTTTTAATTTTTAATTTTTACCTTGTTTTTAAAATTAATATTTAAATATCAAATTATTAATGTAAATTTTTAAAATCAATATATTTAGGTTTTTAAGTATTTTAAAAAATTAATATTTTTAATATAAGTTTGTATGTATAAAAATGATATTTATTTGAATTTTTAATTTTATGCATTTTAAATTTAAGTTTGGTGTGAATTTAAAAAAATAACTTTATTTCACTAAGTTAAAAATTTGATTTTTAAAATTCGTCGTGAGTTGAAAACTAGGTCGTTGAACCGAAATTGCTCTACCCAAGGAAGGGACGAGAACTTTTATTATCATTATTTTTAATCTTATTGAATTAAAGTATACCAAAAATATTAAAAAAATCCAAAAATCTTTGCTTTTAAAACGACGCTTGAAAAGTAACAAATTTTAAACTTTTATCGAGGGACGGACTAGGACAACGATCCGAAACGCCCTCACTCCTAAAAAGAAACAAATTTATTAAAAATTTATTAATCTATATTTTAAAAGTATAAGGTTTTTATAAAAATAAAAAAAAAAATCCAGACCTCCATGCGATGGATTGGCCTTTAAATCGATGCGGTTGCATAGAGACCAAAATCTGATCAGAAATAAATATCCAGCGAGTGTTCTGTCTTCACCACAAACAAACACACATACACGAACCTACTCCCAAATACACTCCTCAAATCACCATTTTTTTCACCAAATTCAACCAAATTTCATCCTACAATCCGCTCTAATCATGCCTAGGTTCGGATTTTTCAACAAGAAGGTAAAAATTACACCCCTAAACTCTTAAATTTCCTAGTTTTTGTGATAATTACCAATATTTTACCTAATTTGATTTTGTTAATTTCTAGTGTAATTAGAGTTAAATTGTTAGTATATTATGTATGTATAACCTAGATTGATGCTATTTAACATGATTTGAAGCCAAAAACTTCAAAATTTTTAGAAATATAGGGTTTGTGTTCTTGAGCAATTTGGGGCTTTTTGATATAAACAAGTTATGGCCGATTTTTGTTATGAATTATTGCTAAATTAAGTAGTGTAACATGTTTAGGTAGCTAAATGATCCAAACTTTGATCCTAAACATAATTTTTGAGAATTAAAGTGAACTTTTTAGGACTAAATGATCCAAACTTTGATCCTAAACATGATTTTTGAGAATTAAAGTGGACTTTTCAAGTCTAAAATTCATGAACTTGATTAAATTGATGTAAATGTCATTTGAAACTTGTTTAATTGCTAGTAATGGTTGTTTTAACATGTTATTTGAGTTGAATGCTTATGAACTTTGTAAACATTTTCATATATGCTTATTTGAAAAAGTGTAGAATTGTGAAAATTGTGAAATTGTGAAAATGTTTAATTTTGATTGAACATGTTATTGTAATTGTTTCAAGTTGTTATTTTGCTAACACTAATGCATATTTGGATGCACAAATTTTGTGTTTAATGTGTTTTGCAGAAAAATACTGATACTGATGGTGCATCATCATCATCTAGGCAACCTGCTCCAGAACCTGAACCAGAAATGCAATATGAACCGGAGCAACAACAGGAACAACCTGATCAACACGTACCATATTATGATCCACAGCAAGAATATGTTAATGCCTACGTAATATTTCTGATTCATCCGATAGTAGCACACCCAACGATTCATGAAGAAAAGTTGCATCCCAATTTGAGATATGATCGAAGTTGGAGAGATTACCCAACGTACCAAAGTAACAAGTTTAAACTGGTAACGAAAAATGTAGAAGTGCCGAGGGTAATCGATTGGGAGCCTTTGGAAAGGGTCCACCTAGTTAACTCAGTTAGACTGCATCTGATCCAAAGGTATGGCAGCTCTTCTTTTCCTGATTGGGAGCGTTTATTTACCATTCGTAGGCCTGTATATAAGGAATAGTGTGTTGAGCTTATGAGTACTATATCGTTAAATGCGGATGTAGTTAGGTTAGATGATAGAAGTTTTCTTAGATTTATACTTGGCTGTAGGATGTACAGGATGTCCATGCTGGACATGGCCAGGGCTTTACAGATTTACACTCCTGGTGAATTACTACTACCCGATTGTACACATTTGATTTATCATGGGGAGCGGGTAAATAGGAATTTTGACGCAAACGCCATCTGGAGGCGTATGTCAGATTATAATGTTTTTTCACTAGGAGGAAGACACTCCTACTTAGATATTAACAAAGATAAGCTACGTATTATACATAGATTTTTAGCTAATTCGATTACACAAAGAGGTAAAAACAAGGAAAAGATGACCTTATACGACTTATTTTACCTTAAGTGTATTCGAAACACTAGAAGCTTTGTTAATGTAGTGACCCGAACTTTTCCATGTTTATATATATTAATTGAGATTGATATTTACATGATTAAATGTTTCCAACATGTTAAGCAATTAAACTTGTTAAGACTTGATTAATTGAAATAGGTTTCATATAGACAATTGACCACCCAAGTTGACCGGTGATTCACGAACGTTAAAACTTGTAAAAAAAACTATATGATGACATATATATGGTTATATATATAGTTAACATGATATTATGATAAGTAAACATATCATTAATTATATTAACAATGAACTACATATGTAAAAACAAGACTACTAACTTAATGATTTTGAAACGAGACATATATGTAACGTTTATCGTTGTAACGACATTTAATCTATATATATCATATTAAGAGATATTCGTACATCATAATATCATGATAATATAATAATTTAAAATCTCTTTTGATATTATAAACATTGGGTTAACAACATTTAACAAGATCGTTAACCTAAAGGTTTCAAAACAACACTTACATGTAACGACTAACGATGACTTAACGACTCAGTTAAAATGTATATACATGTAGTGTTTTAATATGTATTTATACACTTTTGAAAGACTTCAATACACTTATCAAAATACTTCTACTTAACAAAAATGCTTACAATTACATTCTCGTTCAGTTTCATCAACAATTCTACTCGTATGCACCCGTATTCGTACTCGTACAATACACAGCTTTTAGATGTATGTACTATTGGTATATACACTCCAATGATCAGCTCTTAGCAGCCCATGTGAGTCACCTAACACATGTGGGAACCATCATTTGGCAACTAGCATGAAATATCTCATAAGATTACAAAAATATGAGTAATCATTCATGACTTATTTACATGAAAACAAAATTACATATCCTTTATATCTAATCCATACACCAACGACCAAAAACACCTACAAACACTTTCATTCTTCAATTTTCTTCATCTAATTGAACTCTCTCAAGTTCTATCTTCAAGTTCTAAGTGTTCTTCATAAATTCCAAAAGTTCTAGTTTCATAAAATCAAGAATACTTTCAAGTTTGCTAGCTCACTTCCAATCTTGTAAGGTGATCATCCAACCTCAAGAAATCTTTGTTTCTTACAGTAGGTTATCATTCTAATACAAGGTAATAATCATATTCAAACTTTGGTTCAATTTCTATAACTATAACAACCTTATTTCAAGTGATGATCTTACTTGAACTTGTTTTCGTGTCATGATTTTGCTTCAAGAACTTTGAGCCATCCAAGGATCCATTGAAGCTAGATCCATTTTTCTCTTTTCCAGTAGGTTCATCCAAGGAACTTAAGGTAGTAATGATGTTCATAACATCATTCGATTCATACATATAAAGTTATCTTATTCGAAGGTTTAAACTTGTAATCACTAGAACATAGTTTAGTTAATTCTAAACTTGTTCGCAAACAAAAGTTAATCCTTCTAACTTGACTTTTAAAATCAACTAAACACATGTTCTATATCTATATGATATGCTAACTTAATGATTTAAAACCTGGAAACACGAAAAACACCGTAAAACCGGATTTACGCCGTCGTAGTAACACCGCGGGCTGTTCTGGGTTAGTTAATTAAAAACTATGATAAACTTTGATTTAAAAGTTGTTATTCTGAGAAAATGATTTTTATTATGAACATGAAACTATATCCAAAAATTATGGTTAAACTCAAAGTGGAAGTATGTTTTCTAAAATGGTCATCTAGACGTCGTTCTTTCGACTGAAATGACTACCTTTACAAAAACGACTTGTAACTTATTTTTCCGACTATAAACCTATACTTTTCTGTTTAGATTCATAAAATAGAGTTCAATATGAAACCATAGCAATTTGATTCACTCAAAACGGATTTAAAATGAAGAAGTTATGGGTAAAACAAGATTGGATAATTTTTCTCATTTTAGCTACGTGAAAATTGGTAACAAATCTATTCCAACCATAACTTAATCAACTTGTATTGTATATTATGTAATCTTGAGATACCATAGACACGTATACAATGTTTCGACCTATCATGTCGACACATCTATATATATTTCGGAACAACCATAGACACTCTATATGTGAATGTTGGAGTTAGCTATACAGGGTTGAGGTTGATTCCAAAATATATATAGTTTGAGTTGTGATCAATACTGAGATACGTATACACTGGGTCGTGGATTGATTCAAGATAATATTTATCGATTTATTTCTGTACATCTAACTGTGGACAACTAGTTGTAGGTTACTAACGAGGACAGCTGACTTAATAAACTTAAAACATCAAAATATATTAAAAGTGTTGTAAATATATTTTGAACATACTTTGATATATATGTATATATTGTTATAGGTTCGTGAATCAACCAGTGGCCAAGTCTTACTTCTCGACGAAGTAAAAATCTGTGAAAGTGAGTTATAGTCCCACTTTTAAAATCTAATATTTTTGGGATGAGAATACATGCAGGTTTTATAAATGATTTACAAAATAGACACAAGTACGTGAAACTACATTCTATGGTTGAATTATCGAAATCGAATATGCCCCTTTTTATTAAGTCTGGTAATCTAAGAATTAGGGAACAGACACCCTAATTGACGCGAATCCTAAAGATAGATCTATTGGGCCTAACAAACCCCATCCAAAGTACCGGATGCTTTAGTACTTCGAAATTTATATCATATCCGAAGGGTGTCCCGGAATGATGGGGATATTCTTATATATGCATCTTGTTATTGTCGGTTACCAGGTGTTCACCATATGAATGATTTTTATCTCTATGTATGGGATGTGTATTGAAATATGAAATCTTGTGGTCTATTGTTACGATTTGATATATATAGGTTAAACCTATAACTCACCAACATTTTTGTTGACGTTTTAAGCATGTTTATTCTCAGGTGATTATTAAGAGCTTCCGCTGTCGCATACTTAAATAAGGACAAGATTTGGAGTCCATGCTTGTATGATATTGTGTAAAAACTGCATTCAAGAAACTTATTTTGTTGTAACATATTTGTATTGTAAACCATTATGTAATGGTCGTGTGTAAACAGGATATTTTAGATTATCATTATTTGATAATCTACGTAAAGCTTTTTAAACCTTTATTGATGAAATAAAGGTTATGGTTTGTTTAAAAATGAATGCAGTCTTTGAAAAACGTCTCATATAGAGGTCAAAACCTCGCAACGAAATCAATTAATATGGAACGTTTTTAATCAATAAGAACGGGACATTTCAGTTGGTATCAGAGCGTTGGTCTTAGAGAACCAGAAAATTTGCATTAGTGTGTCTTATCGAGTTTGTTAGGATGCATTAGTGAGTCTGGACTTCGACCGTGTTTTCTTTAAAAATGATTGCTTAACATTTTTGTTGGAAACTATATATTTTTAACATATGAATATTATGTGATATATTAATCTCTTAACGTGTTTGATATTATGTGATAGATGTCTACCTCTAGAACAAGTCCTATTGACTCACCTAATAATAATGAAGAGTCAAATGTAAATTGGAATGATTTGTGGACTGATTCACAAGTTCCCGAAGAGGAACCGGAAGAAGAGTCGGAACCGGAAGAAGAATCGGAACCGGAAGAAGAATCGGAATCGGATGAAGAAATAGAACCGGTGGGGGAAATAATAAAACGGTTAAGTAAAAGAAAATCCTCAACCAACCGACCAAAGTTAATTATGGTCAATGGTGTTTCCGCCAAGGAAGCAAAATATTGGGAGGATTACCAATTCTCCGATGAATCGGATTCCGACGAGAATTCCGATGATGTTATAGAAATTACCCCAACTGAATTTAAAAAGGCAAAAGAAAATAATAAGGGAAAGGGCATAAAAGTAGAGAAATCTAATTCCAACCCCGATGAACTTTATATGTATCGTCAACCCCCGAAGTCCTTAAGTTGTAACAATGACCCGGGAACCTCTAAACCACCAGGTTTTTCTAAACCAATGTGGACAACGACGGCTCGTATTAGGGGAACATCATATATCCCTAGAAACTTGGCAAAACGAACCAAAACCGAAGAAGAAGAAACGAGCGAGTCGGAATAAGATAGTTGTATTCGTGTGGTGTAATATATGGAATATAGTGTTCTTATGCTTTATGATATATGTAAAAATTGCTTGTATTAATAAGTATTTTTTTTATGAATCTAACTCTTGTCTATTTTACAGTTTAAAAACACAAAATGGATAGACAACCCAATATTTTAAGAGACCTACCCGGAGACATGATTGATGAAATCTTGTCTAGAGTCGGCCAGAATTCTTCGGCACAACTTTTTAAGGCGAGATCAGTTTGTAAGACATTCGAAGAACGTTCCAAGAATGTCTTGGTTTATAAGAGACTTTCGTTTGAAAGATGGGGGATATCACATTGGGAAACCCATAAGTTACGATGTGTTTACTTTGACGCATATATTGCGGGGAACCCAAATGCTATTTTACGCAACGGGTTAAGAAATTATTTTGACTCAATATATCCGAATATTGGACTTCGTGATTTAGAAAAAGCGGCTAACATGCAACATAAAGAAGCATGTTATGCTTACGGATTAGTAATGTTCGCTTCTCACCAAAGTGAGAACAAGAACATCGGGCTACAACTATTAAACAAAACGTTTCCACAAGTGACGGAGTCGGTAATTGGGGTAAGAAATGAGGTTTTTAGATTATTACGGGACTGTTGGACATTACGTAACCCTCGTCCCTTTGATGACGTTACAACACGCTGTCTTATCAACGGCCATAACGGTTATGTTGCACAAGACCAAGGATGGGAAGTAGTCCTAGTAAAACCAGAATGCATGACTTGTTTCTGGACGTATGAATTACGTGTCTTTATTGCCTTTGCTGAACGACTTGTGTACTAGCTAGAATTGTCTTCACAACTATCTTGTATCAAAGTTATTGTGTGCTATATTTCATGCTTTATGTAAAATAAGCGGTATTGTAAGTTTGTAAAATATTGTATAAAAGTTTGAACGCGAAATATTATTATAATCAGTTTTTCATATAGAATTGTAGTAGTTGAATTGTATATTAGCTACTAAGTATGAACTTAACGGGTAGGTACTACCCGAATTTAAACTTATAAAACGCTAATATGAAGAAAAAGCTTTTATAAATGAGTTCATATTATGCTACGAAATACTATTAACTACTCTTAATATTCTGTATGATTAACTTGTTCCATTTAACTATTTTGAAGGAAATGGCACCGACTACTCGACACACCGTGAATATGAATGAAGAGGAATTCCGTACTTTTCTAGCTTCAAACATAGCCGCAGTACAGGCTGCGCTACATACCAACAATAACCTTGGATCTAGCAGTACAGGAAATCGTGTAGGATGCACCTACAAAGAATTCACTGCCTGCAAACCTTTGGAATTTGATGGAACCGAAGGACCGATCGGATTGAAACGGTGGACCGAGAAGGTTGAATCGGTGTTTGCCATAAGTAAGTGTACTGAAGAGGACAAAGTGAAGTACGCTACGCATACCTTCACAGGTTCTGCGTTAACATGGTGGAATACATATCTAGAGCAAGTGGGACAAGATGATGCGTACGCACTACCGTGGTCAGCATTCAAGCACTTGATGAACGAGAAGTACCGTCCCAGAACCGAGGTTAATAAGCTCAAGACAGAACTTAGAGGGTTACGAACCCAAGGATTTGATATTACCACGTACGAAAGACGATTCACAGAATTGTGCCTATTGTGTCCGGGAGCATTCGAAGATGAGGAAGAGAAGATCGACGCGTTTGTGAAAGGATTACCGGAAAGAATCCAAGAAGATATAAGTTCACACGAGCCCGCCTCCATACAACAGGCATGTAGAATGGCTCACAAACTAGTGAACCAGATTGAAGAAAGAATTAAAGAACAGACTGCTGAAGAGGCCAATGTGAAGCAAGTCAAAAGAAAGTGGGAGGAAAACGGTGATAAGAATCACCAATACAACAACAACAGCAATTACAACAATAATCACAACAATTATCCCAACAATCGCAACATCAATCGCAACTACAACAAACGGCCCAACAACAACAACAACAACAACAACAACAACAACAGCAACTACAACAATCATCCCAACAACAATAATAACCGCAACAACAACAACAATCAGAAGCAACTATGCCAAAGGTGTGAAAAGAATCACTCGGGGTTCTGCACCAAATTTTGCAACAAGTGTAAAAGAAATGGTCATAGCGCGGCGAAGTGTGAGGTCTACGGACCAGGGGTTAATAGAACGAAAGGAACAAATGGTGTCGGAACGAGTAATGGCGGAGCAAGTAGTGTCGGAGCAAGTTATGCCAATGTAGTTTGTTATAAATGTGGAAAACCAGGCCACATTATTAGAAATTGCCCGAACCAGGAGAACACGAATGGACAAGGCCGTGGAAGAGTTTTCAATATTAATGCGGTAGAGGCACAGGAAGACCCGGAGCTTGTTACGGGTACGTTTCTTATTGACAATAAATCTGCTTACGTTTTATTTGATTCGGGTGCGGATAGAAGCTATATGAGTAGAGATTTTTGTGCTAAATTAAGTTGTCCATTGACGCCTTTGGATAGTAAATTTTTACTCGAATTAGCAAATGGTAAATTAATTTCAGCAGATAATATATGTCGGAATCGGGAAATTAAACTGGTTAGCGAAACATTTAAGATTGATTTGATACCAGTAGAGTTAGGGAGTTTTGATGTGATAATCGGTATGGACTGGTTGAAAGAAGTGAAAGCGGAGATCGTTTGTTACAAAAATGCAATTCGCATTATACGAGAAAAAGGAAAACCCTTAATGGTGTACGGAGAAAAGGGCAACACGAAGCTACATCTTATTAGTAATTTGAAGGCACAAAAACTAATAAGAAAAGGTTGCTATGCTGTTCTAGCACACGTCGAGAAAGTACAAACTGAAGAAAAGAGCATCAATGATGTTCCCATTGCAAAAGAATTTCCCGATGTATTTCCGAAAGAATTACCGGGATTACCCCCACATCGATCCGTTGAATTTCAAATAGATCTTGTACCAGGAGCTGCACCAATAGCTCGTGCTCCTTACAGACTCGCACCCAGCGAGATGAAAGAACTGCAAAGCCAATTACAAGAACTTTTAGAGCATGGTTTCATTCGACCAAGCACATCACCGTGGGGAGCTCCTGTTTTGTTTGTCAAGAAGAAAGATGGTACATTCAGGTTGTGTATCGACTACCGAGAGTTGAACAAACTTACCATCAAGAACCGCTACCCACTACCGAGAATCGACGACTTATTTGATCAACTACAAGGCTCGTCTGTTTATTCAAAGATTGACTTACGTTCCGGGTATCATCAAATGCGGGTGAAAGAAGATGATATTCCAAAGACTGCTTTCAGAACACGTTACGGTCATTACGAGTTTATGGTCATGCCTTTTGGTTTAACTAATGCACCAGCTGTGTTCATGGACCTTATGAACCGAGTGTGTGGACCATACCTTGACAAGTTTGTCATTGTTTTCATTGATGACATACTTATTTACTCAAAGAATGACCAAGAACACGGTGAACATTTGAGAAAGGTGTTAGAAGTATTGAGGAAGGAAGAATTGTACGCTAAGTTTTCAAAGTGTGCATTTTGGTTGGAAGAAGTTCAATTCCTCGGTCACATAGTGAACAAAGAAGGTATTAAGGTGGATCCGGCGAAGATAGAAACTGTTGAAAAGTGGGAAACCCCGAAAACTCCGAAACACATACGCCAGTTTTTAGGACTAGCTGGTTACTACAGAAGGTTCATCCAAGACTTTTCCAGAATAGCAAAACCCTTGACTGCATTAACGCATAAAGGGAAGAAATTTGAATGGAATGATGAACAAGAGAAAGCGTTTCAGTTATTGAAGAAAAAGCTAACTACGGCACCTATATTGTCATTGCCTGAAGGGAATGATGATTTTGTGATTTATTGTGACGCATCAAAGCAAGGTCTCGGTTGTGTATTAATGCAACGAACGAAGGTGATTGCTTATGCGTCTAGACAATTGAAGATTCACGAACAAAATTATACGACGCATGATTTGGAATTAGGCGCGGTTGTTTTTGCATTAAAGACTTGGAGGCACTACTTATATGGGGTCAAAAGTATTATATATACCGACCACAAAAGTCTTCAACACATATTTAATCAGAAACAACTGAATATGAGGCAGCGTAGGTGGATTGAATTATTGAATGATTACGATTTTGAGATTCGTTACCACCCGGGGAAGGCAAATGTGGTAGCCGATGCCTTGAGCAGGAAGGATAGAGAACCCATTCGAGTAAAATCTATGAATATAATGATTCATAATAACATTACTACTCAAATAAAGGAGGCGCAACAAGGAGTTTTAAAAGAGGGAAATTTAAAGGATGAAATACCCAAAGGATCGGAGAAGCATCTAAATATTCGGGAAGACGGAACCCGGTATAGGGCTGAAAGGATTTGGGTACCAAAATTTGGAGGTATGAGAGAAATGGTACTTAGAGAAGCTCATAAAACCAGATACTCAATACATCCTGGAACGGGGAAGATGTACAAGGATCTCAAGAAACATTTTTGGTGGCCGGGTATAAAAGCCGATGTTGCTAAATACGTAGGAGAATGTTTGACGTGTTCTAAGGTCAAAGCTGAGCATCAGAAACCATCAGGTCTACTTCAACAACCCGAAATCCCAGAATGGAAATGGGAAAACATTACCATGGATTTCATCACTAAATTGCCAAGGACTGCAAGTGGTTTTGATACTATTTGGGTAATAGTTGATTGTCTCACCAAATCAGCACACTTCCTGCCAATAAGAGAAGATGATAAGATGGAGAAGTTAGCACGACTGTATTTGAAGGAAGTCGTCTCCAGACATGGAATACCAATCTCTATTATCTCTGATAGGGATGGCAGATTTATTTCAAGATTCTGGCAGACATTACAGCAAGCATTAGGAACTCGTCTAGACATGAGTACTGCCTATCATCCACAAACTGATGGGCAGAGCGAAAGGACGATACAAACGCTTGAAGACATGCTACGAGCATGTGTTATTGATTTCGGAAACAGTTGGGATCGACATCTACCGTTAGCAGAATTTTCCTACAACAACAGCTACCATTCAAGCATTGAGATGGCGCCGTTTGAAGCACTTTATGGTAGAAAGTGCAGGTCTCCGATTTGTTGGAGTGAGGTGGGGGATAGACAGATTACGGGTCCGGAGATTATACAAGAAACTACCGAGAAGATCATCCAAATTCAACAACGGTTGAAAACCGCCCAAAGTCGACAAAAGAGCTACGCTGACATTAAAAGAAAAGATATAGAATTTGAAATTGGAGAGATGGTCATGCTTAAAGTTTCACCTTGGAAAGGCGTTGTTCGATTTGGTAAACGAGGGAAATTAAATCCAAGGTATATTGGACCATTCAAGATTATTGATCGTGTCGGACCAGTAGCTTACCGACTTGAGTTACCTCAACAACTCGTGGCTGTACATAACACTTTCCACGTCTCGAATTTGAAGAAATGTTTTGCTAAAGAAGATCTCACTATTCCATTAGATGAAATCCAAATCAACGAAAAACTCCAATTCATCGAAGAACCCGTCGAAATAATGGATCGTGAGGTTAAAAGACTTAAGCAAAACAAGATACCAATTGTTAAGGTTCGATGGAATGCTCGTAGAGGACCCGAGCTCACCTGGGAGCGTGAAGATCAGATGAAGAAGAAATACCCGCATCTATTTCCAGAAGATTCGTCAACACCTTCAACAGCTTAAAATTTCGGGACGAAATTTATTTAACGGGTAGGTACTGTAGTGACCCGAACTTTTCCATGTTTATATATATTAATTGAGATTGATATTTACATGATTAAATGTTTCCAACATGTTAAGCAATCAAACTTGTTAAGACTTGATTAATTGAAATAGGTTTCATATAGACAATTGACCACCCAAGTTGACCGGTGATTCACGAACGTTAAAACTTGTAAAAAAAACTATATGATGACATATATATGGTTATATATATAGTTAACATGATATTATGATAAGTAAACATATCATTAATTATATTAACAATGAACTACATATGTAAAAACAAGACTACTAACTTAATGATTTTGAAACGAGACATATATGTAACGTTTATCGTTGTAACGACATTTAATCTATATATATCATATTAAGAGATATTCGTACATCATAATATCATGATAATATAATAATTTAAAATCTCTTTTGATATTATAAACATTGGGTTAACAACATTTAACAAGATCGTTAACCTAAAGGTTTCAAAACAACACTTACATGTAACGACTAACGATGACTTAACGACTCAGTTAAAATGTATATACATGTAGTGTTTTAATATGTATTTATACACTTTTGAAAGACTTCAATACACTTATCAAAATACTTCTACTTAACAAAAATGCTTACAATTACATTCTCGTTCAGTTTCATCAACAATTCTACTCGTATGCACCCGTATTCGTACTCGTACAATACACAGCTTTTAGATGTATGTACTATTGGTATATACACTCCAATGATCAGCTCTTAGCAGCCCATGTGAGTCACCTAACACATGTGGGAACCATCATTTGGCAACTAGCATGAAATATCTCATAAGATTACAAAAATATGAGTAATCATTCATGACTTATTTACATGAAAACAAAATTACATATCCTTTATATCTAATCCATACACCAACGACCAAAAACACCTACAAACACTTTCATTCTTCAATTTTCTTCATCTAATTGAACTCTCTCAAGTTCTATCTTCAAGTTCTAAGTGTTCTTCATAAATTCCAAAAGTTCTAGTTTCATAAAATCAAGAATACTTTCAAGTTTGCTAGCTCACTTCCAATCTTGTAAGGTGATCATCCAACCTCAAGAAATCTTTGTTTCTTACAGTAGGTTATCATTCTAATACAAGGTAATAATCATATTCAAACTTTGGTTCAATTTCTATAACTATAACAACCTTATTTCAAGTGATGATCTTACTTGAACTTGTTTTCGTGTCATGATTTTGCTTCAAGAACTTTGAGCCATCCAAGGATCCATTGAAGCTAGATCCATTTTTCTCTTTTCCAGTAGGTTCATCCAAGGAACTTAAGGTAGTAATGATGTTCATAACATCATTCGATTCATACATATAAAGTTATCTTATTCGAAGGTTTAAACTTGTAATCACTAGAACATAGTTTAGTTAATTCTAAACTTGTTCGCAAACAAAAGTTAATCCTTCTAACTTGACTTTTAAAATCAACTAAACACATGTTCTATATCTATATGATATGCTAACTTAATGATTTAAAACCTGGAAACACGAAAAACACCGTAAAACCGGATTTACGCCGTCGTAGTAACACCGCGGGCTGTTCTGGGTTAGTTAATTAAAAACTATGATAAACTTTGATTTAAAAGTTGTTATTCTGAGAAAATGATTTTTATTATGAACATGAAACTATATCCAAAAATTATGGTTAAACTCAAAGTGGAAGTATGTTTTCTAAAATGGTCATCTAGACGTCGTTCTTTCGACTGAAATGACTACCTTTACAAAAACGACTTGTAACTTATTTTTCCGACTATAAACCTATACTTTTCTGTTTAGATTCATAAAATAGAGTTCAATATGAAACCATAGCAATTTGATTCACTCAAAACGGATTTAAAATGAAGAAGTTATGGGTAAAACAAGATTGGATAATTTTTCTCATTTTAGCTACGTGAAAATTGGTAACAAATCTATTCCAACCATAACTTAATCAACTTGTATTGTATATTATGTAATCTTGAGATACCATAGACACGTATACAATGTTTCGACCTATCATGTCGACACATCTATATATATTTCGGAACAACCATAGACACTCTATATGTGAATGTTGGAGTTAGCTATACAGGGTTGAGGTTGATTCCAAAATATATATAGTTTGAGTTGTGATCAATACTGAGATACGTATACACTGGGTCGTGGATTGATTCAAGATAATATTTATCGATTTATTTCTGTACATCTAACTGTGGACAACTAGTTGTAGGTTACTAACGAGGACAGCTGACTTAATAAACTTAAAACATCAAAATATATTAAAAGTGTTGTAAATATATTTTGAACATACTTTGATATATATGTATATATTGTTATAGGTTCGTGAATCAACCAGTGGCCAAGTCTTACTTCTCGACGAAGTAAAAATCTGTGAAAGTGAGTTATAGTCCCACTTTTAAAATCTAATATTTTTGGGATGAGAATACATGCAGGTTTTATAAATGATTTACAAAATAGACACAAGTACGTGAAACTACATTCTATGGTTGAATTATCGAAATCGAATATGCCCCTTTTTATTAAGTCTGGTAATCTAAGAATTAGGGAACAGACACCCTAATTGACGCGAATCCTAAAGATAGATCTATTGGGCCTAACAAACCCCATCCAAAGTACCGGATGCTTTAGTACTTCGAAATTTATATCATATCCGAAGGGTGTCCCGGAATGATGGGGATATTCTTATATATGCATCTTGTTATTGTCGGTTACCAGGTGTTCACCATATGAATGATTTTTATCTCTATGTATGGGATGTGTATTGAAATATGAAATCTTGTGGTCTATTGTTACGATTTGATATATATAGGTTAAACCTATAACTCACCAACATTTTTGTTGACGTTTTAAGCATGTTTATTCTCAGGTGATTATTAAGAGCTTCCGCTGTCGCATACTTAAATAAGGACAAGATTTGGAGTCCATGCTTGTATGATATTGTGTAAAAACTGCATTCAAGAAACTTATTTTGTTGTAACATATTTGTATTGTAAACCATTATGTAATGGTCGTGTGTAAACAGGATATTTTAGATTATCATTATTTGATAATCTATGTAAAGCTTTTTAAACCTTTATTGATGAAATAAAGGTTATGGTTTGTTTAAAAATGAATGCAGTCTTTGAAAAACGTCTCATATAGAGGTCAAAACCTCGCAACGAAATCAATTAATATGGAACGTTTTTAATCAATAAGAACGGGACATTTCAGTTAATATCCCCTACTGTGTTGGTTTTTATCTATCCAAAGTAGTGTCAGGAATACAGGACGGGGGAGTAATAGGAGGAGGTATTTTTGTTACTCTCATTGGAGAGTATTTGGGTGTAGATAGGGATCAAGGGGGTCCACTTATGGTATGTAGGGAACAGGATGATACTTTAGGATTGAAGGTCTATCAGGGTGCTAAGGTATTAAAGAGCAGACGCAATCAGGCAGTACCATATGATGGTAATCATCCACAGGTAGAGAGAGGTTCAGATGGAGAAATGGAGGAAGCGGATGACATTAGGGATGTCATTAGGGAGGCTATGACTGACATCTACCAGCGTATAGATGAGGTAGAAATGACAAACGAGGATAGACATAGTCGATACGAGCAGTGGCACGTCCAGGATGTGTACGAGCATTCTAGGCAACGACAGCATGATAGATGGCACTATTATCAGCATCAGATCATGAGCCAGCTATCACCTCATGATCACTACGTACCGACCCGATCTGCTTACTATCCTCCACACCAGCCCGATATGCGACCACCATTTACTCTCTACGACCCTAACCAGGCCTATCAGTACACCTATAACCAACCATGGAACCCGCCCGACGACATGAACTGGAACCCCTATCCAGATTGATATAGTTCCGTTGGTGATTTTTATGATTTTTATCTTTTTATCATTTTTATTTATTTATGTTTAAACATATTATATTGTGATACTTTTATGTAAGTTTTAACATTTTTATTATGTTGTACTAATATTTCATATTTGATTTGAAAGTGGGATGTTAAGTCCCATTTCAAATTACCATGCATGTTATTATTTGTATGTATGTATTTTGTCAACTGTACACAACAGGGTAAAACAGCGCATTTTCAAAGACTGGCATTAAGTTCAGCAAAAGCTACTAATTTTGACGACAAAACGAAAAACAAATGTGATGTAACAACAAGACGGAATGAACAAATGATGTGCACCATTTATCATTCAGCAAACAAACGCCAATATGTTTTGGAAACTTTGATAAAATTTAATCATTTTTCTGCGCTAATCACCCTCAATAATTTAAATTGTTACTGATTTCTTGCAAATGAGGGCATTGCAAGATCTTAAGTGTGGGAATATTACCAGGGTTAAATTCTTTTGAATTTTTAAAATTTTAATTTAAACACTTGGTTACCATTAAAAATACTAGTAACGCAGTAGTTGTATTAGAATCTAGTGCTCTCTGATAATAAAGAACAGCCCTAGTCTTATATACTGACTACCCAATTCTAGTAAAAATTTTCAAAATTTTCAATTAAATGAACTCAAAATCATGTTTATACATATTTATGAGCGATAAAACTAGGTGTTAACACCGAAATTATTGTTACCTCGTAAAGGACATAAATTGAGAAACAACTTAAAATGTTAGAATTCATTTAAAATGGAATAGAGTACAATAAAAAGGCAAAGAAAGGAAAATAAAAGCCAAGTGTGAGAAAAATTTACCAAGTTATTTAAAACATATATCACATATTTTTGTACAAATAATTGAAGATACTTTTATTTTGGACAAAATTAACCGTTTTACCCGGTAAATTGTAATATATTTGAAAGAAAGATGGATCTACACGATGAATCAATTTCATCATTAAAAGGAAGTAAAGTCTTCCGAAAAAGACACGCGCTTCTTGATTTAGGTCAGGAAGTTTTCGTCCAGACCAGTTGTAGAGTCTACGAAAAATCTTGAAAAGTTTTCTCGAAAATCAGCTGGAAATCCACGGACCTCAGCATCAAACAGGGTCGCCAAGTGGTCAGACTTATCCTAACCATGAGAGGATCTGTCTCGTAAAATGGGGAGGGCGCCGTGCAAATTAGCTTGATAAGACTAATGAATCAGATCCCCAGAAAGGATAATCTCCTTAAAGATCAAAAATCAGCTTTTAAGACTGATATTACTCAATCCTTGAGATTGACTTTTAAAGATTGAGAATTACAAACTCATGGAATTCGATGATATCTAAACTCGAGCTTGAACGAGAAAATATTTTGATCAAATTACAAACCAATTTGTTTTCTGAAAACCCATTTTTCAATGCGTCCATTACCATTGAACGTAAAATCCTAGAAATTCACCTAGAATTCATTAGGTCACCTGAACCAAATCGGGTGTCAACCGTAAGAACGGTGGTTGCATAGCATGGTCAAAGACAGGACCTTGTGCCAGACCGAAAAACTATAGGGTGATCTTTACTATTGCTCCTACAAAGGATAGTAATTACATCCGACATGATATAGACCATAATTAAAAGCATGTCACGGGACATTGCCTTAACAGTTGCTTGTTCAACGCTTTCCTTTACAACCGGACGATAGTTTACCGAAAGGTAATATATGGAGCAGGTATACTGGACGTGTTGCTTTCCCAATACAAGGTTAGCAAGTGGGTGACACAAAACCGCAAGTTTTGAGCTAAAATTTTCAAATCTGAAACCCACAAAACCCACAAAAATAATTTGCAAACACCGGTAAAGGGTTATTCCGAAAAACTTATCTAGGGTAAAAGCTAGATTGAATTTTCAAAAGATCAAATGTTTTCATAAAGATCCAATTTCCTAAAAGGATCTAAATTTTCATAGTCATGTGGGACTGTAAACCACAACGTTACTATCATTGTTCATACCGCCGTATAGAAATCACTGATGTACAAAGTGTGAAGAATAAAGAAGTGATTCTAGTATTTTTATTTCAAGACTATATTGCTTGAGGACAAGCAACGCTCAAGTGTGGGAATATTTGATAATGCTAAAAACGAACATATATTTCATAGCATTATCCTTCAAGAAAGACAAGCTTCTAGTTGAAATTGTTCTATTTACAAGTTATATTCGTTTAAATAATAAAAGGTGAAGACAAAAGACAGATTCGACGATTTGAAGACGCAAACGACCAAAAAGCTAAAAAGTATAAAGTACAATCAAAGTAGTTCAAATTATTGATGAGAAACGTCTCAAAATTACAAGAGTACAAGACGCAAAACTCAAAGTACAAGATATTAAATTGTACGCAAGGACGTTCAAAAATCCAGAACCGGACCAGAGTCAACTCTCAACGCTCGACGCAACGAACTAAAAATTACAAGTCAACTATGCACATAAATATAATATAATATATAAATAATTCTTAAAATTATATATATATTATATTATTTAATATAACCGTAGGCAAGAAGCAAACAATCGAATGTGAGCTGGAATCCCAGGCCATGCGATCGCATGGCCAGCAAAAACAATCTCCATGCGATCGCATGGCAGCAAATATCTGGCCACATCTATAAATTTCGCAGTTTTTGGTCGAACTTAACACATCTTTTTCTCTTCTCTATCTCTCAACGTAATATATATATATATATATATATATATATATATATATATATATATATATATATATATTATAATTTTAATTTTAATTTTAATTTTAATTTTAATAATAATAAGGGTATGTTAGCGAATGTTGTAAGTGTGTAAGTCGAAATTCTGTCCGTGTAACGCTACTCCATTATTAATCATTGTAAGTTATGTTCAACCTTTTTAAATTAATGTCTCGTAGCTAAGTTATTATTATGCTTATTTAATGCCGAAGTAATCGTGATGTTGGGCTAAATATTAAAGACGGGGTAATTAGGCTTTGTACCATAATTGGGGTTTGGACAAAAGAACGACACTTGTGGAAATTAGACTATGGGCTATTAATGGGCTTTATATTTGTTTAATTAAATGATAGTTTATTAATTTAATATAAAGATTTACAATTGGACGTACCTATAAATAACCACATACACTCAATCGGACACGATGGGCGAGATATTTATAAGTACTAATAATCGTTCATTTAACCGGACACGGGAATGGATTAATAGTCAATGGACTTATTAAAACAGGGGTAAATTATATACAAGGAAAATTGGTATAATTATAGTTTAAGTCCCCAATTAGTTGGAATATTTGACTTCAGATATAAGAATAATTTGACGAGGACACTCGCACTTTATATTTATGACTGATGGACTGTTATGGATAAAAACCAGATGGACATATTGAATAATCCAGGACAAAGGACAGTTAACCCATAGTAATAAACTAAAATCAACACGTCAAACATCATGATTACGGAAGTTTAAATATGCATAATTCCTTTATTTCATATTTAATTGCACTTTTAATTATCGCACTTTAATTTATTGTCATTTTAATTATTGCACTTTTTAATTATCGCAATTTTATTTATTGTCATTTTATTTATCGCACTTTTATTTATCGCAATTTCATTATCGTTATTTACTTTACGCTTAAAATTAAGTCTTTTATATTTTAATATTTTACATTAGGTTTTAACTGCGACTAAAGTTTTAAAATCGACAAACCGGTCATTAAACGGTAAAAACTCCCTTTTATAATAATAAAACTACTTATTTATATATATATTTATATACAAATATAGTTTTTAAAAATATAGCGTTAAACTTGGCTAGCTCCCTGTGGAACGAACCGGACTTACTAAAAACTACACTACTGTACGATTAGGTACACTGCCTATAAGTGTTGTAGCAAGGTTTAGGTATATCCACTCTATAAATAAATAAATAACTTGTGTAAAATTGTATCGTATTTAATAGTATTTTGTAGTAAAAATATAACTTTTTCGTATACACCTCTACGCACATCAGTAAGTGTGTGTAAAATACAAATGAGAGCAAATGTAAAATGGATGAAATAAGGCTTGTATTTATAGGTGAATGAGGTGATACATGGGGTATCAAAACCGTAGGAACATATGGGGGACAAGGGGGATAAACTTTTGCTTTTTGGTTAATGGTTGTCTAAAGTTGGTGCTTATGTTAGGATCCCATGCAATATTAAGGATAATACTTGACAAAAATGCTAGCATGTTCCCTATAATAAATGGGCATTTGTCTTATATATTAATGGGTCACTAGTTACTTATAATTGGGCTAATTAAATGGTCCACTAACTAGTGTAAGGTGGGCTTCCAACAAGGTAGAAAGTCCAACAAGATTAACTAGTAAGCATAAGTAAATTACTAAGCGTAATTAAGCATCCAAAAACCCAAGTAATTGTTATTATAAAATAACAATTAATATTTCGTAGTCATAATATTCCGATTACGACAAAAGTTAAACGTGTACGCAGTACGTAGTTTGTTCGAAACGTCAAGTGACACTAACGGTCATAAAGGCATCCGGTGGTCAAGTTAAATATCCTACGTACTCAAAGGCAACATATAAATGAAAGTAAACCACGTGTATTAAGATTTCAGAGTATAAGATAGCACAGTACGCACAAATACGCAGTTTCGCAAAAACACAAGGCACAAAAGCAAGTCGAAAAAGTCGGGTCGTTACATTAACCATATGACATTCTCCCCCAAAATGATCGTTACATACAATAAAGCATCATTTTTATGTGGTTGATGAAGTCGGCAATCCCCAAAAGTTCTTGAAAATTATCGCATATGGAAAAGCCAATAATGGATTTGACACTGCACTTTTGGTAGAAATCACCATTTAAATCTTCTTGATGGGCCTAAGTAACAAGCCCATATCCACCAGTGAATTTAATAATAAGCACATTGGGCCATGTATCCTTTTATGTTGGGCCTTAGATCCGTTAACCGATTAAGATCTGGTAGGTTGTTCAGATCCGGTAACATCACTAGCATCATGATCTGGTAACGTGACATCATTAGGAGGATCTGGTAACCTTTCACGTAACAACCAATTCATCTTCATTTCCACGTAACAATGTAACTGTCTCAAATTCAAATTCAAGCCTCAAAATCGATGGAAATAGCATCTAAATGCAGCGATTTGAAGAAATCATGAAGGAATTTCCACCAAAACATCATCAAATTTGACCAGTCGATGATGAACAGCCTCTTTTTCATGAACTTTGATTTTCGTCAAGAGTTATATCGAAGCTTGAAACAAGTTCTAAATTACTCCTGTGATGGCAATTAAAGATTCCCGAGGATAATCTTCAATCAAAACAGCAATATTCATCAATTAAACTCAGCGAACAGTAGTAATAAACATGAACATCAGCGAGTGAACATTCAGCAATTCAACTAGAGATCTGATGAGTTTTAGCTTTTGATTTCTTCATGAAATTTACTTAAAGTGATGCATATAACACTCGCTAATCATCTCCATAACCTATAACATTAAAACACCTTCGAATTTGAATGAAGATGAATCAGTTGACTTTTTGAATTCGAGGTTTGACTTCACAAATCTGAGATCTGAGATATATTTTAACACAAATTGAATAATCACGAAGCACTACTGGATGATGAGGAATCAAAATCGCTGTTCAATTTGATCTGAGATAGATCAAAGCACTCTGAGTACCTCAACTCATTGAGTTTTGAAGTGACGAATAAAAACTCTACTGATTCGATTGATGTGATGTTGTAAAACCAGATGTTATGATCAACGAAGCTTAGATGATGTGTAAGGAACATGAATTATCATCAAGTTGTTGTGAAATCATCAAATGAAGAATCTGAGATTTGTAGATGATGAACAGTGACGTACAGTAACAATAGGAGTAAATCATGAATATGAAATTTGATTTCTGAATTTGTGAATCTGAATGATATGAAATGATGTAGTAATCAGAAGGAGTATAGATTCACAAAAGTTTTTAAGTTTTGAATGAAATCCGGATTTATGAAATTTGGATGAAGATCAAAATCCGGATGTGTTTATGTTTTAGTTAAGTGTTTTGATGATTTTGAGAATTTCAGATATTTTGTTTGAAGATTCGAAGATTTCGGATGAAGATATGAATGTTTGGTGAAGAAGGTTCGAAGATCATCATGAAGATATGAAGATCTTCATGATGAAGGTTTGAAGGTGATATGAACATATGAAGGAACATTCATCAAGTTCATATGGACCGACCTACGGTTCGTTGTAGGGTCGGCTCAGATACCACGTGTTTATCCCTTTTAGGGATGAAGACGATGAATGTGGGTTGAATATTGATATGAAGATTGAGAGAGAAAGTCAAATAGTCAAACGTTACATTCCACGGCTTTCTTCACTCAATACATATCAATGGCTAAAAGCAAGGACAAATGAAGCCTAAGGAAGGTATATGTAGCCCTCGTCTATACCTTCCACACATCAAGTGTATGGCACAACCAATGCAATACGACAGGTTCTAACAAATATTCCACCACTTAATACTATGCTATGCCTTAACATTAACAGATGTGCAATCTTAGATATTCTAAGGTACTGCTAATTGGATTAGAGGTCTCTCCTTTTGCGATCACTTATTCAACCCTGGATCATCTTACAACATCTCAAGAACGTTGCTTCTGACGCGAATCATGCTTCTAAGCAGACCAGTGTTCACTGAACTCTATGTTGTCTTCTCTAACCACAACCTAAATGGGCAGCTCTTCTTTGACGAATAAATGATTATCCGTACGTAGGTACTATATCCCTATTGTGACGTTAAGCACACATAACTACTTACCTGTATCCTAGGGTTGATCAGGTCCTAATACTAGGTTATAACCACGTGAATAAGCGGAAAGGGTGATCCGTAAATTAAACTTCTAAACCGTCAAGGTTCCAGCATAACAATAGCATAAGTTTCAGATAACGTATTCAACATATAATAAACATTTGCAACAGATAGATAGTCATGCAAGATGAAAGCAACTTAAGATAACAAGATAACTTTATTAAATTAAGGAAAGCGTTCACTAAATCAACCAAACATAACACTTAAACTTTACAATCAACGGATAACCCTTAAAATCCAAACTAATAACAATGCTTACTCTTAGCAAAAGATTTCGAGACCGGAGCAGGTGACACATACGACTTATATTCAGAGGGAACAGTAGTTGTTCCATCGCTAGTTACACCCTCCGATGACGTAGAAGCAACTGGGTTCATCGGTTGTGTGGTAAGAGCTGAGGCCGCCGGCGAATTGTACATCGGTTGTGCAGTAGCAGTTGAGGGCGGCGGCGGCGCCGATTGAATACCGCTGGAGCAACGTCGCTTGTGTGGTAGCAGCGGCGATTGAGTACCACGTGAGCAACGTCGGGTGAATCAATTTTAGGGCAGGGAGTATAATCGATGGTGAGTGATTCTTAGAATACGATTTCATTCAAAGAAAGGGAAAAGGGGGAAAGGTGTGAAATTACCATGTTAACCCCGTGAACAGTGCAAGCTCATCCTAATTAGTATTAGTTGATAATTTAAGATAAAAGTGTAAAAGATAATGTTTTATGGTGTGGTGAAAATCGATGAATATATGTTCTATATGCATGAAAAAATATTTAGTTTTTTTAAAAAAAAAAAAAAAATCTGACAACGGATTTAATATACCGACCAATCACTATCTGCCACGTATTCACCACGCCATATCTCTTCACCGTTAGTTTCTCTCTCACACCGTGTAAACCCAAAAGCAGGGGTGGGCAAAACTGGATATCCGAAATTTCGGATATCCGAAATTTCGGATTCGGATACCGGATTATCCGAATATCCGAACTATATCTAATAAATGCAAAAAAAACAAATGGCAATGCACATATTACATAACAAGTCACATACGCCTAAGTTCAACATTCTATAGTTCGTATTACAAAATGTTCAAAACACGATTAGTACATCATCGTAAAATACATAACAACGTTCAAAATATGATTAACACATCATCGTAACACAAACATAACAGTTATATCTGGTTAACTGTTTATATAGAGATATTAATACAAATTATCTGCTTAACATATATTGCTATATTTCTTATAACTTTTGATTGTGATTTATTTCTTATATAGTGATTTATTCTATATCAAATAATAACTTTATGTTTTCTAGAACGCGAATCAAGTTATAATTAGTATGTCATAATCGTTACAATAAAAATGATACAAATTCATCTTTTAAGGATGAACCAAACAAAAAGTGTATCCAAATATGAATGCAAGTTAGTTTTAACAAGAAAGAGTATTGATAAAAGTTAAAAGGATATTAACTTTACTCTTTGTAACGATTGATTGTTTCTATCTGTTATCTTTGTTCTTTTTACTCTTAAAAGTTAAAAGTTTAGTTTACCTTGAAAGCTATAAGGTCCATAAGCGATAACATTGGGCTACTAAACTATAAATACAATAAATATATTAATAATAAGTGTACTTTATTTCGGATATCGGATTTTCCGAATATCCGAAAATTTTGAAAAATTGATCCGATATCTGAATCCAAAAATCCGGATATCCGATTTTCGGATATCCGAAAATCCGGATATCCGAATTTTCGGATATTTTCGGATCGAATTTTCGGATAATTCGGATTGCGAATTCGGATTCGGATTCGGATATTATGCCCACCCCTACCCAAAAGGGGGCGCGAGTTTTGTGCCACGTAGAATCCCACGTTGTGAGTGTGTATGTGTAATGTATGGTCTTATCTTGAGTTGAACACAATAAATGGGCTAAATATACAATTAACAAATTGTTAAGGGTCTATTTTATCATCTTATTCTCTTTTGTTTTCTTGAGACGAAAGACAACCCTCACTACGCTTATAACTCTTCCCCTTTTCTTCACTTCTTTCAATTCCCAAATCGAACCGCTTAACCAAATTCATCAGCCATCAAATTAGCCCTAGAATTACAACATGAGTAGCATAGGCACAGGTTATGATCTATCCGTTACAACTTTCTCACCGGACGGTAGGGTTTTCCAGATCGAATACGCCGCCAAAGCCGTTGATAACAGCGGTACCGTCGTCGGAATCAAATGCAAAGACGGCATTGTTATCGTATGTTTTATTTTTATTTAGCTTAAAATCATCGAAATTATATAATTATGTTTTATCATTTAGTGATTGTGAATGAAATTACTGGTTTTAGGGAGTAGAGAAGCTGATTGCATCTAAAATGATGTTACCTGGATCTAATCGTAGAATTCATTCCGTACACCGTCATTCTGGAATGGTAAATAGATGTTTCTGATATTTGTAGACTGTAGTTTTGTGGTATTGATTTATTATTTGCTCAAGATGTTTTAATTATAATATTAATTATTAAATTAATTAATTAATTATATGATATGATACAGGGCGTAGCTGGGTTAGCTGCTGATGGCAGACAGATTGTTGCAAGAGCTAAATCTGAAGCAAACAACTATGAAAGGTTATATTATTAATTTTCATTTTATTGTATTTTAAATTTAAATTTGAATTTGAATGGTTGTGGCTAAGGATTATAGTTGATGCAGTCTTTACTTGGTTTTGAACAATGGTTTAACTAGTGCTATGTTGCAATTTCATTACCTATAGGATGTATTAAATGCACACATTGAAGTTTTTGGTTTCGTTTAGTCGTTAAGCTAGAATGCAAGCTGAACTTACATTGATGATGTTGTTCATGGTTCATCTTTGGTTGAAAGTGGTTATTGAGTGAGGGTGAGATGAAGAAGAATATGTTGTAGCTAACTAAAAATCTTGTTATCACGTAAGTCCACCTTAAGAAATCTAGCCGTGACAAATTTAATTTTCAGTAAGTAATAACATGTAGTTTTAATCCTGATTGTTTTATTAGAATGATCTTACTGATCTTTCTAAGTGTGTTGCTGAGGAGCACTTGTTCTTTTATTCATTGCTTAATTTTCTGTTTGCTTAACATGTGAAAGTTATACCTTGAAACTCCTACTACTATGATTGAGTCATTATGATATACGACTTTTTGTGTATTTCAGTATTTGTTGAGACAGTATTGTGCTGAAAAATAGCTTTGCTGATTGTGCAGCACCTATGGTGAACCTATTCCAGTTAAAGAACTTGCTGAGCGTGTTGCTAGCTATGTGCATTTATGTACACTTTATTGGTGGCTCAGGTTATGAAATCAATTTCCATTACTTACAAATTTTCAAATACATCCTTTTGCAGCTTTATTATTACTTTCATTTTATGCTAAGATATGTACTTCTGTTGCAGACCCTTTGGATCTGGGGTTATTCTTGGCGGTTATGACCGTGATGGCCCACAGTTGTATATGGTTGAACCTTCTGGTGTTTCCTATGTGAGTACCATTCTCTTACTAGAGTGGTGATGTTGCTTACATTTGAGTTTAATAGCCCTTTAAAGGACATTTGGATATACTCCCTGCATTTCGTTATTTTTTTTCAAAATAAATTGTTAAAAGTAAAGCTTTAAGTTAACAGTGTTATGTAGTGAGAAATGGGGTGTGTGTAAACAGTTTTCTGACAGAAGGTGGATTAAATATGCGTTTAGAATGCTGTAATGGATAATGTATCCTTTTCAGTGATTGTTTGTTGCTTTTACTTGTAGAGATATTTTGGTGCTGCAATTGGGAAGGGCAGGCAGGCTGCTAAAACGTAAGTAAACTCAGTTTTATAATCTTAAGTTCTGTTGACATACAAATTTGAGTATTCTGTAACTTGATTAATCTCAAGTGAAATGTTAAATGACTGTCTCTAGATGAGCTGCCCATATTGTATTCCTTCCAAGTCCCAGTATGTTATATAATAGTATAATACTCTTGACAACAACAATCTTTTTAAAGAGCAATATAATGGTATATGAGGTGTGGAAATAGTGTACTAAACGTGCTCTTGAAATGAGAGTATGGGATCGGAGTCAAACCAACATAAAAAATCTGATGTCATCTGACCATTAATGTACTTTGTTTTAAGATGGGCGTATATCATTACCTTGTAATATGCATATAAAGTTCATTACGTTTGTTTGAATTGTATACTCCACTCACCATGGTTTTAAAAAACGGTTGAGGTGTACGCCTCAAGGCGCGCCTCGGTGCGATTTTCATTTTTTGCGTTTTGGAACGGGCGCCTCACAGCTCAGATAAAACGTACGCCTCAAAATTGAAAGGCGGTTCGATTTTGGAAAGAGGCGGTTCGATAGCAGAGGCGTGCGCCTCACAGTGTTTACCAAAAAAGTAGCGGCAAAATTGTGTTTAGCAAAAAAAGTAGCGGCAAAATTGATTTGGCGGCAAAATTAGGCCCCCTAAAACTAGGGCGGCAAAATTGATACTAGCTTGTTTCTGATTGTATACAAAATTGCATATAATTTCAAATTACCTTGACCTTCATTAGTGTATTTTCTTGGTAGTCGGCCTTCATGATCGATGCGGGAAGATGCTAGTCTAAATTGTCACTTGCATCCGCCATTCTTAAATCCTCAAAATTCTTTTATTTGTTTTGCAAAATTATTACTAGTATATGTTTGTTTTAAAAATGAAAATGGTTCTCTAACCAGTTATATATAGTATGTTGTAGATGTAGATGATCAAGATATATTGTGGGTTGTTGACACGTGTGGTTAAGAGTTCTAGCAATTTAGAGAAGCTGCTTGACACGTGTTGTCAACTTTGACTACACTATCAATTACTAGTATCATGTCTCAACTTTTATATTTCTATTTAATTACTGTAATATTTAATTTCAAATTTAATAGGAGTAACTAACAACTACGTGCCAAATAATTATTGATTGTTACTAGCCATCATTTTTCATTAATAGCATGACAAACAAAAGTTTAATTTTGTTATTTTTTGATTAATAAGCAAAATAGAATAATATAAACAATCATTTTAAAGTGAGTTAATTACTTGTTAGTGTGTGATAAAAATAAGTAATTAAAACTTGTAATGAACTTATAATTTTCTACGTATTTTTTTTAACTCCGCCTCGAACGAACGCCTCGGTTCGCCTCGAGGCATACGCCTCGCCTCACAAAGGGAAAACGCCTCAAGGCGCGTTTCCGTTTTTTAAAACCTTGCCACTCACAGTACATTATGGATGTAACGAGTGTGTGAAAGTACGTGCGATGTGATACTTGTTTGCTCGTGTATGAACACGTATGGTTCATAATTGTCTTCCTGTTTTCTAGATTTATGTGTTCAAATGATGTAAAGTTTTATGAACTATTGTTTGCTGATATTCGATATAATTGTTTAACTTCAGTGAGATTGAGAAGTTGAAGCTTTCTGAGATGACCTGTCGTCAAGGAGTTATTGAAGTAGCAAAAATGTGAGTCCATTTCTTTACCTTAAATTGATAAATCCCCTGATAAAGATATAGACATAAAAACATTATTTTCTTATTTGTGTGCTCAACATGTATTGTGCTGGTGTTTCATTACACAATATGGCTGTCTATAATCATCACTCTTTATTTATAACTATAACTGTAGTTTCCGCGGCATTGTTTTTGAGATTAGCCGTTGTTAGCATATGTGATTTTTTTTTGTAGTAAGCGGTCTCTGTATTCTTTTAGACGTAAAGAACCTTTTGACCAGGGGCGAAAATAGAGTAGGCCCAGGGGGCGCCTGCTCAGTGGATCTGAATTTTTAAGCTCAAAATTTTGGATTTTTTTTATTTTGCCCCCAACCCAAAAGTCCATCACCCAAAAGCCTCCATCTTTTTCATTGTTTGACTCTTTACTTTGAAGAAAAAAGGTTGTATTTTGCCCAAAAGCCTCCATATTTTGCCTCCAACCCAAAAGCCCATGACCCAAAAGGTCGTATTTCATGGAAGAAAGAAAGAAAAAAAATTAACAGTGAATTTCGCCCCCGGTGAAAACAATTCCTGGTTCCGACTGCTGGTGAGATTTTAATCAGTTAAAAGGTTTTCTTTCAGTTTTTTTCACCTTTTTGATGTTGGTAAGCAGAATTTACGGAGTACATGACGAGGCAAAGGACAAGACATTTGAATTGGAGATGAGTTGGGTTTGTGATGAATCGAACCGTTTGCACCAGAAGGTAACAATATTTCACTACTACTAAAATTTGATACAACAATATGGTTCGTCTGCGTTCAGAAGTTGATTAGTCTCATAGTATTAAAAAACCGAACGGTTATACGCGTTTACTCTTCTATGTTAGGATGTGATCACTAGATTAAATAGTGATTATTGTATTATGATGTGTAGGTACCAGAAGCACTTTTGGAGGAAGCAATATCAGCAGCTAAAGCAGCATTGGAAGAAATGGATGCTGATTAATACACCTGTCCTTGCATTATGTTTGTTTGACTCTTCCATTGCAGATTTGTCTGTCATCAGTAAGATATTTAAGTTTGGTTGCACTATCACTTAAAGATTGTAACATTTCCGTTTTATTAGAACATCTTAAATTCCGCATGTATGTTGCATTGAACTTTTTTGTGATGGCTAAGAAAACATAAGTAAACTCGCCTCTCTTTTGTTTGTAATGTGGCGTGTGTGTGCCAAAAAACAAACAAAACAACCCTTAGATCTATCATCTACGGGGATTCCTTTTTAATGCATGTTAAACCTGAAAATAAAGCTTGATACCAATACTATTAGTGCACTGTTCGTTTGTCACTTGGGTCATTTCAGTGGCTCGTGTGTCGTCACTTAGTAAAAAAGAGAAAAAATTAGTGTCAGGATTACCTCTTAATTAGTAAAAAATGAGAAAATATTAGTGACAGGATTACCTCTTAATCTCTTATCTGATATGATATGTGACTAGAGAACAAAATCGTGAAAATAAAAAAACCGAAAAGGAAAATAATTTGCAAAAGACGTTTTTTTGCCGTGAACAGTGTCAAGCTCATGATAATTATAATTAGTATCGGTGGATAACAAGCTCATGATAACTAGTGATGGTGGATAATATGTATACTAATGTTCAGTGTTAGATGAGTATGTGAGCTATCGTATATGTAGTAACCATTCTAATTCTATTTCCGCGTCACAAAATCTAAGTTAAGCTTTCGGTGTCATTCGAAGTTTCAATCTACCATCTAAACTGACTCCTTATCGAATCTTTCACAAAATTAGATCTCTATAATGCCAAAAATATAACTAGTCAAAATCTTAATAACTAACTGTTTACATATTTATACCTCATAAGCATGTCCACTGAACCACTATGTTATCTTTGATCCTCTCTAGTCAACTTACAGTCATATCATAACATCTATGGATTAATGATATGTTATCGTGTCATCAATGTAATATAAAGTGCATTCGAATGCACATTCAATCAATGTTGAATGGAGACGATCTAAGCACGTATCTGTTACATCATTTACAAGTTTATGAATTTGACTTGACTGAAAATTATGTCATTGGTTGATTTGAGGTTCATCCTTTTAAGTCATATTTACAGTTGGTGGGTGTATTTTAATATATCCTTTGGTCATAACTTTAAATTAAAGTCAAAGTCTATGGAAGCTATTGAAAAGTCAAATGATCATCATTGAAGTGTGCAACAATACTAGTACCACTATTTCCGGTTGACTAACTCCAGAGACTAATTAACTATTTCTGATTATGAAAGTCAACATATGATCTCATGTACCATTCTATCTGTTCTATGCATGATTAATTTTGTTTGAAGCGGGGCCCACCAGAAGTGGAGCCACTCACCGGATCATATATGTGCCACGTGTCGGGAGAAAATCACGAGACCTACACCGAGAAGGTAACACGGCCAACTGGGACCCCACAAGGTTCGAACAAAACAGGTTACGCAACCTCAAGGTACCACCGAGCAAGGCATACAAGTGGTATTTTTTTTTGTCCAAGACGGGACTCAACTCATAAACTCAAGATTAATGAGACTCATTTATATCACTCGGACAGAAGCCCTTTGGTTCTATGCATGATTTATTGATTTTTCCTTAATTTATTACTATTCAATTTTGGCATGCTACATTGAACATACAAGCAAATCATGTATAAGGGAACAAATTTACAATTTTCCTTAATTAATTCTATCATACAGATTGCATGATCATACAAGCAAATCATGTATAAATGAATAAATATACAAAATCAAGCATGTTGAAAGGATCATGGGGACTGGTCTAAATCTAACATATCAAAAATATTATGAACAAGACTTCCATTGAACGACGCTTGAGCTCAACCGATCAGGAAGAGCAGCAGTCCACGCAGTCAAATCTGGCAAAGGCCCCGTTAGTGCAAGGTAGTTTTCGCCATCACTTTTTGGCATCTTTTTCCAATTCACCTGCAATATAATGCCAGTTAACTGTTACATAAACATAGAATCAATCTTGTTTGTGAATAACATAAATGAATTTACTCACATTGTCAGGAAATGCTTTACACAATGTGTTCAAGGTCGAATTTTGTTCCTGAACGCTCTCATTAACCGAATTTTCAACATCAGTTGATGCTGCATTTGCA
This sequence comes from Rutidosis leptorrhynchoides, assembly GCF_046630445.1. Classification (NCBI taxonomy): domain Eukaryota; kingdom Viridiplantae; phylum Streptophyta; class Magnoliopsida; order Asterales; family Asteraceae; genus Rutidosis; species Rutidosis leptorrhynchoides. The sequence continues at coordinate 128,179,499 of NC_092336.1, forward strand.
GTAGTGCTGCCACCACAATTCACGATAAGCCGACCATTAGGCATCAACTTATCATGTAGTTTCAACCATGTTTGTACCTGTTCAGGTGACAAAAATACACTAAGCGAACAAACGATCGATATAAACATATACATTCTTAATTTCTTATTACTCACTAGTAGCCCTCTATCTAATACCTCTTGTAATTGGGGCAAAACCTTTCCACCAGCAAACAAGTCAATAACTATACCTGAAATTTTATAACATCAAATCAAATTAAATTGCAAGAAAACAGGATAATATATAAAATTGCACATAATAGGCACTGATATTACATTAATTGATAATAAAGTCAATTACTTTACCAGCGTAACCTCCGGAAACAGTGGTTAAATCAGAAAGTGCATCGCCGATATGAACATGAAGAACACCACCATCTTCATTAGGCTTTTCGAGATCAGACAACCCGAGATGTTCTCTTGATTTATCAATCAACTGCAAATTTATATTCAGTATTTCACAA